>NW_005871138.1:774369-791017 GCF_000147115.1 Myotis lucifugus
TGCAGGTCAGGCTGGGGGACGCACACTGCCCCCTCACCCCGTGTACGAATTTCGTGCACTGGGCCTCTAGTGAAATAATAAATGTATGTGGTTTTAAACTGCTCAGTTTGTGGACATTTGTTATGCATGGTACTTGCTATATTGATAGCTGTATTTTTAGATTTCTGAAATGTTTCATAATTGAAATTAAAAGGTTAAGAAAGATCCCTATGATATAAAACAGAAAGCAACAAAAATGAACAAAACACACACAAAAAAAACTCACTGACACAGACAACGGTATGGTGGTTATCAGAGGGAAAAGGGGTTGGAGGGAGATTGAAGAGAAGAAAGCATATGATGAGAGGAGGAGACTAAACTTTGGGTAATAAACACACAATGCAATATACAGACGACATATTATAGTACTGTACTTGAAACTTATATAATGGTATTAACCAATGTCACCCCAATAAATTTAAAAAAAAATTTTTAATGAAAAAAAAATCTCTTGCAGCGGTTCTCAACCTGTGGGTCGCGAACAATGAAAATACATCCTGCATATCAGATATTTACATTATGATTCATAACAGTAGCAAAATTACAGTTATGAAATAGCAATGAAAATAATTTTATGGTTGGGGGTCACCACAACATGAGGAACTGTATTAAAGGGTCGCGGCATTAGGAAGGTTGAGAACCACTGTGTCTAGAAGAAGAGACAGGTTGCAGGACATGAGCCTGAGGCTGGGGGTTGGGGGCAGGTACTACAAGCAGGTGAGGATGACTCTAGGCAGTGGAAGGTGGAAGGGGGCACAGAGAGTAATGTCAGGATGGTGTCAGTGGTGGTGTGCTCTGATATGTGTGTACAAGAGTCCCCTTCATCCCCACATTTTGAGGAAAGGAGGCCCATCCCAACATCCCCTCAAAGCTGGGGACACCTGAATCACAGACTCACCTCCCAGATCAGCCCAAGGCTTCCCCTGGGATCTTTGCCTGGGATCTCTCCCTGTCCCTGGGGAAGGGACAGGGAGAAGGAGCCAGGGGGTCCCCTCGGGAGCCCCACAGTGTAGCAGAGGGCTGTGGGAGGGACATAGGGGACAGTGGAAGGAGGCAACTGCAAAGAGTCCACTAAGTCCCCTCTCCAAGGAGGTGGCCCCTACAACTCCAGCCTGCATGCCAGTGCAGAGAGATCCTAGGGCCTGAGACCTCAATCCGGCCCCCACTGGTCCTCAGTTTCCCCAGCTGGACAGGAGGGGCCATCTTTGGGGTCTCTGACTGGTGGGGAACAGGGTGAGGGGAAACACCGAAAGCACCTACTAAATAGTCAGGGCCCCCCCAGTGGCACTCCCAGAGACCTTGAGAGTCTTAGATGCTGTGGAAGAAGGAGAAAGAGAAGGGTGAGCAGCTTGTCCCGGATCCCAAATACTCTGGGCTTCTAGGAGTTGAAAAGTTTTTGCATGGGGGCTCAGTCTGAAGACCAATGGGCTGAATGGCATTAGAAGGGGGTCTCCTGGCTAGCTGGGCTCTCCTAGGATGGAGGACCTTTGTCTTCTTCGTATTATCTTTTTTTTTAATCTTTAATTTCTTTATTGCCTCATATTATCTTTACAACAATCCTGCAAGATGTGGTCTTGTTTTACTGGTGAGGAATCAGGATTCAGAGAGGCTACGCCCTTTGCTTAAGGCTGTGCAGAAAGAGAGCAGCAGGTCTGTCTGCTCCACAGCTAGGTCTTGCCCCTGAGTGATATTGGTTAGGGCCTGGGAAGTTCCTGAAGAGCTTGGGGAGGGAGAACTCAGATAAGGCTTCCCCTGGGATCTTTGCCTAGGGTTTTGAAGGATGAAGAGGAGTTCTCCAGGCAGATCTGAGGAAGAGAACATCCCAGGGAGAGAGACCAGTCAGCACAAGGTAGAGGGGGTAAAAAACATATTTTTCTTAATAATTCTTAATAATTTAAATTACAAAGGTGGCACATAGTTATAAGACATTAAAATACTAGCACAAGTGTATAAAATGAAAAGGACCCTCTTACTCATCCTGAATCTATCAACTTCTCAGAACTAGCAACCATTTTTCTTTTTTTTTGGTATGTATCTTCCCAGATATTTTCCTATTTCTGCACAAACATTTTTTTTAAACAAACAAAAAAGTGTTATGCTTTATATATTATTCTGCAATATGCTTTTTTTTTTTTCAAAAACCTGCAATTTTGTCGTCCCCCCCCCCCCCGGGCTTCTGTGAGGGGAACTTAAAGAGGGCTCATTGGGCCAGAGAGCATGTGGAATTTTGGTCAACACTCCCACCAACATCATATACTAGGTCTGATTCCACATTTGTCTGGCCTTTCCATTGTTGCTAAGATGAGAGGTAGAAAGTGGTACCTTCCTTTTCCACTTGCGTGTATTGCATCATTTCTGAGGGTGAGCGCCTGTCCAAATGTTTACTGGTTGTTTATTTATATTTCTATTGGGAAGGGCCTCTTTGTGCACCCTTTGCCTGATAGTCTTTTTGGAAGGATGGGGGGTTATTTACTAGAGGCCCGGTGCATGAAAATTCATGCACTGGAGTGGGGGGGGGGGGCGGTCCTCAGCCCGGCTTGCCCCCTCTCACAGTCCAGGAGCCCTCAGGGGCGGGAGGCAACCCGGCGATCAGGGGAAGGCAACGCTCCATCACACCTCTGCTGCTGCCACTGCCAGCAGCGCAAGCCTCGGGCGGCCTTGGGCGGCTGGGCAGCTGCCATCCGAGGCTTGCCTGCACCTCAGGCCAGCCCTGGGCAGCTAGGGGGCAGAGGGGACTGGGGTCTCCGGAGGCAGGCACACAGAGCAGCTGCATGCCTGCCACCCCAGCGGGGCTGAGGGGACTGGGCGCCACCATCTTGTGGCTGTAGGCGCTGCCATCTTTGAGGGCAGGGCAGTCAACTAGCATATTTCCTCCTTATTGGCTGTGGGCGCCGCCATCTTTTGTGATGGTGTGAGGGTCAATTAGCATATCCCCTCTATTAGCTAGGCTTTTTCTATTTTGGCTGTTTGCATATTTTGCAAAACTATTTCCCATTCTTCTATGATTATTTCTAAATATTTTGAATCATTAAAGCTATTAAATCTCATTATTTGAAAAATGGGAGAAAACAAAAGAAAAGTAACCTATCACATAGATGTTGCCATTTGTTAACATTTGGTGAAAATTCTTTCCTCTTAGATGCTAGTTATTGCCGTGATTGTGTTACCCATTTCTATTCTATGACTTGCCTCTAAAAGCATAACCTTCCGGAGGGATTCTAAAGGCTTTCTAGCAGATGTCCTATAGTTCCCTCTCCTTTTTCCCTCTACACATAACATAGAATTGACCATCTTGAAACTCTGTACCCATTAAACACTAATTCTCCGTTCCCCCTCCCCCATCTCCTGCCACCCACCATTCTACTTTCTGTCTCTATGAATTTGACTCCTCCTCTAAGAACCTCATATAAGTGGAATCATATTGTATTTGTCCTATTGTGACTGGCTTATTTCACTTACCATAATGTCCTTACGGTTCATCCATGTTGTAGCATGTGTCAGAATTTCCTTCCTTTTTAGGGCTGCATAATATTCCATTGCATGGATTGACCACATTTTGTTTATCCATTCATTCACAGATAGACACTGGATTGTTGCCACCTTTGGACTACCGTGAATAATGCTGCTATGAACATGGGTATGCAAATATATTTTCAAGTACCTGATCTCAATTCTTCTGTGAGTATTTTCTTATCATGCCCTTTTTGAGCATTTAGGTTGCATACAGACTCTCAGTTTTATAAATAGTGACGTCCTGGACATCTTTGTGTAGGAGCTTCTTGCTAAAGGCATTTGGATGATCACTCAACATTCAAGTCTTGAACATGGAATTATCTCAGAGCTCGTCACAAAAGCACTATTCCAAAGCACTCCCTCCGCACTGCAAAAGCTTTTACATCTTGCATGTTCAATACTTTTTCTTTTTTTTCTCTTTGATTCCTGAAAGGCTGAACTTAACCTTGAGCTTTGCAGTGTAGCTCTGTGGAGGAACCAACCTGGGAGATCCAGCTGGGTGGATTGGTGTTTGGTTTCAAGACTGACTCCTTAATAAATCTCAAACATGTAATAGGAGATGTGTGATGATGCCAGGACTCAAAATCAGTGTCCCCATGACCCAGCAGGCATGGGCATAGGGTCCAGGTGGAGATAGATGGAGGCAGATCTTCCTGACAGGGGAGAGGCAAAAAAGCTCTATGGACACGCAGTTCCTGGGCCCTGACCTTCTGCCTACCTTTCAGTGAATCTCCTCATTTAAGATCATTTGAAACTCATTTATATTTTTACAAAACATCATGCAGCACCAACAAAACCTGTCTGCTGGCTGGATAAGGCCACAGCTGCAGATTTTAAATCTCTGAGTAAGTGTTCACCCAGCGAGATGCTAGTTGTTCCAACTCCGCTTGATTGAATAACCCTCCACCCTCGCATTGATTCAGGATACCTCCTTTATCATCCATTGTCTTGTAAATAATAGGCTATGCTTTGGGCTTACCTAAATCTGTGCCATTGATCTACTGATTCTTACAGCAGAACCTCAAGGCTTGAATGATTCTGATCATAGAATCTTGTTTAGTATTAAAAAGCATTTTACACACACACACACACACACACACACACACACCACTTTATTTTCCCTAATTTTCTGACTTTTTCCACAAGTCTTGTCAGTTTTTCTAGATAAGTTTGGAATCGTTTTGCCTAAAACAACAACAACAAATCCCGAAGAATTACTTATTTCCTGTCTCATTATAAGCTCAGTTAGGACAGCCCACTGATTTTGGGAGCAGCTCCTACTGTTTGCCTTCCTTCCCACCTCTCAGGTGAGTTTGTCTCTCCCTTCCATTAAGTGAATGGCAGGCATTCATCCCAAACCCTGTTCACCGGAGGCAGGGTCCATTCTGTGGCCCTGGGGAAGGCGAGGGCTGCTTCCCGGTCCTAACTAGGGTTGAGTTACCAGGAGACAGCACAGCGGGGACTTTCGCAGAAGGATGAGCTGGTTTCTAAGAATTACAAAGAGGGTTTGGTTTCTTCCTACAAAAAAAAAAATGGGAAGAAGAAGTAGGGCCTGGAGTGTCCTGGTAGGAGGAAGGGGGAAGAGGCCTTGGGCCAGCCCGCCCCACTTTGGTGCAAACAGAACAAAGGCCAACCCACCCCAGGCACCCTGGAACCAGGCTCCTCGAATCATAAAGGCACCATTGCCTTGCTAACGATGGCCATTTATTTGCAGTGCTTGGCCTGCCTGCCCTGCCCTGCCTGAGAGCCCTGAAGCCACAAAATAAAACTGTTCATCTGAACCTGACTCTGGGCAGGGGAGTCATTGTTATGAGCTGATCTTTATAGAGGAGGTAACAGAAGTCTCTGAGCTTGGTCCTACTGCTTTCCAGTAAATTTGAACCCGGGACCCGCCAGAGCCAGCATGCTTTCCCTGCTCCTAGAGGTCACCCGTCTCCACTCAACACCATCCCACAATCTCCCCCCACCCCAGCCTTCCCCAGCTTTTTGTCAGAAACAGCCCCTGCTGATTCACCAGAGCAAGATCTTGGTGCGTTTTATCTCCAACCCCAATGCCAAGAACAAATAGGGTCAATGAACATTAGTAGGATAAATGAATGAGTCTATTCAACAGACATTTGGGAAGCACCTACCACAAGCCCACAAAAGACAACGGGATGCAAGAATGACAAGACAGACACAGTCCCTGCCCTCTTGGATCTAACACTGCAGAGACAAGGTATCCACTCTGCTTGATTCCTGCTGGCTGCCTCTCGGCACCTTCGACAGTGCTTGGCACTAGGTGCTCTAAAAATACTGGTTGGCAGAAGGAAGGCAATAAGACTGGAGGAGGTGTTCAACAGGCCTGTGTACAGTACACACTTGATTACGTAATAATATATGCACACAACCCTGCAGTTATGAGCTGGGACACAGGAGAGAAAGACATCCCTGCCCTCACTGTGGCTACACGGAGGCAAAAATGCTCTGAGCTGGGAGAGGAACAGAAGAGGAGCTTCTAGAAGGCTTGAGAGGGCCCAGGCATTTAAATGGGCAGACAAGTGCCCACCCAGCTCCACAGGTGGGTTCCTGTATGCTCTAGCTTTCTCTTCTACAGGGAAAGGGCATGGGTAAAGTAGTGGTGGCATACCAGGGGCAGAGATGTCCTGAATCAGAATGCCAGAGATGCTCCCCCAACTCTAACCTGCAGGCTAGGGCATCTGGAGCTTCACAGAAGGCATGCTGGCTTTCACGGGACCAGTGTTTCTCCAGCCTTAGGCAAGCGTCCTGCCACCACCAGCAATCTGGGATAGGAAGAATGAAAAGAAAGCCGCCTGGACCATTGGACATCAAGGCTGTCGAGGAACAAGGAAGTTGGCAATTAGAAACACTAGTAATCAGGGACCAGGGACCAGAGATGATGATGACTAAGGTCAGAAGGAGTCATTCATTGATCAGGGACACATGGCTAGAGTGACTTGTAATTAGAGATGGTGTAATCATGGGGAAATGATGTCATTCATGATCAGAGAGGGTAATGGTCATACATGAAGGATCAGGAGGCAGTGCTCAGAGATCTTGGTGATCAGAATGATTGTTAATTGGCTATGTCAATCATTGATCAAGAACACAAAGGACCAAGGTGACAGGAGTATTAGGATGAAAGCATTTGGTGCTCATGTTCTTGATGAGCTATTGGTGATAAGATTCAATGACTGAAGACATCCAGGGATCTTGGTGGTGTGTGATCTACTAGGGATCAACAGCATCAATGACTGGAGAATTTGATGACCAGAGACTGGAGAATTTGATGACCAGAGACACAGGTTACTGGTGATTCCAATGACGAAGAAGGTTGGTGATCAGTACTACAGGTGATCTGCGGTATAAGAAATATTGGTCCTGGGGGCCTTGGAAGATAAATAAAGTCAACAATCACTGATTTGGACACTACAGACTGTGGTAATCAACATTGACCAGTCATGGGTACTGGTAACCAGAGTCATTTGTGAGCACATTGACAGTCAGAAAATTTGATGCTAAGAGGATTCTATGGTCAGGGACATTGTTGGTTAGAGATCTTGGTGATTGGAGACAAGTGACCAAACACATTGTTAAAGAGACATTGGTGATGAGAAATAGTATGATCAGAGATCATGTAAGTGTAATCTCATCTATCATTGATTAGAAAAACATTGATCAATGACAATGGTGATCATACTTCTTGATGACCTAGAGCATTAGTGACAGAGCGAGCAACACCTTGATGCTTAAGTGGTAAGACACAGTGGTGATCACAGAGATGGTAGATAGAAATACTGAGGACACAGACAGTGGTCATCAGAGACATTGGCAAACAGACACATTGAATAGAAATATTGTTGAACAGATATGCTTATCAGAAGATTGGTGATGAGAGATATTCATGATCACACATATACTGGTGAGCAAGCAGTCATGGTAGACACTGGTGATGTCAGTGATCAGACACAGCATCCATCAGTGGCATTGACGAAGTATTGGTAATTAAGTAATGGCGATCAGTTGTTAGTAATTAGATGTCTATGATCATAGGCTCTGGTGTGATTGTCATTGAATCACTGACATTATCATTGACCATTGAATAGTCATAGCTATCTCTGTTGACCAACATAATGGATTAAAGAAGACAGAAGTCAATGACATTAGTGATCAAATACATTAGTAATCAGGTTTGATAATGAATGGGAATATTGGTGACCAGCTAGCTCAGAAACAAAAACTGAAAAGTACCTGAGAGGAAGTGAATGTGAGTTCAGTGCAGAATGTGAGTCTACAAGAGCCCCAATTGAGCCCTCAAAAAAAGGATTAGTGTGTGGACCAAAAGCCAGAGAAGCCACAGCCACCCTCTCCAGTATCCACCCAGCCACCAGGACCCTCAGTTAGGTAATAATGAGGAAATTCAGATGGAAGCAATTCAGATTATCTGAGTCCCAGCCAGATAGGGCCCCAGCTCCTATTCCAGTTTTTTCCTCCAAATCACTGGGCTATAGAAGCAGTTCAGCTTGACTGCTAATTTCCATGCCTGGGACTCGGTTGTTCCAGGAGTCCATAAGACAGGACAGAGGCATTCACAAAAAGTATTTTATTATTAACAGTATTCACTTTAAAGGAATAGAAGGATAGCATATAATTTTTACAGACAACATATAAATGTTGCACATAATTAACAATAACTTAGTTCACTAATCCAAAATAAAACAAGCCAAATGAAACATAAAAACAGAAAATACTGCCGATTCTTCTTATGTGGATGCTAGTCCAAAATAAGTTACTTCCGGTGGTGGTGCCCCCAGCAGCAATCAACGGCCCATATTGCACTTGGTCAACTACATCAGCACAATCCTCTTCCTGGGCACGGCCCTCTCCAGCTGCCACACCCCACCACCACCCCATACAGAATCTAAGCTCAGGCAGGGTTATGTACAGCTGTACCTTGGGAAGGATCCAGCCAGCCACAGCAAAGCAGAGCAGAACCCAGGTCTCCTGGGAGCCCAGCAGGTTCATGGCCTCTCCTTAGGTCCTGGCCCTGACTCACCCCCAGCTCCTGCCTTTGCCACCTGCCAGACCAGCCCGGAGAAGCCAAGAGCAGCTAAGGCCCCGTCCCTGGCCCCCAGCTCCCCGTTCTAGGGCTATGGGATCCAAGAACTTTTCCAAAAATAATTGCGAAGCTACAGCCTTGATTTGTAGGTTTTATTCCTTTCCATAAGAAAGGCTTCTGTGGCAAAGTACGTTTGACTGGACCCAAAAAGAGTTTAAAAATAAAACAACTCATCAGCGAGTTAAGCTTATGCAGTCTTTTAAAATATTTTTTCTTTTGTCTCATAGTGGGAGGGAAGGGGGTCGAGGGGTTAGCAGAAAAAGGATGTATGTACAGGGGTCCACCTGGCAGAGGAGGCAGGCGGTAGCTCGGCTGTGAAGGGGACACAGACCACACCAGCTTCAGCCTCAGAGCCAGGGGAGCGAGCTGGGAGACATTTCCCCTCGCAAGAAAACGTTGTTTCCTTCCTGTGACCCAGCCCTGGCCTGGGAATCTATGTAGGACTGTGATTGTCTCTGCCCTCCAGGGCCCATCAGCAGGGCACGCACTGGCTCAGCCTCCCGTAGGCCATGACCCCTCTAGATGGGCGAGGCCCAGCCTGGGGTTCAGCATTTCAGAGCCGGAAGCCCCAGGAGAAGGTGTGGGCTAAGTCCCTCACAGATCTGCCCCCGGAGCCCTGGCAAGTGCATGACAGGCCAAGCGGAGGAAGACCAGGAGCACCAGGGGCAGCTCAGACCTCTCCCAGTCTTTGCGAGAAACAAGAGTGAAATAAGTTATTTCTGCCTACTCCTTTTTCCTTCTAAAAATGGTTTCCTTTGTTTGTCCCCTACTCCCTCCTCCTCTCTTCATAAAGTTGTCCTTTCTGCTCTCCAACAATTGTCCGTGATGGAAACCCCACCTGGGTAGCAGCTGGGCTGAGGCCACCCCTCAGCCCCAGTAAGAATCTTCATAGTGACCGGCGACTGCCGAGCAGAGCACCCACAGGTGGGGCAGCGTGGGGCTCGGGCTGGGCTGACAGGAGAGGCATCAGTCTTTGGGGAAGGGCAGACAGGTAAGGTTTTGGTTCACCCATCCTTGGAGCACCCAGCCTTGAGCTGCAGGCCACCTTCCTCTGCATCCGTCTGTCCATTCGTGGAGGGCTGTCCCTAGCCCATGGCGGTCACCATGCTGGATGGGTGGGGGTGGCCAAAGGAGAGGCTGGAGGAGGGGTGGATGGGTGTTGGGGTGGGCAAGATGTGTCCCGAGTGGCTGAAGGGTGGGAGGTGGCCAACAGGTGCCATATGTCCGGCCAGGGTGGCGGCGCTAAAGGGGGAGGCCTTCTCCTGCATACACTTGGACAGCTCCTCGAAGCACTCTGCCCCCTTCTTGTTCTTCTTCGACTTGTTGGACATCTTCCGGTTCCGAGTCTGGATCCCTTCCTTCTTCATGGTCAGTGGCCTATTCACCTGCGGGCAACCACAAAGCCTTCAGGGAGTCAAGTTCCCTTCCCAGAGCAAGACCCCCACCCCCTACTTGGGCTTGGGGCAGAGGCAGGCCTGGGCTGGGACCCCCACCCGCTAAGCCCACGTAGTCCTGTCACCAGCACTGCCCCAGTTTCAGGAAGGGCACTTAGCACTGTGAGGCTGACCTGTACCCTGCTGGACACTGAGCCCCCTAAATTCCAGCAGTGCCTCCCCAACTACACAACCAAAACACTCCCCCACTTTTGTGTTAAACAGAGAGTTGTTGGGCCTGCTGTGGAGAACACACCTCTAGCCAGCTTGCCCTCTGATGGGAGCCCTCTGGAGCCCAGGGCTTTCCCAAGCCACGCCAAGCTGCAGAGTGGCTGGGGCCTCTGCCTGGCAGCACAAAGAGCAGCGGTCCCTGGGGAGGGGTGGGGCAGGGCGGCGGGCGGACTTACATTGTGCAGCTTGTAGTAGAGGCCACAGGCATTGCAGACAGGGTCCCCATTGGCGTTTCGGCGCCATAAGGTGGTGGTTGTCGTCTGACAATTTGCACAACAGGTGCCAGCTCTCCTAGCAGCAGACTGGGAGGGGAGGGGCAGCGTCAGCAGGCTGGGCTCCCACGCCCCACCTCCACCAGCCTCCCTGACCCTTGCCCCACCCCCACCCTGCCCCCACTGACTTCGCCAAAGAGCCTAAATCCCTAAGGAGAATTGAGGCACCTCAGAGCTGTGGACATGTAGAATTTGAGATCTAGACAATCACAGAACTTTAGAATAAAGAACTCTCAGAAGGCTGATCTCACTATCAACGGGGTTTCGAGAGCTGAAAGGGAAAATCAACTACCTCCTGGATTCACCAAACAATCTGACTCTAAAAATGGGGAAACCGAGGCCCCTGAGAAGTGCTCTTTATTTTTGGTCCTCCTAGAGTCCCTGGGTCTGGAGCTGCTTCTGTCTCCTCCCACAGGACTCCCCTCAAAATCCATAATTCTGGGCAGCGTCCTGCCTGAGGGCAAGGCAGGGCAGGGGCGGGGGGAGGGGAGGGTGGGCCCTGTGGCTGCCCAGAGTGGAGATGTAAAATGTTTCGGGTGTCTCACTCAAGCCGAGCTGTCCAACACAGTAGCTACTCGCCACATGTGACGACTAGACTAAATTCCCATTTCATAAAAGTAGAAATCCTGTTTCTCCCATTGCACTGGCTACATTTCAAGGAGTCCATAGTCACAGCATCATGGGCTGGAGCTTACCATAGTGGACTGTGCAGACCTAGAACATTTCCTTCATTGTAGGTTTACTGGACAATGCCGGTCTTTCTATTCAACCCCTTGTACCCCAAACCTCAAAGTCCTAACCGCCCCCAGGCCCTCAAGGAATGCAGGACAGAGGTGGTCGGGCAATGAGTGTCTGATTTCTAGAGAAGGGAGTGAAAGGCTGGCAGGAGAAGGCCACAGAGTCTTTATCCAAGAAAATAGATTCCTTCTCCCGGTGCAACCAGTGCCAGCCCCACAGTCACAGAGAACTGCGGGCAGCAGGGGTGGGGGCGGGGGCCAGGGCCAGCAGAGGCTGGAATGGCCGCCGGGGGGCCTATGGACTGCAGTCTCAGAGCCGGGAGGGGTGAGGGTGAGTAAGCAGCCTGAAGCTGGAATTCTGACTCAGGGGCCAACACTTTAGCCTCCATCCCTACCCGGGCCCTCACCCCGCCCTCACTGCAGGGGGAAAAAGGGGGCCCCCCAAAGCGGCGAGAGTGATTTAAGCCTCATAAATCACTTCGCCCTGAAAAAATATATTTATTATTCTTAGCATTTTACACATTATTTGCAAAGTGGAGCGTATTAGAAATTTCAAAACAGCCCAGCGAGAGGCAGGACTGAGCCGAGGAGAGACTCTAAAAACTCGCAGAGTCCGGAAACAGATACACGAAGTTTCCTTATCTTCAGGCTGCAGATGTCCGGATAGGAAACTCCGGCAGGAGATCCGAAAGGGCATTTTTTTTTTTAAATCGCTCAAATGAAAATACACAGTATAGGTGTCTCCATGGAAAAATAATAAAGGGCAGGTTTTTTTGGTGGCTGGTGTGTTTTATTTAAATAGGCATGAGGCGCTTGTGAGAGAGCTGCCCGAAGCCACAGGGAAAATTACTTCATGGCCCTATTTTTAAAAAGAGTTAAACAGAGGCCAGGGCCCTTGGACACTCAACTCTCGGTATCCCTGAGCGGGGTGGGGGTGAGGGTCCCGGACCGGCTGCCGAGGAGGAAATCTGGCCTGAAAAAAAAATCTGGCCGGAGAGAAGGGCAACCCCAACCGACATCCAAGTAAAAGGTCTGAAGTGGCAATCATCTGCGTTTGAAGGCTTCTCTGTTGTTCTTGTTTTTTTTAAATTAACTGTCAGCTCCTGTCAGCTCCCGCCCAGGTTAGCTACCAGGGTGCCGCCCACCAGCCTGCTCCCCCCTCGCCCCGCTGCCTACCAGTCTCCGCTTCGGCTTGATGAGCGGCCGGTTCTGCCCGTTCATCTTGTGGTAGAGCCCGCAGGCATTGCACAGGTAGTGGCCGGTGCCGTCTCGCCGCCAGAGAGGAGTGGCCGTGGCCCCGCAGTTGACACACTCCCGGCCTTCTGAAGGGGGACAGGGAGAGACACCAGCCTGCTTAACCGACAAGGTCACGGAAGACAGTCGGTGGGCGAGCGGATGCCGATCCGGCAGCAGTCCCCTCGGCCAGGCTGCTTCAGGGGAGGTGACTTCTAGTCCCAGTCCCGACGGGGAAAGGGAGCCAGGGGATCTCCCCCAAGGAGCGGGGTGCAGAGACCAGTTTAAGACCTCATCTCCCTCTTCAAAAACCTCTCTGGGCGAAAGGGAAACCGGGCGGAGGGAAAGCGGGCCAGGGCCCCAGGGGTTCTCCGCATGAACGACAAGGAGAGGGTATTTACAACAAACTTTGTCAATGGCAGGGCCGTGACTGGAATCACCTGGCTGGCCCCGGAGACTCCGGGCCCCCTTTCTAGTTCTCTTTTGTCTCTCTCCTATCCCCACAACCGCATCCGCTACCTACTGAGTCTGCTCCACGTCTATGCCCTCAGCCTTTACCCTGACTTTCTGCTCTCAGTCCAGGGTAACATCCTTCTTTCCCCCCAAACCCCCTCTTCTGCTGAGGCCCTTACATTTCAGTCCAGGACTCAGAGCGAAGTTGTGCTTTAAAATAAAATAAATAATAAGCCCTTTCGTTTTTAGGCTAAGTTGTTTTAGGTTTTTTGTTTTGGGTTTTGTTTTGTTTGCTGTTGTTTGCTTTTTGTTTTTGTTTGTTTTGTTTTTGTTAAGACCATCTGGAATTCAAATAGAAGGTAAAACAAACTTGGGAGAAAGGACTAATTAAAGGCCAGCTAGCTGGTCTGAGCAGAACAGGGACTCGGAAGTGAGACGAAGATGGGTGCAGGTGGCAGCTTCAGCGATCAAACGGGGTAACTGCTTTAGCATCGTGTTACCCGGGACATTTTTCCACATTTAGTTTAACTAAATTGCCAGTATATATGGGCAAGAAAAGGTGTGTCCTGGACTTGGGAGTACGTTTGTAAAATCTTCCTTTCCCCAGCTTAAAAGAATTGGGAAGGATGCAGCGATAGGACTCCCACGCTAGCCATGGTGTCTGCTCTACGAAGGCCAGATTCTTGGACAAATCCAACTTGGCCCCAGCAGCTCCTCCTGCGAAGGGGCAGAGGCACCTACAGCTTCATCCCTTCACTCCAGCCCTCAGGGAGGGAGAGTAAAGGGCACGCCAGGGGCGGGGAGCATGAACAGGTTCTGGAATTTTGCTTTGGGGAAATCTCCCAAGGAGATCAGGAGCCACAGAAATCCCAAGATCGGACTGATTGAGTTGGAGAACCGGATTCCTTAAAGATCTGGAGCCTTTGGAGTGCACACGCTCACAAACACACGTATACACACATACACACGGCCTCTCTGCTCTCCCCTGCACATTGCCTTCTCTCACACTGAATCTTCACTTAAGATTCAGGGAGGGGAAGGGGGAATTTCCCTTCTGTGGTCTGGTCTGGCACTTGGAGGGAAAGGTAAGGAATGGGGAAGAAAAGTGAACTTTGGGGGCCACAAGGAACACTTGAAGGCAAATGTTTTAAGACCCCCTCTCCCCCACTCTGGGCTCTCAGACATCTCTTGGGGCTCTTAGAAAGGGACATCATGCATCCCCAGACCTGGGAGCCTGACACCGCCCCCTCTCCTAGACCACAGCCTACACGGCCCCACCCCAACCACCACCCCACAAAACACAAACTGCCCCCACTTCCACGAGGTCCCTAGCACCTGCTTTTACCTGAGCAGGAGCGTGCCTTGCTGCGCTGCTTAGGGGTGAAGCTGGAGGCAGGGCCACCCAGGAAGCCTCCAGGGTGGAAGAGTCCGCTGCTGTAGTCGTGGGTGGCAGCCGGCACGTAGGAGGGGTAGGTAGGGATGGGGTGATGTGTGGCAGGCTGGGTGCCCATGGCAGCCAGGCCTGGGCGCAGGGGGCTGCCGCTTTCCATCTTCATGCTCTCGGCCAGGGAGACTTGGTACTTGACGCCATCCTTGTCCTCCCCCCGGGCAGCACTACCCCCTGCGGAGGAGGAGGCTGGGGAGGCAGCCCCCGTGGCGCTGGGGTCAGGAGACACTTCCTTGGGCGGCGTGGGTGGGAAGCCGAAAAGGTGGGAGCCAGAGTGGGCGGCAGTGGGGGTGAGGGAGGCCACCGAGCCCCCACTGCCTCCCCCGCTCCCGCCCCCCGCCCCTGGGTACACGGAGAGGGGGCCTCCGGGGCCTCCAGCAGCCGAGGGGTGCAGCGGAGTCTTGGAGAAGGGGCTCACGGTCCAGGGGTTGTGGTGGTGCGCTGCGGCCGCGGAGAGGGCTGCTTTACCCCCGTCCAGCCACGGCAGCCCCGGGCTGTGCAACAAGTGTGGACGGCACATCTGGCCTCCGGTGAGGCGTGCTGAGGGAGGAGGGAGAGGGGTTAGGACACAGGGGGTGTGGGCCCGGCCAGGACACGGGTACGCAGGGCCACAACACACACAGCCGCTGGCAGTAACCCCCTCCCCAAAGAAAACCAGAAATGGAACCACCGGCAAAAGTCAGGAGTGTCAGTCCGGCGTGGGAGGACAAGTGGCACAGAAGGACCCTCGCGGGACAAGGCCCAGCGTGAACCCCCGGGGGCCAGCTGGAAACGGGCAGAAACCCTGCGGGACCCAAGAGGCCGCTGCCTCCACCTTTCCCGCCCCGATTCCTCCGCGGCTTCGATTCCTGTGGATCCCACATCCGGGAAGCAGGCGGCGGGGCCCTCCTCCCCTTCCGCGCCCGGCGCGCGGCGCCAGAGCTCCCCGTCACCCACCGCCATGGGCTCACCGTGCGCGGGGCTGTAGGAGACGCGCGCCCGCGCGTGGGCCGGGTTGGCGTAGTAGGGGTTGCCCTGCGAGTCGAGATGGTTGAAAAAGACGTCCACTTCGTCCGGAGGCAGCAGCTGCGCGGGCTCCATGTAGTTGTGCGCCAGGCCCGGGTGGTGCGAGTCGGGGTGCTGCGCGTTCAGCACGGCCGGGTGCGCCATCCAGCGCGGCTGCTCCGGCGCCACCTCCATCGCGGGCGGCGGAGGCTCGGGGTGGGGCGGAGGCGGCAGCGGCCCTGCACGACGGAAAGGGGCGTGAGGAACGCGGCCACAGCCCGACACCCCCAAAGTCCCGTCGTGCGGCGCCCCGTGTGCGGCTCACCCAGCGGAGCTCAGCCGCCGACCAGCCTCGGGCGGGAGGAACGCTCAAAGCTCAAAATGAAAGGAAGGTGAGGGAGGGGGCTCGGCCACGCACACGCACACGGTGACCGCTGGCCCCACAGCCACACGCCCGTGCACACGGGTCCCACACGAAGACGGCACCCGGCACGAGTTACCCCCGCAAACGCCCACAGTCGCACTTTAGACACGCTCACACTGAACCCCCACCTTCCTTGGACACTAGCACAGACACAGACTAAAAGTTGGAGGCAGGCGACCGGGCATGGACGGGGCACATGATCCTAGCGACACGCACACACCTACACTTGGCGCCACATGCACTTATTGACTTGGTCCCCCACCCCCCACACGCACACGCAGCCCCGGCGGCGGAGCCGGCCCCTCCCGCGCGCACTGCCCGGCAGCGCCATCAGCACCTCTCCGGGGCGCCCCGAAGCCGGCACTCGCAGCCCCACCCCGGCCTCGAGCCCCCGCAGAGACCTCCCCGAGCTTGGCGCGCCCCGAACCCCCAGCCAGCCTTCGCACCCCAAACTTACACACGCAGCGCCACGGGGAGGGAGAAGCGGCCTGGGGGAGGGGGCAGCACCGCGGGAGCCCGGGGTGAAGGGCCCCAGAGGCAGAGCTCAGACGGCTGGCGTGGCTCACGGGGTAGGAGCGGGGGACAGCGCGAGCCTCGGCCCTTGGCCCGCCCGGCTCCGGCCCCTCGGCATCCTCCGGCCGCCCTGGCGCCAGCTCCAGACTCCAGCACAGACATGAAGCGGGGGCCGCGCACGCCTAAGAAGCCCGCGCCAGCCAATCACCAGCCGCACGCCGCCCAGCCTCCGCCCCCCATTGGCTGTGCC
>NW_005871138.1:791262-800283 GCF_000147115.1 Myotis lucifugus
CTGCCGGACTCCCGGGCTGACCGCAGGCGGGCCCCCTCCTCCCTCGGGTCCCCTCCCAGCGCCCTCCCTGCGGTCCCTGCAGCCACCCCCAGGCCTCGCACCCCCGCCAGGACCCTCACCTCGCAGGCTGCCCGGGGCCCCCGCGCTCCTAGCGCGGACACTCCCGAACCCCCTAACCTCTGGGACCTCCTCCAGTCACCAACCTCCAGGGGGGGGCCCCCTCCGCGGGAGCCCTGCGGTGCACGCTCTGGGCGTCCGGGTGTCCTCCTCCCCAGGAGTCCAGCCCTTCCACATTCTCGGATCCCACCTCCTTTGCCGCCGAACGTGGCCAGTCCAAGGCCAACTCCCTACCCAGACCGGTCCGCCCCCCAACTCTGGTGCTGGGGCGGGGCGGGGGCGGGGGGAGACAGCTGCGGGACAGCAGGAGCGCTGAGGGGCATGAATATGAATTGTGGGATCCCACTGGGCACCTGGGCTTCGGACACGAGGCCACTTGGGACTGTGCTTGACCCGGTGGAGGTGGCCCGGCCAGCAGCTCCCAGAAGGGGAGGAGGGTCCCCTTCCCGGGCGTGGCCTTCGAAGACCAACAGGCCGAACTGCCTGAGGCGAGGCCGTGGAGCCCGGGACTGGCGCCGGCGCCGGCTCGGAGACGCCTGGGGCAGGAGAGGCATTTTGCTCCCGGGTTCCCTCGGGCGGCCCCTGGGGAGAGGAGAACTCCGTCCCGGCGTCACCTGGAGCTGCTCCCCACACACCTCCGGTCCAGAGACCCAGCTCTGCGGGCCGAGTGGGCCCGTGCACACACCTCCTGGCTTTCTCCCATTGCACAGGGAGGACCGAGGCTCCGAGGGAACCTATGGCCGAGGAGGGGGTCGGGAACAAAGACATTTGGGGGGGCTGAAGTGCAAGGGTAATGGGGAGTATTCAACGTCCTCCAGCTCCTCTTCTCCCGCCGGGTCCACGGCTCTCACGGTAGATGCCCGGAGGGATCCCAGGTGGGTCCGGGGCAGGGGGAGGGCGGGGTCCGGGACACCCCCGGGAAGGGGGGAGGGGCGGCAGGATTGACAGTCGGTAATTGGGTAACTGGAGGCGGCTTCTTCGGCCGGGCGGCCCCGCCACCGCGACGCCGGGCCCCTGACGTCACCCGATTCGCCAGGAAATGAACTTTTTAATAATCCGAGAGGGAGGAAAGCCCTCGGTCCCCTCGGTTCGGGGGGCGCCCGGCCCGGCCCAGATCCACGCGCGCGCCTCCGTCTCCCTCTCGGGCTAAGTGTGGGCCGCGCCAAAGGGTCGCGGGCCGGGACCGGAAGCCTCCTCCCGCCTCTGGGTCTCGCCGCGGCGCAGGTAAAGGAACGGGAGGGGGCTCAGAGCCCCATCCGGCTGGGAACCGGCGCGTCTCGGCCCTGGGAGACCCGCCTGCCCCGACCGGCCGCTGCGCCTTCCGCTCCCATCCATTCTGGCGCGCGCGGGGCCCAGGCTTCTAGGAACTCCGCTCCGCGGGAGAGGACGCCGGCGCCCGCCGGGTCAGCGCGCCGGGGCCGGGAGCGGGGGCGCCCGCGGGCACCGAGCCTCCACGGCCGCGGCCGGCAGGTGAGGGGCCTCCCAGCGACGCGCGAGGTCTGACCGGACCCGCCGTCTCCGTCCGTCCGTCCGTCTCTCCTTATCTTTAGTTTTCGATTCTTCATCAGCGCGTAAAATGCGATCGCCGCGAAGCCTCGAGCCTGTTTGGGTGACCCTGGAGCCTAGCGGGAGCGTCTCAAAGACAACGCAACCCAGGGACCACCGCCCGTGGCCGGCCAGCGGCCCCACGCGAGCTCGGATCTGGGACTCGGCGTGAGAGGACGCCGGCCCGTTGGCCGGCTACGGGGCCATTAACGCCAGAGTGGAACGGAAGCTTCCCTCGGGGCCGTGATCGGCGCCTCGGTTCGCAGGGAGGTGGCCGCTGCGAGCGTTTGGAAAATCAGGTAATTCGACTTTTCCTCCCAAAGGCGCAGTTCAAATTACCACCCAGTTGGGGGGAGGGGGGTCTGCAGTTTTCTCACTGCGAGCTCCGCTTCAAGCTCCTCCGGTGCAGCCCGAAGACCCTCCGGGGCAGCGTCCTGGACACCGCAGGGGTGGAAGTGACCGGCCGGGCCGACCGCCCGCTGGAGCGGCTACCCGCCGGCCCAGCGCAGAACGGAGCGCGGGCGGGGATTTAATTACCCTGCTCGGCGGCTCAGAAAATCGCCTTGCAGAGGAGCTGAGCAGGGCAGTTAAGCAACGCTTGAGCAGGGGCCTCAGGAGATCCGCACCGGCCTCCCTCCCGCTATCCGGGCCTAAAGAAAAAAACGGAAAAGGGAGCCCCGCCCGGCTCCTCGAGGCCCTGGGGTTGCCGTCCCGAAAGGCAGGCAGGCCGGCAGCCGAGGCCGCCGCTTGCATGGGAGCGCCTGCGTTGGACGCGGGACTGCTGTGTTCTCCCGGAGGAACAAACCCGCCTGGGAGAGAACAGCGCGGCGCCAGGCAGCAGGACGCCCAGCTGACCAATAAAGGGACTGCTCTGCAGCCTGCCTGTGCCAGACAGACAGACCGACACCAGCCAGACGCCTTGTGCACTAGCAGCGGGGGCCATCCTATCACTTCTGCCCAAACAAGCGTCTCAGGAGGGTCAGGGCAGCCCTCAGGAACCGCAGGGTCGGCCTGAGGAGGGCAGATTTGTTTCCGTTCAGGGCCTCGGACTCCCGGGCACCTTCAGAGGGACACGCTCCCGTTTTTGTTTTTTGGGTTTTTTGTTTGTTTGTTTTTGTTTGGTTGGTTGGTTGGTTTGTTGTTGTTCGTTCTCAAGAGTTGTTGCGAATGCGGGGCGGCTGCCTTTTGATCGCTCTCGGATGTTGCATGGAAACAAGATTTCGCGAAGGACGGGAAAGCACAACAACAGAACTGAATTTTCTGACGCCTTTCCACGTGACCCGAGTTGCCCCCAGCGAAGTGTGGGTCGGCACAACCCGAGATGCTTTTGCGGGAGAGCTGGGGACGAGGGATCCGAAGCCTGGTCTATAGGGTCTCACTTGCCTAGGTCGGGCTGTGGCTGCCCCGGTTTTACCGGCCCCACGTAGCCCTTTCCTGGGCGCCCTTTGTTTAAACTTCGCTTATCAGAGGCAGGCGGCCCCTCTGGGACCATAAGTTTGCCCTCTTTGTAATCCAAGTCTTCTCGCCTTTTCCTATGGGCACCTAATTCGCTGGCAGGGAGAGGGGGTGGAGGGTTGCGGGGTTCAAAGAAATCCGTTTGCTTAGGGACTGCCTTCTACAGGGATATTTAATTTGCAACACAGCGACCTCCCAGCCCCACACCAGCAATGCGTCTTGAGGGGTACTGTGGAGGAAGTGGGGGCCTCTTTAGCCAGAGGGGTTCAGAAGTCTCCTCTAGGGCAAGGCCTCAGACCTGTTCAGGTCACTGCTGTCCCTCCAATAGGGAAATCAGGGCTCCAACAGCTCCTACTGTTCATTGAGCTTCACTTCCAGCCCCCAAATCTGACGGCTCCCTCTGCTCTGGCCTCCATGCTGGCTCTCTCATCCTATCAGTCTTCTGGGCCCCTTTGAATCGCAAGGATAGAAGCCCGATGTTCCGAGGGCTCAGCACCTGGGGTGGAGGCACCTGGGAAATCCTGTATCTCCTTACTCGGTTCTAACCCCACATCCAAGCCGCGGCCTCCCCAAGAGGTCCTGCTGAGCCGGCCCCTTCCACGGACAGCCTCCGTTTACTCGGAGCGGGGTGGCCCGGCCGCACCAACAACTGGTAAATCCGTTTCGTTAGACTCAATTTGTCTGCAATTTGTCAGCCCGGCTGGGGAACGCTCTCCGTACGCCGGGCAGCCGCACTGGCCCTACCTGTTTCTCGAATCCTGCCGACTCCTAAACGAGTCCCAGCGCGAAGTGCCTGCGAAGACCCAGCGCTCACGGCCAGATGTTCCCGACCCCGGCCGGCCGAGAGACGTGGCTTTTTCCAAAACAACGGATTTCCTTCCGTGTTTTCAGGGAAAGGAGCGGCGGCCACGCCCGGGGGCCCTGAACGTCGGACCTCTCCCCTCGCGGTTGGGGCCACCTGGAGTTCAAGCCCGGCCTCCACGCAAGGATTCTGATGCCAGTCGTCCAGACCCCATCTACACCCCGGCGGCGGCGGATCCCTGAGCCCCTGGCGGCCCATTCTCATTGAAATCCCACTAAAAGGATTCCGACTCCAGCTTGGGGCGGGGGAGGGGGGACTTTCAGACCCCGCGATCTCCCCCACCCGAACCCCAACCACACAGGATAAAGGGCCGCGGGGCGCGGCGCTCGGAGCGCGCGCGGGAGCAAGCCGGGTTAAGCCTCGCAAAGCCGGCGCACGGGACCGGCGGGCAGGTGCAGTCGCGGCTCCGCGGCCCGGCTTGGGCACATCCGCCGCGGCGGCCCGGAGGTGGGGGGTGGCCGAGACAAAGGCCCCAGCTGGGGGGCCGGGAGGGCGCTTTGGGAGGCTCTGGGAATAACCCGGGCCCAATGGCTCCGTCTGAGAATTGGGAAGGCGAGAGGCCCGAGGTGGGCCTGCTGTTTCCAGCTCCCCAAATACTCCCCCAGGTTTAGACCTGGGTAGGCAGGGCAGCTGGTAGGGCGATCCCGGAGGACCACGTGTCAGGGGCCACAGGGCCGGGGAGACCGTGCGATTCGGGGCTGGTGGGTCGAGCCTGGGGGGCTGGAAGGGCCCTGGGCAGGCTGAGGCAGGGGACTTACCGAGCGAGGTGCGGCGACGGCGCCCCCGGGCGGACGGGGTCAAAGCGGAGCCGGGCGCACAGCAGAATGCGGGGTTCGGTGGGCCCCCCGGACCCGGCGCGGGCCGGCGGCGTTCACCAGCAGGGCCTGGCCGTGCGCCGAGCGGCCGCGTGGTGCGCGGCGGACCGCTTTTGTCCCTCGGTGGCCCACCCGGGCCGGCTGGGATGGAGGCGACAGCAGCCTGGAGTCAGACTGGAGCGGCGAGCCCTGGCCGCGCAGGCCTCCCTACCTCTCGCTCCCGCCGCCTCTCCCTCCCCGGGCCACAGCGACCGCTGCTTTTTATTTCGACAGCACTTTGAGGGGGCGGGAGCACCGCGGGGGGTAGGAGGGTGCTCGGGTTCTGCTCCCCGTCCCCCTAGTGCAGAGACCCGCCGGGGTGGAGGGCTGGCAGGCCCTCCAGGCGCACACTCCCTACTCGCCCGTACTCCAGGCCGCTTCCATCGCAGGGACAGCGTACTCGCACCCCCGAGCGGGATGCCCGCTCAGAAAGCCCGGACATCTCTCGTCAGAGACTCTCCCGGGGCCCTCTCGGACCCTGGCCACACGCGCTCGCACACAGATGCCTGCTCCACCTTCTCCAACCCACTTCCAGTCGTGTTTGAAAAGACACACACACATTTGTGCACACAGACACGTGTTAGCTCACACAGCTGTGGCTTCGTGGACATCCTCAGCCAGGAGATCTGGGTCACGCCGACATGCACACGTGCTCACACGCAAAGGTAACTCAACACTAACTCGGACACACACCTCCCTTCCTTCCAGGCTGATTTGGCTTTGGCTAAGTATACTCACCTTCCCTCCCCCTACCCTACCCACCGGTACCCCTCCTCAATTCCCCCACTGCAGGGCAGACAAGAGGCTTTTTGGAGTGGAGTTTAAGGCATCTCCTCACACAGGAGGGAGGAGGAAGGGAGTAGAGGGCTTGTCCTTGGAAGGTTGTGTGGAGGAGTTGGGGTGGGGGGGGGTCTTCACCTCATGGAGGCTCTTGGGTCTGTGAGCTAGTCCTTTAACTTTCAAAGCCCCGACCATGAAATGGAACTTCAAATCCCTCCCTGCTCTCGTTCCAGCTGCCCAGGAGAGAGAGTGGTCTAGGGATCTTGGGCCCAAAGAGAAAGTGTTTGGCCTTGGTAGCACTGAGAAGTCTGTGGTCCCAGGAAAGCAAGGGTGTGCCCTGGAGAGGGGTGTTTTTGCGCCCCCCCCCCCCGCCCGCGCCCCCCCAGCTGTCTGAGGCTGGTGGTGACTGTTGCATGTGTATGTGCTCAAGCCTGTGGGAGAATATCTGTCCTGAGTGCCCGTATGTGGCTGAGCATTTGTGAGCACATGGGAAGTTTGCAAAACAGTATATTAGTACATCCATTTCTTTCCATGGGTCCCCAAGAGCTTGTGCATTGAGTCTGTGTATTGTGGGTCCCTGAGAGGTCATGTGGGGTCTCTGAGAGTTTGTGTATTGTGTGTGGCTATTTCAGAGTGTGTCCCCACATGTGCACACAAGAGAGTCACTCTGTGGAACTGGATATATGTTCCTGCTGCTGTGTATCTGTGAGACCATTGTGTCCATGAATCATGTAATAGGAAGTGGATATTTCCAAGTGTTTGTCTATAAATTGGTATGTGTCCTTGTGTGGGTCAGTCACTGGGTATCCTGTATCTGTGAATCAGGGAGTGTGTGTGTGTGTGTGTGTGTGTGTGTCTTTAACAGCATTGGTATGGGTATGTATCATTGTACCTTTGAACTGATGGTGGGAGGATGGAGAGTATATCCAAGTTGTCTGCATATCTGTTAATAGCTCCATGTATGAGCTGATGTGTGTTGGGGTGGGTGTTTGTGTATCTGGGGCGTGGGGATCTATGTGTATGAATATATCTTTCAACTGTGAGTGTTTTTCTACCTAGTGTTACCCTGTGTCTGTGTCTGTGTCTGTGGAGAAGTGTGTCCCTGGGTGACTCATCGTATGTGTGTCTTCTCAGATCACCCGCCATCCGCACCTTCCCTAACCAGCAGGGCAGGCAGCCAGTGGAGCTCCAGGGTGTCATTTGCCAGGGCACTTTCTGTCTGTCTGTGGGAGGGGGAGATGAGTTGATAAGGCTTATCTCCTAACACCAGCGCCATGCTGAATAACTGCTCTAATGAGGCGGCCTCCCTGAGACCACCCTCTCCCAGGGCATCCAGCCACACGGGGAAGGCACAAGGGAGCCAGTCCTGGGGTGCAGGCACAACCCTCCCTCCCCCCATGAATCCAGCAGGGCCTGAGGAGCCACAGGGCCTTCTGTAGTTCTGTCTTGTTTCCTCAGGGGTGGTGGGTTCCAGGTCTTACATCGCCCCACACCAAGCCAGCTCCCTGCTGCACCGGGCTGGCCCAAACTGGCTGGAGCCTCCCAGCCTCCGGTCTTTGGTAGGGACATGGCGTTGAGAGGGCAGGCGGTGTGAGGCCTGGAGATGGGAGCCATAAGGAATGTGGGTGGATTGAGAGACATGGAGACCCAGGAAGACCAAAGGACAGGTTTTAAAAATCCACCGTGATAAAGGGCCACAGACACCGCAGGGGAGGGGGGTGGCATTTGGGGACAGACAGAAACAAACAACTAAAAAGCGGCAAAAAGGGTTAGAGAGCGCGGGAACAAAAGCAGTTAAAGTGTTAACTAGAAAAGAACATGGACAGAGAGAGGGAAAACAAGACAATAGGGCAACGGGGAGGAGAAAGGGCCCCAGAAAGAGGAGGGAAAGTGGGGAGCGGGAGACGGTCTGGGCAGGAAGGACAAACTGAGATAGAGAGCCCGGCCGGGGGCTCAGCAGCGCGAGCGCCAACGATAGCAGGGAGACCGAGTGCCAGGTGGCGGGCGGGCCGGGAGGGCACGAGTGCAGAGCCAGCGGGCCGGGTGGGGTTGCGGAGGTGAGGAAGGCGGGCGGGGGGTCCGCGCGGGGCTGCGCCGCTGTCCCGGGTAATTTTTCATCTCGGCCGGCTAATCTTTGTTCCCAGCGAAGATAATGAATAGCCAATCGTTATCTGCCCGGCTGCTGGAGGCTGCCCGAGAATGGGGTTGTACAGGGCTGGGAATTGTTTCCAAAGTGCCGCGGAATAAATGGTGTTCCTTATCTCTGCCTTCCAGATTATCGGAGCCCTTTCAGAGCGCGCACAACAAATGCGCCCGCCATCGAATGCATCATTTACCACCGCAGATCCGCGTGCTGATGGGCAGGCAGATAGCAGTCCACGGGGGGCACGCCAGGCGCCCAGCGGCGGCACTGCTAGACTGCGAGGTGGAGGTGGGGGGAGCGGGAGACCCGAATGTGCGCCCCCACTGTGCCCGCCTCTTTGGTTGGGCATGTGGGTGTGCCAGTGGATGGGCACTGAGCAAGCCAGGGAGTTGATGTGCGTGCGAGTATGTCAAACAAGTGTGCTACCAGAAGTGCACGTGTGAAAGCCCATGCGCACACGGGTGCACACGGGTGGTGGGCCTGCGTGCTGTGAGTGCCTGGAGACGAGGCTCTTTGAGGGTGCACAGAGGAAGGGGTATTGCACAGGAGTGTGTGAGCATGCGTGTCACTCAGGGCGGGCGGGGGTGTGTGTGGGGTAAACACGGGTGTGAAGGAGTGGATGTGCAAGCCCCTGTGTATACGTGTGATGGATGTGTGGACTGTGAGTGACAATGTATCTGCCTCAAAGAAGCCCTTTAGGAGTTCACACTGGAGGTGCGCGTGTGTGTTCAGGCATGAGTGTTACTCTCCTGGATGTCCTGTGCCTGCAGGCGTCCCATCCTGCTCAGCGCTTTAGGGGCATGCGTGCTTATATGCATGTGCATCCATACACACCTGTGACTGCCAGGAGTGAGTGGGCAGGTGTGGGTGTTCTCCCGGTGTGTGCACGGATCTGCGTGAGGGCGGTCGTTTCCTTGTGAATCTCCCTGCCAGGTGTGCCCGGGGGGCACTGCAAGCGGGGGCAAGCGCGGCCTTGGGGCCTGCCCTGTGCCTGCAGGTGGAGGCTCGAGGCGGGACACGCGAGCTGGGGAAAGAAATAGCAAAGCGGAGAGAATGGTACGTGTGGGGGTGCTAGACGTCACAATGGAGTGGGCTGTGCCCTGGAGCATGACTGCTTGCGACAGAAAACGGGGTGTGTACGGAGAGGTTCTCCGAGGAGTTTGGAAACACCCAGAGATCCTAACCCGGCTCCGTGCACGTCCCGCCAGTGTCCCAGAGTCTCCTCAGCTCTAGACCGGGGTAAGGGGGACCGAGCGCTGCTGCCT
>NW_005871138.1:800443-820451 GCF_000147115.1 Myotis lucifugus
CCCATGGCGACGCCAGATAACGCTGCAGCATTTTTGCCTATCTCCCCGGGGTTTTTTTTTTTTTGCGGGGATTAGCTCATCTCCAGGCAGGTCAAACCCAAAGTCACCCAACCTGCGGTGCCGGCCGTGCCCGGGATCGGCCGCCTTTCCTGGCCGGGGTCTGGTCTCCGCTCCGCGACCTCCAGCGGCGGCCCATACGCAGGCGCAGAGCGCCACCTGGCGGCCGCGGGTACCAGGCGCGGGGTCTCCGAGGGCCGGGGCCTGAATGGGTCTCCGCAGAAGAGGTGGGGCAGGGGTCTCTTCCTGCTGAAGCAGGCTTTGTTTTGTCTCTGGGATGTCGCTGGGGCCAGAGTGGCACTCAGTAGATGCTCACACGTGTTTGTTAAAAGGATAGGTGGATGGGCAAGAAATCAAGGATGAAGCAAACTGAAACGGATCACACAACTTAGTTGGCAGCAAGAAATCATTTATTGGAAGTACGCACTGAATTTAGAATAAAAGCCAAACGCCTTTGGGTCCTATATAATCGCCGCTCAGACCTGGTCCCCCCATTCGCGCTCCAGCCACAGTGACCCTCTTTTTGTTCTTTGAACAGGGAGTTTGTCTGCTCTCCTCTGTACCCCAGTGTATTCTGCCTCTACTCAGATGTCACCCCTCAGAGAGCAAAGTCACTCTTTGCCCTACTTTTTTCAGTCTATACTATATAGGCCCTATATTATAGGGTGTCCCCCCAAAAATGTATACACACACTTTGAATAATTATAAAGGCAGTGTTTATTAAAATACATTTCGCTTTCAAAATTGAGCTATCTGCTATTAAAGTGCATATACATTATTTTGGGAGACCCTATATATTTCTTTTATAATACTAGCACCTTGTAAAATTGTTTTGTCACTCTCTGTCTTTGCTTATTGTCAACTTCCCTGGAATGAATGCTAAGCTCCCTGGGCAGAGGGCTCTGTTTGGGAGAAGGGGAGTAATCCAGCGCTGGAATGTGTCTGACAATCAATTGACATGTTACAACTTTGGGAATGAGTGAATGAGGAAGGGAGGAGCAAATGGACCAGGCCCTTGCACTTTATTATTATCACTAGAGGCCTGATGCACGAATTCGTGCACGGGTGGGGTCCCTCATTGTGGCCTATGGGGATTGGGCCAAAACCAGCAGTCCAACCCCACCTGCCGCTCCTGTCTGCCACTCCCGCTCATCTGGAACACAACTGGCCCTCTGGGCGGGTGGTGAGATGCCCTTGCCTGCCTGGGATCCAGGATCCGTCCTGCTGACTTTGCGCCGGTTGTAGGGAGCCGCCTGGCGGCTGTTTTTATATCATTTCTTCCTTGTGGAGCGTCTAGGGAGGGGAAGTAGCCACGGTGGCAGAGGCTGGCAGCACTGTCGGGATTGTGCAGGCGGCACCGGTCCAGTCGGTGCCTGGCCCATTCTCTGGACATTGGACCTACAGGACTACTGAGGGAGTGAGTGGCTGCCGCTGGGATGGTCTGTCAGCTGAGCAGCACTCCCTCTGTGGGAACGCACTGACCACCAGGGGGCAACTCCTGCATGGAGCATCTGCCCCCTGGTGGTCATTTGGTCTCTTAGGCTTTTATATATATAGATTTCTCTTTATTGTTATTCCATTCCCCTGCACCCCCATGTTTTGCTCACTCTAGCCCTGGGGTGCCTGGCTCCACTGACCTGTCCCAGCCTGCAAGTCCAGAGGGGCCTAGGATTGGGGGAGAGAAAGCCCAGAGGCCCCTCTACAACATGCACCTGCCTTGCCTCTTAGGGCAGAGGACAGTTCTCACTCCTCTTTCTTAGGGACTGGGAAGGACCGAGTGAGACTTCACTCATAATGCAAGATAATTATACCAGGGTTGCCATGACGTGGCGATGATTAATTACTGTGCATGGAGCAAGAACAGCAAGGTATCTAGAACTGAGAAAAGGCCACAGCCCAACTGCACTTCCTGCCCATCTCCTAATCAGGCACCAGTCCAAGCCTCACCTTGGAAGAGGAGCTGTGGGGTAGCTGAGGCTCTCTGCCAATCTCCAACACACACACACACACACACACACACACACACGCCCTGGCTGGGTGACCTTGGGCAAGTCACTTTCCTACTCTGAGCCTCAGGTCTGCCTCTGCAAACCTCCCTCCAGGGTTGCCATTAGAGTTACTAATAAACATGTATTTAAAAAGAATTTTGTAACCCAGGCCTCATAAATTGGCAGTCCAAGCCTCAGGAGCCAATACAATGACTACTTGTTGCCAATATTTTGAAGTGGGAGATTTCACACAGAGAGCCTCATTTCCAGCTTCTCTTGAAAACTAGAAGGTTGGTTACCTCTGGCCTACATTCCTGCCTGTAATGTAATGCTGTGGTTCTGTTTTGCCAAGCACGTGGGCCATTGCCCCAGGGTCCCCATCCACCCGCTTCAGGCCCCGGGGTCAGGGATGTGTCCCGCAGAAATACTGGGTGCTTAGCTGTGTGGCTTTGGCCCTTCTTCATATCCTTTGGTGGAATTTCCAATATCTTTCTCCCTCCAGGCACTATAAACCACTTAATATTTAATTAGTTAACTAATAAATCCAAGCAGGACTTAAAAATATATATGCTAAGCCATACTGTTTTGGACCCTGGGTATACAATATTGAACAAAACAACAATGGTACCTGCCCTCAGGGAGCAATCAGACATGACTCAGCACACAGATTAATGCATCATCACAAATTGTGATAGGAACTCTGAAGGGGAAAGAATACATATTCACAAATATGGAATCCAAGCTTTTTTGCAGAGACTTACTCTGGGCCAGCCTGTACTGAGAGGTAAGGAACATGGAATGAAGCCAGATATGGCCATTGTGTGCAGGCAGCTCCGAGGGTGCCAGAAATGTGGGCACATCAAGAGATCCTGTTAATTTCAGCCTGAGGATTGAAAGCCCAAGGTACTTGTTAGAGGAGAGGCACTTACCTTACTCTGGGAGCATAATATATAAAGAATGCCCACAAATCAATAAGAAAAAAAATACAATAGACAAAAATAGGCAAAGAGTATGATCAGGACATTCATGGAAAAGGAAATAGAAATAGCTCTTAATTAATGAAAACATACTCAATCTCAGATAAATAAAAGTTTAAAACACATTGAGATATTTGGGATGAGTAAAATTAGATTATGATGATGGTTGTAACTCCATAACTTTACTAAAACTCAGTGAAATGTAGCATTTAAATTAACTTTATGGCATGTAAATTATCCCACAATAAAGCTGTTTGAAAATAAACTAGAAACCACTTTGAGATACCATTTTATACTATCAGTATTAGCAAATATCAAAACATTTGATTAAATACTATGTTCCTAAGGGGGTAGGGGAGACAAGTTGGTGGGGGTGTCAATTGATGAGCTCTTGGAGTGACACTATCAAATTTACAAAAGCATTTATGCTTTAAGCTGAGAATTCCACTTATAGGACTTTACATGATAGATATGCTCTTACTCTTGTGAATGTTTAAGGAAATTCACTGCAGTTTTGTATATTATGGCAAATGATTGGAAGCAAAAGATGCTTATCTAAAAGAAATTGTTAAAAAGTATTGTTATACAGCCAAACAGTGGGTGTCATGCTGCTGTCACAGAAGAAAGAAGAAGAAAAAGAAAGCGAGAAATAAGAAAAAGGCGGGTCTTTATGTACAGACATTGAATGATCCCAAGGTAGACTTAGTAGAAAAATAAGTGTAGAAGGTAAGTGTGGATGCCACTGTTTGATTAACAATAGAGGTAAAGAGAGAAGATATATACAAATTGGCTCACATATTTATAGAATTTCCCTGGATAGAAAACAAGAGAAACTGTTAACAATAGTTGGCACTTACGAAAGGATTTAGGTTTGGGTGGCTGGGGATAGGGATAGGAGAAAGGGCTAACTGTGTAAGCTTTGATTACTACTGAAATTATATAGATAGATGATGATAGATAGATAGATAGATAGATAGATACTGAAATAGAGATAATATATACAAACATTTATGCATATATATCCTATACAAAAAAATAAAGATTGAAAACCAAAATGAAAAAGAAAATTATTAAAAAATAAAGATGGAGAAGAACAGAAGTTTGCCAAGAAGAGAAATCAGGGGATAAAATTCCCTGCTGGCTAGAACATAGGGGAACAAGATCTCCTGCCCTATTGGCTGGGTAGATTGCTACAAGGACTTTGCAGAGTAATTCAGCTGTATCTAGTACAGTTGGAAATACTGATGGCAATTCCTTTCTGGGTGTATGAGAAATCCTCACATGAATAAAAGAGATGTAGGCACTATCGGTGTTGTTATTTTATTTTATTTTCCATCACCATTTATCCCCCCATACCCTCTTCTACCTCCTTGTACCCCTACCCCTGCAATCACTCATGGGGCACTATTTGTAAAATAAGGAAACTTTGGAGTCAAGCTAGTAGCCCATCTCAAGGGCGCTGCATATACAAATAGTGGGGCATTCTTCGCATGGAATGCCATGCAGCAATTACATTGTATGGATAGTCGTAAGGGAAATAAGGTTTTAGTCAAAGAAAGAACTGGCAGAATTTTTTAAAATATATTTTTATTGATTTCAGAAAGGAGGGGGGAGAGAGAGAGAGAGAGAGAGAGATCAATGATGAGAATCATTGATCGACTGCTTCCTGCACGCCCCACACAGAGGATCAAGCCCACAACCTGGGCATGTGCCCTGAGTGGGAATCAAACCGGGACCTCCTGGTTCATAGGTCGATGCTCAACCACTGAGCCACACCAGCCGTGCTTGGCAGAATTTCTAACCCAAAATAGTACTGTACATGGTTTATAGAAATTAAGTATATGAAGTAAAAGTATAAAAACATACATCTTCTGGAAGATTTAAAACTAAGATCTGGAAAACAGCAAGCCATGCCATGTTCTTGGATGGAAAAATTTAATACTCTAAAAAATGTCAATTCTCATATATTTTTGTATACACTTAATATAATTCAAATTAGAATACCAACAGGGTGGTTTTTTTAAAACCTGGATTGAAATACCTGAAAGATCATGTGGCAGAATAAATGCCCAAGAATAACTAAGAAAAATTGAAAATAGAATAACATGAGATTTTCACCTTACTGGAATTAAGGACATAAAGCCACTACAAGCAAATCAATATGGCATTGGCAGAGGAATAAACAATTTAAAATAATAGAGAATCTAAAAATAAATTCCAGTTTATATGAGAATGTAACATATGACAAAGGTAGTATTTCCATTCAATGGGAAGGGGGTAGATTGTAAAATAAATGGTGTGGACACAAGTGGATACCCATCTGGAAGAAAATAAAATTCAACCCCTCTTATGTGTCTAAATCAATTCCAGATGAATTACAATTTAAATGTGAAAAATAAATAACTACCAATCTTGCAAATCTCTCTGAGGAGACGTGCAGTCTAGACAAAGGCAACAGTATGTTTGAAGGGCAGTGGGTGAAAGGGCGAAGCATGTTCTGGAAAAGGCAGAAGCTCCATGTGACTGGAATGAAGGGAGAGGCCAGGTGTGCAGGGAGGATATCCAGCAGTCTCTGACACAAATATATATGCCCAGAGTTCTTGTAAAGACTCATTATTTTAGCTGACACATAGTAGGTGCTCAATAAATGTTGGCTTCTTTCTTTGCTCTTCTGGTCTGCACATCTTGCTTCTCTCCTCGATGGCCTTTCTCTACCCCCAGACTCCAAGGATGAGCTTCACTCCCTAGAGAAAGACGCTGTGTGTTTTTTGTAGCATTTACTACAGCTATTTGTTTGTTCACTGTCCATCACTCTCCGTTCTAATATAAACAACATAAAAAGAGGGACCATATCTTTAGGGTCCACCCAAGAAAATAGAAACCACTTAGAAAGATTAAAACTTAATTTAAAACTTTAAATGCAAGGACATGATTGTGTAAGCAATGAAACTGCTAAGAAGAGGGGACAGTGAGCTCTGACCAGTTTGGCTCAGTGGATAGAGCGTCGGCCTGCGGACTCAAAGGTCCCGGGTTCGATTCCAGTCAAGGGCATGTACCTTGGTTGAGGGCACATACCCAGTAGGGAGTGTGCAGGAGGCAGCGGATCGATGTTTCTCTCTCATCGATGTTTCTAACTCTCTATCCCTCTCCCTTCCTCTCTGTAAAAAATCAATAGAATATATTTGAAAAAAAAAAAAAAAGAACAGGGGACAGTGAGGCAAGCCAGAAAGAAGTAGCAGGAAGCTGACACCTCCCCCAGAGCTAGAGAGAAAGAAAGGGGATGGTATTTTCCAAGTCCAGGGCCTGGGGTGACCCAAAGGATGTTCAACAGCCTGTACTGTGAGAAACGGAGCCACAGAAGAGACATAGCCACAACCAGAGTGGCCACCTAAGACAGGGCTGGGGGAGAAATGCTCTGCCTTCTCCTTTTCTCCTACTCCTCTATATACCCCTCCAGAGCCTCCACTGGTTGAATCCAGCAGGGAGCCACCTGCAAGAGTGGGCTCCCCATCCCCCACCACAACATAGAACAGAGCAGGGTAGAGCAAGAGATAGCTCTGAAGAAAAACTAGCTGGAGGTGGCACTGGACCTTGTTTGTCTTGTCTATCTGTATATCAGAGCTTCAAAGACATCGCCTGGCACATAGTAGGACCTCATTAAACAGTGAAAGAATAGATTGGGGTTCTCAACTCATCACATGCAGAAAGCTACTTAGAGTCCACAAAACAACTTTAGTCCCAGGAGGGCATCCTGGTTGCCAGGTCCACAGAGGCAGGTACATCCCAGGTGGGCAGTATGGTCACTACGTTCTGCTTGGCCAGCATCTTGGAGGATCCCTCCAATTCCAGGATTCAGCTCCTATCCAGTGGGGGCTGTCCCCTTCTCAGGCTCCATTAGCACCCAGCATCCTCCACGATGAGTGTCTCTCCTGCCAGAGTAGGGAGAGCACATCCTCATCTGAGAGCAGAGACAAAGAAACAAAGAGAAGAGGAGACTGAGAAACAGAGAGAGAGACAGAGAAACAGAAACAAAGAAAGACAGAGACAGTGAGAGAGAGAAGTAGCCCTGTGGACAGCTGCTTTCTGCCCGCATGGCCCTGCACACACTAACAATGGGCTCAGGATGGTCCCAGCCTCCAGTAGAACATGCTCAGGCAAGACCTGTGGGAAGCACTTGGATGCTCCTAGACGGGCTTCCGACCCTGTCAAAGGAGCCACAGCACGTTCTGTGGTCCAGCACGTGAATGGGCAGCTTCGTCCACATCCCGCGGAAGACTTTGAAGGACTGACTGAGAGGTCCAAACGCTGGTGGGCAGGTGGAGCAAGAAGCGTTCAACGAGCCGCTGGTGGGAGCGAATCTGCATCCGTGCACCTCGGAGAGGATTCTGGCGATTCTAATAAAGAGATGCATACGTGTCAACTCGGCAGCTCCACTCACAGGTGCAGTTCTCGGCAGCACCGATTGAAATGTCCACAACCACAGGAACAACACTCCTGGAAACAGCCCAAAAGTCCGTTCACAGGGAGAGGATGAAACAGCAACAACGCCATTCATCAGTGTGGCGGCGTCTCACCAACACTGTGAGAGAGGAAAAGCCAGTCACAGGACACAGGTAGATTCCACTTAAACAGTGTCTAAAAACAGATACAATGCTTTTATACATCCTGTGTTTTTGCATACCCATTTGTGCACAAGGCTGTGAATACAAAACTGGGGTACACAGCACTTAGTGGGTGGCCTAAGGCATCTTCAAGAGCGGTGTGGATGCAAAAGGTTTTTGCCGCATAGGCAGGCGTTAGAACGAGCCTGGGTCCTGAGCCAGCCTGAAACGCCACCCTTGCCAGCTGCTGGGAGGAAATCGCAGTGCCCGACCTGACAATGAATTCACGCTCAATAAATGGTAGCTGTTACTATCATTTATGTCATTAGTATATCACCCTCATTTTATAGGTGGATGGAGACCCAGGGAGGGAGGCCGATTGTCCTGGGACACGCAGTCTGGGTAACAAAGCTGGGACTTGATCCAGGCCTCCTGGTCATTTCCACCCTCCCAGTTGCACTTAATGTTCAGTGCTTTTCAAGTCTGCCTCGGACTCCTGGGGGAAATTTTCATTTTGGACAAGAGAGAAACATGAGAAGGATTGTCTCTTTCCCTCTGGTTGGGCTAAACTGTGTCACTATGTTGAAGTCCGAAGAATGTGACTGTATTTGGAGAGAGGTCTTTTAAAGAGGTAACCAAGGTGAAATGAGTTCAAATGAGTGGGCCCTAATCCAATAGGATTAGTGTCCTTATAAGAACAGGATTTAGGACACAGACATACACAGAGAGACAACCAAGTGAACACACAGGGTGAAGATGGTCGTCTGCAAGCCCAGGAGAGAGGCCTCAATGAAACTAACCCTGCCAACACCTTGATCTCAGACTTCCAGCCTTCAGGACAGTGAGGGAATAAATGTCTGTTGTTTGAGTGCCCGGGTCCATGGTACTTGTGATGGCAGCCCTAGGAAATGAATATGCGTTCTTTGAACAAACTAGTGCTAGAACCATAGTTATGTGGGTACATGGCAGTTCACTGGGGAGCACGCAATGGGATGCAGGGAATAAACTAGCACTCAGGATGCTGAGCAGAAAGAGGAAAGAACCTGAGTCCCTGATCTGTCACACTATTACTAAGTCAGTGCACCAGCCGCTATGAATGTTGATTACTAAAAACTCACATCTGCCCCTTCCATGGTGCCTTCAGAATTAGCCTCTTCTGATTACAGCCTCTCTGTGAGGCAGTCTGAGAGACAAAAGGCCTCCAGCCCTTGCCTCGAGCGAGAACTAACTCGGTGATGCCATTTATTCCCCTAGAGCTCCCGGTAGATAAGGCTGAGAGCACATTCTGGCTAAGCTCCTTCCCACTTCCTGGCTCTGCTCCCCTTCCCCTCCAGGGTTCTCCGGAGAGCACTCTATAAACCAACCGACACACACTCAAACCTTTGTCTCAGGCTCTGCTTCAGGAAACCTGATCTGAGACAGAGGTGAAGGGTCTGTGGTACCATGTGACAATTGGAGGCAGAGTTCATGAGGCTGCTGGACTCATAGAAGCCAGGAAAGAGGCCAGGGCTAGAAAGAGCTATTAGGAAGCAATCTGCATCCTCACACTTCATTCTTCCTGTGACATGGTGAGAGAGAGGCCATATCTAAATGCTAATGTGTTTATGAAATCATTGAACTGGTATTTCTCTGCCTTTAACAGTGACAAAGCCAAGGACCCAAGGAGACCTCTAAAAGGGCAGAGAAAAGAAACACCCGGATGGTCTTTGCCAGGATGATGCCTCTCAGAAGCAGGCTAGTCTTAAAAAAAAAAAAGGCAATTTTTTTAAAGCTTCTCCAATTTTACCAAGTGTATCAATTTATTTATTGGATCTAAGGAACATTTTATGGGGTGTAGTCTTCTTGTCACTGTATTTTACAAATGATAATGGAAATGTGGCCTTTGGTGAAATAATCTTTAGGCAAATTGGCTGCTTGGAAGATCTTTAGGCAAATTGGCCTTAATGGATGGATTTGGGGTGAATTGATCCAGAGCTGTTCTGTTCATTGGCTTCACGAGGGCTGGAGGCCAATGCAGCGCCCCTAAAAGATAGGTTCTTCTCTCAGCCTGTGAGAGCCCATCTCTGCAGATTGTTGGGACCTTCAACTTCAACTCCTGGAATCTAATTCGTAGATTCTATTGAGCATTTCTCCCCTGATGGGGACCCTGATTGGGAATGTAGAGGTTTTTAATTCAGACTCCAGCTGAATGGGACTATAGGACCTATAAGAACAACCCTTTAGAGAGTCAGGAAGTCCTTCATTGACACCTCTACCAAGTGGTCTTCTAGCCTCTCTTGATAACAGCTTCCCTCCTTCAAAGAGGACCCTTCAGAGCTCTATGAGAAAGGTCTTCACATAATGTTGAACCCTCCTTCCCTGAAAGTCTCCCTATAGCTTCTGATTCTGACTTCTGAGACCATAAGTCCCATATTTTCCTTCTGCCCCAAGACAGTCCTATAGACTCTTGGGAACAGGAACTTGACAAAAAGCTGAATCTTACATCAGCAATAGGGAAAGGTAAGAACTCACTCAACTGACACCAGAGACTCCTCAAGGCATCAAAAATGGCAGCACTGGCTATATCTAGAATTGTAAATAAGTGGATGAAAAACATAAGGAAAATTATTTCCTGCCTAAAAGTCTATACCCAGCCAAACTATCAATCAGGTATAAAAATAAATACAGACATGTAAGTTCTCAAAAAAAAGACTCTCTTCCACATACCCCTTTTCATAAATCTCTGGAGGTTGTGTATTGCCATAATGGAAGAAAATCAAGAGAAAGAAAGGCCTGGCATAGAGAAAATAGAAGATCTAACAACAAAGGAATGAAATGAAGGAAATTCCCAGGCCCCAGATAGGCACCAGGTAGGGGAAGAAGGAGTAGGCCAAAGAGATTCAGGAGATGTGGTACCAAGAAATTAAAACTGAGAGAATATGTGACGCATCTAAACACCTTAATAGGGTAGCTGGACAATTTGCTGAGTGAGTGGTTAACTTAACAGTAAACTTATATAGAAAACTAAACAAAGAGAACAGAAACCCAAAACAAATTAACTCCAGGGTAAAAAACAACAACCACAAGATGGTGGCAGAGTAGGTGGAACTTACACTCACCTTCTCCCAGTACCTCACCAGAATTACAACTAAATTATAAAACAATCAGCCTGCATAACCAACTGAAGACTAGCTGAACAAAAGTCTTATAACTAAGGGTTACAGAAGAAGCCACATTGAGACTGGTAAGAGTGGAGAGGCAAAGGCTGGCCCTGCACACACATGATACAGTTGAGAATCTGGAGGGAATATCTCAGCTGCAAAAGTACCATCTGAGGCCCTGGCTGGTTTGGCTCAGTAGTTAGAGCACCAGCAGGTCATGGGTTTGATTCCTGGTCAAGGGCACGTACCTTGGTTGCAGGTTCAATCCCCAGCTCCAGTGGTTAGAGTGAGAGCAGAGGGTAACACAATCTCTCTCTCTCTCTCCCCGCCCCCACCCCCATCCTTTCCACTCTCTAAAAAAATCAATGGAAAAAATATCCTCACCCGAGGAGTAAGGATTACACACACAAGAAAGTACCCTCTGAGGAGTGAGGGGTCTCAACCCACCTCTGGGCTCTCCAACCCTAAGAGCCAGAGCCAGGAAGAAGGGCCCAAATAAAAACTGGCTGTGAAAATCAGTGGAGATTCTGTCTTCCAGGTAAAAATAGGAGTCTGATGAAAACCCAGGCACCCTCTTAAAGGGCCAGTGCACAAAATCTCATCACAGACACACTGGGTTCCAGCAAAGGGGGGAGGAAGAAGAAGAAGAAGAAGGAGAAGAAGAAGAAGAAGAAGAAGAAGAAGAAGAAGAAGAAGAAGAAGAAGAAGAAGAAGAAGAAGAAGAAGAAGGAGGAGGAGGAGGAGGAGGAGGAGGAGGAGGAGGAGGAGGAGGAGGAGGAGGAAGAGGAGGAGGAGGAGGAGGAGGAGGAGGAGGAGGAGGAGAAGGAGGAGGAGGAGGAGAAGGAGAAGGAGAAGGAGAAGGAGAAGGAGAAGGAGAAGGAGAAGGAGAAGGAGAAGGAGAAGGAGAAGGAGAAGGAGAAGGAGACACTAGAAGAAGCCAACAGCCGATTAGATGAAGCAGAGAACCATATCAATAATTTGGAAGGTAAGGTAGCAGAAAACACCCAATCAGAGAATTAAAAATAATTCGAGAAAATAAAAATACCTTAAGGGACCTCTGAGACAAATGAAGCATAACAACATTCACATCATGGGGGTACCAGAAGGAAAAAATAGAGAGCAAGAGGTTGATAATTTATTTGAAGAAATAACAAATAAATAAAATTGAAGGAGAAATAAAGACCTTCCCAGACCAAAAAACAAACAAACAAACAAATAGGCCCAGTGTCATAGAAACATGAACAGACTGTTGAACCAACACTACTTATTGAAGAGACTGTCTTTAATCCATTGCATGCTCTTGCCTCATTTGTCAAATATTAATTGAGCATAGTGGTTTGGGTCGATTTCTGGGTTCTCTATTCTATTCCATTGATCTATATGTCTGTTCTTTTGCCAGTACCAGGCAGTTTTGAGAACAGTGGCTTTGTAGTAAAACTTGATATCTGGTATTGTGATCCCTCCAACTTTGTTCTTCTTTCTCAAAATTGCTGCAGTTATTTGGGGTCTTTTTAGATTCCATATACATTTTTGGAATATTTGTTCTAGATCTGTGAAATATGCTGTTGGTATTTTAATAGGGATTGCATTGAATCTAAAAAGTGCTTTGGGTAGTACAGACACTTTAATGATGTTAATACTTCCAGTCCAAGAACATGGTATAGTTTTCTACTTGTTTTCATTTTCCTGTGTCTCTTTTTTCAACATCATAGTTTTCCAAGTACAGGTCTTTTACCTCCTTCATTAAATTTATTCCTAAGTATCTTAATTTTTTGTTGAAATGGTAAATGGGATTGTTTTTTAGTTTCTCTTTCTGAGAATTCATTATTTTTTAAATTTTGTTTTATTGCGTAAAGTATTACAAAGAGTATTACATGTGTCTCCTTTTTTCCCCCCTTGATCTTCCCCCGGCCTCCCCTACCCCCCAGTGTCTTGTGTCCATTGGTTATGCTTATATGCATGCATACAAGTCCTTCGGTTGATCTCTTACCCACCCCGCAACCCTCCCCGGTCTTCCCCCTGTAGTTTGACAGTCTGTTCGATGCCACTCTGCCTCTGTATCTATTTTTGTTCATCAGTTTATAATGATCTTTATTATCCATAAATGAGTGAGATCATGTGGTATTTTTCTTTCATTGGCTGGCTTATTTCACTTAGCATAATGTTCTCCAGTTCCATCCATGCTTTTGCAAATGGTCTTCTTCCTCTTCTTAAAGAATACCTTTCAGCATTTCATATAATACTGGTTTGGTGGTGATGAACTCCTTTAGCTTTTACTTATCTGTGAAGCTTTCTATCTGACCTTCAATTCTAAATGATAGCTTTGCTGGGTAGAGTAATCTTGGTTGTAGGTTCTTGCTATTCATCACTTTGAATCTTTCTTGCCACTCCCTTCTGGCCTGCAAAGTTTCTGTTGAGAAATCAGCTGACAATCATATGGGTACTCCCTTGTAGGTAACTGACTGTTTTTCTCTTGCTGCTTGCTTTTAAGATTCTCTCTTTGTCTTTTGCCCTTGGCATTTTAACTATGATGTGTCTTGGTGTGGTCCTCTTTGGATTCCTTTTGTTTTGGGTTCTCTGTGCTTCCTGGACTTGTAAGTCTATTTCTTTCACCAGGTAGGGGAAGTTTTCTGTCATTATTTCTTCAAATAGGTTTTCAATACCTTTCTCTCTCTCTTCTTATGGCACCCCCATAATTCGGATGTTGTATGCCTGAAGTTGTCCCAGAGGCTCCTTACACTATCTTCATATTTTTGGATTCTTTTTCTTTTTGCTTTTCTGGTTGGGTGCTTTTTGCTTCTTCATATTTCAAACCTTTCACTTGATTCTTGTGATCCTCTAGTCTGCTGTTGGATCTCTGTATGATATTCTTTATTTCAGTCAGTGTATGCTTAATTTATAGTTGGTCCTTTTTCATATCCTCAAGGGTCTCACTAGATTTCTTGAGGGTCTCACTAAATTTATTGGCGGTTTCTAGAAAATTCTTGAAAAACCTTATAACCATGGTTTTGAACTCTATATCCAATAGTTTGTTTTTCTCCATTTATGTCATTTGTGACCTGTTTGTCTCCGCATTTTGGCTGCTTCCCTGTGTTGATAGAGTGGCTTTCTGTGCTAGGTGTCCTATAGGGCCCAGTGGCTCAGCCTCCCCAATTACCTGAGGTGGACACTCTTGGTGCACCCCTTTGTGGGCTTTGTGCACAGTCTTGTTGTAGTTAAGCCTTGATTGTTGTAGGTATCACTGGGAGGAATTGACCTCCAGGCCAATTGGCTGGAGAATCAGCTGTGTCTACGGTGGGAGAACTTCTGTGCTGGAGACACCCTATGGGGCAAGACTTGCTTCAGTGGGGCTTTGGTGCTCACTGAGTCTGCCCCCTGAGTGTGTCCCTTATGGATCTGAGGAGTTGTAATCTGGATGGTCCCACTCTGACTACTGGGTACACTGGCTCTTGGATCTCTAAGGAGGTGCTAATTTAGCCTCTGCCTGAGGCTACCCAGCAGGAGCTATGGAGAGATCTGCAGATTCCTCTTCTTTGTTTGGGGTTTGGAGGTGCCCAGATGAGGCCCAGCTGTGAAGCAATGCAAGCTGCTGTGGGGCCTTCGGCCTTCTTTTGGATGTTCTGGGTCTCTCTGACTCAGCTGCAGTTTGTTAGGTAATTTTCAGATTGCAAAGGGCCAGGCCATTCATATGCAAAAGCCTCCGCTCACAGCTTGGGTGGGGTGGGATCTCAGGGAATCAACAGGGCAGAGCAAACACCTATGGCTGATCCTCAGAGGCCCCTGCCCTAAGAGGCCCCGGGTCTCAGTGTCCTGCGGTAATCGCTGCAAGCACCTCTGAGAGAAAGCCGCCCTCGAGTTCTGCCCGATGCCAGACAGTTCAGTTTCTCTCCATATGAGTCTGGGTCCCCAGAGACTCGCCCGGAACTGGAGTTCAGAGCAGTCAGGAGCTTGTGCCTCCCTCCCGATTGAAAAAGACAACCACATCCTCAGTTGCCAGCCCTTTCCGCATGCGCCTCCGTACCTCTGCACTTTACTTCCGCACCTCCTCTGAGTCTCAGTGTGCTTTTCTCTTTCCTTCTAGTTGTAGAATTTCCACTCAGCCAACCTTCCTGTGGTTCTGGATGATGTCAGTTTTGTCTTTTAGTTGTATTTTTGAAGTGGTTGTGCGAGGCAGCAATTTCCAGTGTTTACCTATGCCGCCATCTTGGTTTCTCTGAGAGTTCATTATTGGTGTATAAAATTTTCATTGATTTCTGGTTGTTAATTTTGTATTCTGCTGCATTGCTAAATTCACTTATTAAATCTAGTAGTGTTTTGGTGGAGTCTTTAGGGTTTTCTATATACAATATCATGTCATGTATAAATAATGGCAGTTTTACTTCCTCCTTTCCAATTTGGATGCTTTTTATTTTTTCTTTTTTTCTAATCACTGTGGCTAGAACTTCCAGTGCTATGTTGAATAAGAGTGGTGAAAGGGGATATTCCTGTCTTGTTCCTGTTCTTAGGGCACATGGTTTTAGTTTTTTCCCATTGAGTATGATGTTGGCTGTAGGTTTGTCATATATGGCCTTTATTATCTTGAGGTATGATCCCTGTATTTCCACTTTGCTGAAAGTTTTTATCAAAAACTAGAGGCCTGGTGCATGGATTCGTGCACTGGTGGGGTCCCTCAGCCTGGCCTGCACCCTCTTGCAATCCGGGACCCCTTGGGGGATGTCAGATAGCCAGTTTTGGCCTGATTCCCACAGGCCCAATCCAGACAGGAGGGAACCCGATCCTGTGTGTTGAGCATCTGTCCCCTGGTGGTCAATGTGCATCATAGCAACCGGTTGACTGGTGGTTTGGTTGTTTGGTCACTTAAGTTTTATATATATATAGATGTGTGTTGGATTTTGCTGAATGCTTTTTCTGCATCTATTATTATCATCATGTGATTTTTGTCTTTTGTTTTTTTCATGTGGTGTATCACATTTATTGATTCATGAAAATTGTACCAGCTTTGCATCCTGGAATAAATCCCACCTGGTCATGTTGTATAACTTTTAGAATATACTTTGATTTGTAAATATTTTGTTGAGGATTTTAGCATCTATGTTCATCATGGATACTGTCTGTTATTCTCTTTTTTTGTACTGTCTTTATCTAGTTTTGGAATTAGAATAATGCTGGCCTCTTGGATTTTAAAAAAATATTTTTATTGATTTCAGAGAGGGAGAGATAGAAACATCAATGATGAGAGAGAGTCATTGATCAGCTGCATCTTGCACACCTGACCCTGGGGATTGAGCCTGCAACCCGGGCATGTGCCCTGACCGGGAATCTAACCGTGACCTCCTGGTTCATAGGTCGATGCTCAATCACTGAGCCATGCCAGCTGGGCCTCTTGGATTTTTTGAAATGGTTTGAAAAAGATAGGTGTTAGTTCTTCTTTGAATGTTTGGTAAAACTCCCCTGTGAAGCCATCCGGACCAGGGCTTTAGTTTGCTGGGAATTTTTTATTATTAATTACTAGAGGCCCGATGCATGAAATTCATGCACGGGGGGGTGGGGGTCCCCTCAGCCCAACCTGCACCCTCTCCAATCCGGGAGCCCTCAAGGGATGTCCTACTGATGGCTTAATCCTGCTCCCCATGGTTCTCTGCTCTCTGCGGGGCCTCCTGCTCCACACCATGGCGATGGGCAAGCAGGCCCTGCTGGGTGCTGCCTGCAGTCCACGCTTGCCTGCTGGGCTCGCGTTGCCGGGGCGACACCACCAGCGTCCCACCCGGGCTGCTATGGGCATCGCCATCTTTGTTGTGGAGTGATGGTTAATTTGCATATTACTCTTTTATTAGATAGGATTACTGCTTTAATTTCATTAGTTGTTATCAATTTATTCAGGTTTTTTAATTCTTCCTGTTCAGTTTTGGAATATTATATTTTTCTAGAAATTTGTCCATTTCATCCATGTTGTCCAGCTTATTGGCATACAGTTGTTCGTAGTATTTTCTTACAATTCTTTGTATTTCTGTGTTGTCAGTTGTTACTTCACCTCTTTCATTTCTGATTTTATTTGGGTCCTCTCTCTTTGTTTCTTTTCTTTCCTTTTTTTTAAAGTACAATTTCCATTTATTTTTCCCCCAGAGAACTTTTCTTCACTCCTTAAGGACTTAGCTCCTTACATGGGCTTTGGTGAAGGTCGTGGGGCAGCTAGATAAAACAGAAAGTGCCTGCTTTATGTCTACAGAGTAAAAGCACCCCAGACATTTTTTTAACTGTCAGCTTTTTAAAAAGTGACAATTAGTGCGATAATGTGCTACTGAAAACATCCAACAGCACTATCAATAAGTACAGAGAATTCACAACAGTAAAACTTTACTGGAAAGGCCACTTTAGAAAAGTTTACATTCACTTGGAAGATTGCCTTAAAGTTGATCCCTTACCTATGACCAAGTATCTGGGGTACTTTTGGAAGTTTTCAGTACACCCACTAGCTAGAGAACCGCTTATGAATTGCCCCACACATTCCTGAGAAACATGGCTGTGTCAAGGCTGACAGTGTCATTCACACACATAAGCTGACATACATTTATATTTTGACAGAGTAAATTGTACAGTCAAATGTTCATTGACTTCATGTTATTTGAAAGCATTCTTATTAAAATATATCTTTAGTTAATCCTACTTTGCTATGCTATCCAGTAAAGTCAATTCACTGTAGCTAATAATGTTACAGACTTATGTATACCCTTGTACACCCAGGACAGAGCTGTTTTGTGCCCATAAACAGCAAAATATTGTCCTTGCTGGTTTAAGAATTAAAGAGATAAACTGAAAAAAAAAGGTGTGGGGTGGCGGTGTTCGGTCCTTCCGGGCTTCACGGAATGATTCCTGACTACCTTGCTGTGAGTGGCACAGCTCACACAGTAATGCAGCTTCACATACAGCTTGGAAAGCACATAGGCGTCAAAGACACTCACTTCGGAGATGTCCCTAATGGCTGCGGCCTCCACTATGTTTCGAATGGCAAACTTCTTAATGGCCTTGTCCGTGGGCACGCACCGGGCTCAGCTGATGCAGCAAATAGGCTGCATATGGCCTCGGCCTTTTTTGACACATTATTCCTTCTTTTCTTGGTCATCTTGAAAACGAGGACCCGAGAAAGGACCTCTCTCTTTGTTTCTTAGTGAGTGTGGCTAAAGGATCATCAATCTTGTTTATCTTTTTGAAGAACCAGCTCTTGGTTTCATTGATCTTTTCTATTGTTTTTATTTGTTTGTTTGTTTGGGGTGTTTTGTTTTGTTTTTAGTCTCTATGTTATTTATTTCCACTCTGATCTTTATTATTTCCTTACTTCTACTTCCTCTGGGGTTTTCTTACTGTTTGTTCTCTTTATAATTCTTTTAGTTTTATGGTTAGATTGTTTATTTGAGCTTTTTCTTGTTTCTGAAGGTAGACCTATAATGCTATGAACTTCCCTCTCAGAACTGCTTTGGCTGTGTTCCATAGATTTTAGGTTGTTTTGTGTTCATTTTTATGTTTCCAGGAGGATTTTTATTTCTGCCTTGATATCATTGGTAACCCATTCATTGTTTAATAATATGCTATTTAGCCTCCATGTGTTTAAATGTTTTTGAGTGTTTTTATTGTAGTTGATTTCTAGTTTCATGCCATTGTGATCCAAGAAGATGCTTGATATGATTTCAATCTTCCTGAACTCATAGAGACTTAGTTTGTGTCCTAATATGTGGTTTATCTTTGAGAATGACACCCCCACACTTGATAAGAATGTATATTTTGTAGCTGTAGAGTAAAATGCTCTGTAAATGTCAATTAATTGCATCTGATCTAGTGTGTTGTTTAGAATTGCTGTCTCCTTGGTGATTTTTTTTTGTCTAGAAGATCTATCCAGTGATGTCAGTGGGGTGTTAAATTCCCCTACTATGATTGTATTGCTATTGATCTCCCCCTTAAAGTCCTCTGGAAGTTGTTGTTTTCTTTTTAATATTTGGGTGCTCCTGTATTGGGTGCATAGATGTTTACCAGGTTTATACTGTCTATCTGTATTGATTCCTTTAGTATTATGTAGTGACCTTCATTGTCTCTTGTTATGGCGTTTGTTTGGAAGTCTGTTTTGTCAGATATGAGTATTGCTACCTCAGCTTTTTTTTTTTTTCATTTGCATGGAAAAATTTTCTTCATCCCTTCACTTTCATCCTGTGTGAGTCTTTTATTCTGAGGTGGGTCTCATGTAGACAACATATATATGGGTTTTGTTTTCTTATCCATTCAGCTACCCTATGTCTTTTGATTGGAGCACTTAAGACATTTACATTTAAGGTTATTATTGATAGATATTTATTGCCATTTTTCTTTATGCCTACGTTCCTCTCTTTCTATCTATTTTTTCTTTTTCTTACACCAATTCCTTTAGCATTTCTTGCAGTGTTGGTTTGGTGGAAATAACTCCTTTAGCCTTTTTTTGTCTACAAAGCTCTTTATTTCAACTTTTTAAATGATAGCCTTGCTGAATAGAATAGTCTTATATTCAATTCCCTGTTTTTCATTACTTTGAATACCTCATGCCACTCCATTCTGGTCTGAAGTGTTTCTTTTGAGAAATCAGCTGGCAGTCTTATGGGAACTCCCTTGTAGGTAACTTTCTGGCACTCTCTTGGAACCTTCACAATTCTTTCTTTGTCTTTAACAATTGCCATTTTAATTATGATGTGTCTAGGTATGGGTCTTTTAGGGTTCATCTTGATTGGGACTCTGTGTGTTTCCTGAACTTGAGTGACTTTTTCCTTCACCAGGTTAGGGAAGTTTTCTGTCATTATTTCTTCAAGCAGGTTCTCTATTCCTTACTCAGATTTTTCTCCTTCTGGTACCCCTTTTTTGGTTTAAGGCACTCCAAAGATTGCCCAAACAAGGGTGGCCAGGAGAATAGAGTTGGCTAGAATAGACTAACATCAACGAGCAGAAACCACTTGTTCACATAGTAAATATATGAATTAGTTTCGTCTACACCCTTGAGTACAGCAGGACTCCTCTGTGGCTTATGGTAGCATACTCTCCTACAGTGGGTCCCCAGGGAACAAATGTCAAAAGGTTTATTGGGAAGCCTTCAAAATCACCACTTTGCAAGGGAACAAGGGAAGTAGGATTGGACAGAAAAAGAAGTTGAACTGTGATGCAGTCACCACAACGACTCAGCCAATCTCACAGGAAGCTTTAGGCTCCAGAGTTGTCCGGAGTTGGAGCAATGA
>NW_005871138.1:820551-955931 GCF_000147115.1 Myotis lucifugus
ATGGTTATCCATCATTTTAAGGATAGAGGCCAAGTCCTCAATGTAGACTCACATCCCTGCATCATTTAGACATGCTTCCCTCACAAGACCCATCTATTTCCTGCTTCCTTCTCTTTCTTTTTCTTTTTCTTTTTCTTTTTTTGTTAATCCTCACCTGAGGATATTTTTCCATTGATTTTTAGAGAGAGTGAAAGGGAGGGGAGAGACACAGAGAGAGAAACATATATGTGTGAGAGACACATCAATTGGCTGCCTCCTGCACATGAACCAACCAGGGTCAGGGATCGAGCCTGCAACCAAGGTACCTACCTTTGACTGGAATCAAACCCTTCGGTCCACAGGCCAAGGCTCTATCCACTGAGCAAAAATGGCTAGGGCTCCACCTCCTTTCTTGTCTCGATATTTTATTTTGACCCATTCCTGCCGTATTGTCCTCACACATTCTGTTTCATATTTGGAATGCTCCCTCCAGCACTTTACCCAGCGAAGTCCTCCTCTTTCTTATGAGCTTAGCAGGAATATTGCTTCTTTAATAAGCATATCAATGACACTCAGGAGAAACCAGCATTACTATTATAAAACTATAATCCCCCTCTCATAGCCTGCATCACAATGAAAATTAAATAATTATGTAATTCTTTATAGGTATGTTTCCCCTTCAAAAGGTAAATTCCATAGAGGAAAAGGCTGCATTTGTCTTTAAATATATATATATATATATATATATATATATATATATATATATATATATATATATATATATATATATATATATATATATATATATATATATATATAGGAAAGGAGGGAGAGAGAGAGATAGAAATATCAATGGTGAGAGAGAATCATTGATTGACTGCCTCCTGCATGCCCCCTACTGGGGATGGAGCCCACACCCGGGCATGTGCCCTTGACCAGAATCAAACCTGGGACCCTTCAAATGCTCTATCCACTGAGCCAAACCAACTTGGCCGGACTGGATCTTTAGACTCATACACTGACAAGTCCTGGGAGAGGCAGCTTTTGGAGAGCGACTCAGCTAGGAGCCATCATCAGTCGGCATCCCCCAGCAGTTGGGGGATGTGTTGGGGATCTTTGAGACACATTAGTGTCCAATACACTTCCTGACTCCACTAAAAACCTTTTCAGGAAGTGAAAGTGTCCCTAGTCCTCTCTCCATGCTTAGCTCTACTTTCCCAGAGATCCCTGGCTTTTGCTTTGGGAGCTCCATAAAGCCATCTGGATCATCCCCAAACTGTGCGATGCTGGCACCCAAAAACTGTGGGCAAATGGCCAATCCTCAAGCCCCTTGGTCAACCTCTCACAGCTGCCCTTGGCAAGAAGTGCTTAGTCTAATGGGATGCACTTTCTCTTCCTTTGCCAGCCAGTGGACCGCTCCCCCACCCCACCCGCCCTCTAAGAATGGCCAAAGAGTCCACCCCATCCCTCAGAATTCACTCTGGAACTCACTCTCTGCCATGCCTGCTTGAATGGTGCTGAACTTCACTGCATGCACCTGTGGGTCATCTCCTGGCACATGGTCTTGTGGGGTTCTGACCATGGGGTCTCCTCCAATGGAACTTTTGGGGTATATCTTCACTTGAACACCAAGGAGAGCTCTCAGCATATGATGGTGGCTTCTCAGAAGTGCACATCTCCTTCCGGCTTCTTTGTGTACTTAACAGCTCCTTTTTCTGACCAGAGGACAGTGAGACCCTGGGAGCCTACTGCTCAAAGGCATGACCTACAGAAAAAGGAGCGTGTGTTGTGGCTGACAGGTTTCTGGGAGATGCTGTCAGTTGTGTTTCATTCTCAGACTTCCTTCGGCCTCTGTGGGAGGACTAGCCATGCCAGCGGGCACATGTGGCACAGCAGGCTGGATTGCAAAATATATCCGGCATGGCAGTTGGTGAAAGAGTTATGCAATAGCCACCAACTTACGGAAACCACTGTGAGACGCTTCCAGGAGTAGAGGCTCCTGGCTTTGCCACCCTGGCCACAGGCTCGGGTTCCACATCAGCAGTCTAAAGAGTGGCCCAGGCTGTGGGGTATCAAAAACAGATATTCCCTGAAGTCACCCTGGTAACACATGACCCACAAGACCCAACATTGCTGATGTCTTCTCCTCTGAGGGTCTCCAGGGCTAATCTCTTTTTCACATTTTAGAAACTCCAGAAAACAGTCAAATTTGGTCATCAACTGCCCCCTCAGACCCCCAGACCTCCCAGATAGGAGGTCCCCCCTTAGAAAGGGACAGGGCCAACCTGGGGAAGGGGTCTGGAATGGGCAACTGAAATGGGGAGGAGGCTAGAGGTCCCATCCTGTAAGGAGTTGATGAAGTAGCCTTGAGAAGGGCAGTGTGAGGGGACCCACTCATTGACCTTCTAAGTCTCTGTCCCAATATGGAGAGAGCAGGTGGCATTCTGGGGCACAGATGACAAAGCTGGGACCTGAGGGGAAGTGAGAGGGTGGCAGATCCCAGTCCCATATCAGAAAGAACTCCCTCCATGAGCTCTCCCTGGTGGGATGGAATGACAAAAGCGAGTGAGCTCATTATCATGGAAGGAACTAGACAACCACAAAGATAATCTAAGTAGTATCAGTGCCCTATCCTGTAGGAGTCACTCACCTGCACAGAGAGATCATCGGAATTCCTGAAAAGGACAGTGAGGGGAGGGATTTTGCAAATCAATCAGGGAGGCAGGCGTCCTTGGAGAACAGACCTGCCAAGCCCTTCCTGCCCCCTGAGCTCCACATCTCCTTCCAACAGTGAGGAAGGAATGGAGACTGGACTTGGAAATCAAACCCACCTGGATATGAATCCCAGCTCTGTTGTTTACTCTCTGCGTGATCCAGGGTCAGTCATTCGCCTTCTCTTAGCCCGTGGTTTCTCCTCTGAGGATTGCATGAGATGAAGGACGTCAAAGCCCCTGGCACACAGTTAATGTTCAAGAGAAGAAAAATTGGTTTTATTTCAGTCCCACCACCCGGCCACATTGAATCCTCAAACCAAAACCTTACCACCTTGGGTGACAAAAATTGACATCAGGTTAGAATGCATCCTTGTAGACATTTTCATGTGCCTTATGTGCATACACATGGAGAAGGGGTTATTTATGTAAATGTTATAATTTGCATTTTACTCTGTACCTTGCTTCTTTTTTCATTCAAGAATATATCTTGGAGACTTCTTCATGCCAATAAATATAGAAAACTCCATTCTCCTTAACTGTGGCCTTATTTAAAGGAGGATTACACTGTGGTTTATTCAGCTCTTCCGCTATGAATGGACACTGAGTTTGTTTCTATTTTTTTACTCTTACAAACAATGAGCATCTTTATTGATGCTTTCTACCATGTATAAACAAAGGTTCCACTTCCAAAGAAGTGGAATCCTATATCAGAGAGAATGTGCATTTATGATTTTAATATATACAAGTGGTAAAAATTCATTAATAACTAAATACAATTTTCAATTAGGTTACCTTAATCCCAGAGGCAAGTTTTAGGTACTGTGATTTTTCTTATGTGTTTAAATTGCAACAACAAAAAAGTATGTTTCTTGTAAAAAATAGATACCCATGTGTTTTTTAAAGTGCAAGTCGCTTCCCTTCCTATCCCAGTCGCTCTGCCAACGGTGAACAATTGGCATGGATGCTTACAGACTATTTACTCTGCATTTACAAACACACAAATAGCATATAAAAACAGACTTTTTCTCCAGAGACAAAGAAGCATGGAACAGACTGACAAATTTCAAAGGGAAGGTGGGGGTGGGGGTGGGTGGGGAGTGATTAACCAGGGAACTTATATGCATATATGCATAACCCATAGACACAGACAATAATGTGGTGAAGGCCTGGAAGGGGTCAATGGGGAAAAAAAAACAAAGGGGACATCTGTAGTACTTTCAACAATAAAGATAACTTTAAAAAAACAGATTTTTTTCCTTTTTACATAAATACAGATAGGCAAATAGATATAAAACTTGATTTTCCACTTTACCGATATATCTTGTACATCTTTCCATGTCAGTATTTTCATATCTAGATCTTTACATTTAATGGTTGCGTAAAAATTTTTTTAATCCTCACCCGATGATATGTTTCTACTGATTGTTAGAGAGAGGGAGGAAGGGAGAGAGAAATATCAATCCGTTGCCTTCCACACAAGTCCCAACCAAGGATCAAACCTACAACTTAGGTATGTGCCCTGATGGGAATCAAACCCGCAACCTTTTGGTGTACGGAATGATGCTCCAACCAACTAAGCCACCAGCCATGGCATAGTTGCATAAAACTTTATTATAAGAGAGAACATAACACATTTACTCTGTCCCCAATTGATGGTCATTTTTTGTTGTTTTCAATCCTTTGCTATCATAAATGAAGCTGCAGTGAATATTTGGGTACATGCGTCCTGTTGAGCTTGAAAATACATTAAACTAAAATAAAACAAGGAAAATCAATCTTAGAAGTGTTAGAAGACAGGAAATCAGTTACCCTTGGGAAAGGTTGGTGACTGGAAGGAGACACAAGAAAGGGTTCTGGTGTGCTGGTAATATACTGTTTCTTGATGTGGGTGCTAATTACATGGATGTGTTTAGTATGTGAAAATTCATCAAGATGTGTACTTATGAGTTGTAAATTTGTCTGTAGTTATACTAAAAGAAAACTTTAAAATGTAGGTGAAAAAACAACATATTTCAGTTTTCCTTAGGATAAGCTAGATATGACAGAAGCTCTATAGCAAATTAAATTCTAATTTGTGCAAAACATATACTATAAACAGTTAAGTAACTTTCTCATAGATATTGGACAAGTAATTAGGGAAAGCATAGGGTTAAATGGGACTAAATTTCCTCAGGGATTTAATAAGTCCAGAAGGTTAAGAAAAAGTTTCCTGAGAAAATAATGTTTCAGCTGAAATTTGAAAGGTAATGAGATCTGTTTCTATTTGGTTTTTTTCTCTTAGGTTTTCATATGTATTCTCATATGTCTGGTGATTTTAATTAAGTGCCAGATATTGCATATGAAAAATCATAGAGACAATAAAATCATAGAGATAATAGATGGTATTATCTTTCTTCAGAAAGGATTTACATTTGCTTCTAGAGGACGTTTGCTAGGACAGTTGCCAAACTAGAAAGGCTTACAATTCAAGAACATCTAAATCCAACCATGGAGATTGGTTCAAAACAAAGCTAGGAGGGATAGCCTATTTCCAGTTCACTTTTGTTTTGTTTTAATAATAATAATTCAATTGAAATATAATTCAGCCTGGCTGGCGTGGCTCAGTGGTTGAGCATAGACCTATGAACCAGGAGGTCACAGTTCAATTTCCAGTCGGGGTACATGCCCGGGTTGTGTGCTTGATCCCCATTGTGGGGAGTACAGGAGGCAGCCAATCAATGATTCTCTCTCATCATTGATGTTTCTATCTCTCTCTCCCTCTCCCTTCCTCTCTGAAATCAATAAAAATATATTTAAAGAAATATATATGCCGAAACCGGTTTGGCTCAGTGGATAGAGCGTCGGCCTGCGGACTGAAAGGTCCCAGGTTCGATTCATAAACATGTGCAATCATTACATCCCCAGTGGGAGATGTGCAGGAGGCAGCTGATCGATGTTTCTCTCTCATCGATGTTTCTAACTCTGTTTCTATCTCTCTCTCCCTCTCCCTTCCTCTCTGAAATCAATAAAAATATATTTAAAGAAATATATATAAAAGAAATATAATTTACATAATGTATAAGTCACCTATTCAAAGTGTAAAGTGCAATGGTTTTTAGAATATTCATAAACATGTGCAATCATTACTCTTGTCAATTTTAGAAACTCCATACTATTTATCTATTGCCTCTTTGATCACTTCTATCCCCTCCCTAGCCCTAAGCAACCATTAATCTACTTTTTCTCTGTATATATTTGTGTATTTGGACATTTCATATAAAAGGAATCATATTTATGTGATCTTTGTGACTGCCTTCTGCCACTTAGCAAAATGTTTTCAAGGTTCATCCCTGTTGCAACATGTATCAGTACTTCCTTCCTTTTTATGGCAGACTAATATTCTATTGTATGGATCAACCACGCTTTATCCATTCATCAGTTGATAAACAGTTGGATTGTTTCTACCTTTTGGCTATTATGAATTGTACTCCTATAAACATTTGTATACAAGTTGTTGTGTAAACATGTATTTTTATTTCTTGGGTATTGCTGAGTCATATGGTAACTCTTTGTTTAACCATTTGAAGAATTGCTAGACTCTTTTCCAAAGTGGCTGTACCCTTTCACAGTATGAGGGTTCAAATTTCTCCACATGTCATTGCCTGACTTTTTTATTATAGCCATCCTAGTGGGCAAGAAGTGATTTTTTTACTATAAAAGCGTGTTGCATTTTGTCAAATGCTTTCTCTTCATCTATTGAAATCATCATGTGTATTTTGTCCCTCATCCTATAATATGGTGTATTACATTGATTGATCTTTTTTCAGATGTTAAGCTAAATTTGCATTCTTGGGATAGATCCCACTTGGTCATGATGTATAATTCCTTTATATATGTTCCTGAGTTTGGTTTGCTAGCATTTTGTTTAGGACTTTTGCATCCATATTCATAAGAGATATTGGTCTATAGTTTTCTTTTCATGTGATATATTTGCCTGGTTTTAGTATCAGAGTAATTCTGGCCAAATATAATGAGTTTGGAAGTGTTGTGTTTTTTTGTGGATAGTTTATTTTTATTGATAAGTCAATCTCTTCACTTATTATAGGTGTATTCAGATTGTCTATTTCTTCTTGAGTCAGTTTTGGTACTTTGTTCATTTCCTCTAAGTTTTCTAACTTATTGGCATGCAATTGTTTATAGTATGTCTTTATGAATCCTTTTTTGGGGGGGTTGGTAGTAATGTCTCTTTTATTTCTGATTCTAGTCATTTGAGTCTTCTTTCATTTTTTCATAACCGATCTAGCTAAAAGTTTACCAATTTTCTTAATCTTTTCAAAGGATCAGTTTTTGGGTTTGCTGATTGTCTCTATTGTTTTTTTCTGTTTATATTTTCTTAATTTCCACTCTAATCTTTATTAATTACTTCCTTCTTTTTTTCCTTCTTTCTTTCTTCCTTTTTTTGTTTTGTTTTGTTTTGTTTTCATCCTAGTGTCTTAAGAAGATGAAAGATTAGGTTACTGATTTGAAATCTTTTTCTTTTCTGATAGAATTGATCAGCTCTCACTTTCCTTCTAAGCACTGCTTCAGTTATATCCCATAAGTTTTGATATGGTGTTATCTTCATTTTCATTCACCTCAAAGTATTTTCTAATTTCTCTTTGATTTCTTCTTTGTCCCATCAGTTATTTGAGAGTGTTGTTTAAATTCCACATATTTATGAGTTTCCTAAATTAATTTCTGTTATTGATTTCTAACTTTATTCCACTGTGGCCAGATAACTTATTTTGTATTATTTATATCTTTTTAAATTTATTTAAATTTGTTTTATGGCCTAGCATATAGTTTCTCCTGGAGAACATCCCATGCACACTTGAGAAGAATGCATATTCTTCTGGTATTGGAAGGAGTATTCTATAGATGTCTGTTCTTCAAGTCTTCTTGGTTTTTATCTTCTGACTAGTTGTTTCATTGATTATTGATAGTGGGTTACTGAAATTTCCAACCATTTTGTTGAATTGTTTATATCTTCCTTCATTTCTGTCAGTGCCTGCTTCATGCAGTGTGATGCTCTGTTCTTAAGTGCATATACATTTATAATTATTATATCTTCTGGATGAATTGACCCTTTTATCATTGTAAAAAATGTTCCCTTATATCTCTAGGAACGTTTTTGTCTTAAAATCCATTTTGTCTGATATTAGTATAGCCAGTCCAGATTTCTTGTGGTTGCTATTTGCATAATATAACTTTTTTTATCATTTTACTTTCAATTTATCTGTATCTTTGAATGTAAAGTGTGTCTCCATTAGCCATTATAGATTTAGAGCTTTTTAAAAATTTTATCTGACAACCTCTGCCTTTTACTAGATTGCTTATTCATTCACATTTAATGTTACTATTGATATAACTGGATTTACATTTTACATTTTGTAGTTAATATAGTAGATGTGTGAGCTGAATTCAGACTTGGGCAGTTTGGCTCTCAGACACTTGCTCTTGACTTCTACGTATCTATCTATACATACTCAAAGTGTCAGAGTGAGAAACATAGCAGGGGTTGGGGCTTGGGAGAAGTAAATGAAATTTTAAAAGGTCAAGGGACTGTGGCTATGTAGGTGAGGATGAGATGCTGTGATCAGGAGAGGGTTGGTAGGGACTTGCTCATAGCAGTGTTATTTGCAATAGCTAAGATCTGGAAACAACCCAAGTGCCCATCAGTAGATGAGTGGATAAGAAAGCTGTGGTACATTACACAATGGAATACTATGCAGCAGTAAAAAAGAAAGATCTCTTACCCTTTGAGACAACATGGAGGGACCTGGAGATTATTATGCTAAACGAAATAAGCCAGTCAGAGTAAGACACGTATCACATGATCTCACTTATATGTGGATTCTAATGAACAAAATAAACTGACAAACAAAATAGATTGAGACATTGAAATGTGCAACAGATTGATGAATCTCAGAGGGAAGAGGGTAGCAGGGTGGAAAGAGATTAACCGAAGAACTTATATACATATATGTATAACCCATGGACACAGGCAATAGTGCCGTGAAAGCCTGGGGAGGGGGCAGGAGCAGGGGGATAATGGCGGAGGGGGAGGTGGTACATCTGTAATACTTTCAACAATAAAGATAAAAGTAAAATAATTATTTTTCAAAAAGAAAGAAAAAGTCCGGGCTAGCCTGCTGGATGATGAGAGTCTTGTGGCTCCCTTGTTCCTGTCACTCTGGCCAACAGCCAGCCAATTGCCTGATATGTGAGTAAGGCTGTCCTAGGTCACCAGCCACTAGCTGACTACAGGCACATGAAAGAGCTCAGTGAACCCACCAAGACCACAAGAACTACTCAGCTGAGCAAAATGAAAGGTTGGTGTTTCACCCACTAATTTTGGGGAAGTTAACTGATTCAAGGAAGCAGGAGACTATGGGTGGTGGCACCTAACCACTATAGATAAGATGGACAGCTGGGCCAGAGCAGTAATTAGGATGGCTTGAGCCACAGAAATCGTTCATGGTGGCTAATTGATCATGGTGTCCCTAAAATAAAATACACAGGCAGCCCAGTAAACCTGACTTGATCTGCATGCCTCACACTTTGAGATGTCATATTTTCATTTCTGTTGCTCAAATATTTTCTATTTTCCCTTTTAATTTCTTCTTTGGCTCCTGGGTTATGTAGAAGTGTGTTGTTTAGTTTGTTATTGACTTCTAATTTAATTCTATTGTGGTCAGAGAAAATCGGAGTTAAGAGAATTTTGCAGGACTTGAAACCTTTTAAATGTATTAAGACTTGTATTATCATGCAAAATACAATGTGTTTTGGGAAGCATTCTATGTGTACTTGAGAAAAATATGTATTCAGATGTTATTGGGTGAAATGTTCTATAAATATGAATTGGGTCAAGTTGGTTGATAATGTGGTTCAAGTCTTCTATATCAGGAATTAGCAAACTTTTTCTGTGAAGAACCAGATAATATTTTTGGCCTTGCAGGCTATACCATCTCTGTTGCAACTACTCATCTCCACCACCGCATCATGAAAGCAGTCATCAACAATAAGTACATAAATGGGTGTGGCTGTATTCCAATGAGACTTTGTTGATAAACACAATGCTGATCTGTTTGCTGACCCCTAATCCATATCGTTGCTCATTTTCTATTTATTTGTTCTATCAATTATTAACAAAAGTATGTTGAAATCTCTGATTATAACTGGATTTGTCTATTTCTAGGAATTTATCCATTTTATTCAGATTTTCCAATTTTTTGGCATATAGTTGTAATATTTTCTTACAATCTTTTGTATTTCTTTGGTGTCAGTTGTTACTTATCGTTCTTTTCTGATTTTATTTATTTGGGTCCTCTCTCTTCTTGATGAGTCTGGTTAAAGGTTTGTCTTTTCAAAGAACTAGCTCTTGGTTTCATTGATCTTTTGTATTGTTCTTTTTAAATATATTTTATTGATTTTACAGAGAGGAAGGGAGAAGGATAGAGAGTTAGAAACATCGATGAGAGAGAAACATCGATCAGCTGCCTCCTGCATGCTCCCTTCTAGGGATGAAGCCCACAACCAAGGTAGTTGCCCTTGACCAGAATCAAACCCAGGACACTTCAGTCCTCAGGCCAACGCTCTATCCACTGAGCCAAACTGGTTAGGACTGCTTGTTTATTTAAGACTCTATTTTGTTTATTTCTGCTCTGATCTTTATTATTTTCTTCTACTCATTTTGCACTTTGTGGTGTGTTTTTATCTTATTGTTGAAAGTATTACATATGTCCCCTTCCCCCCACACCCACTACCTCTTCTAGCCTGCCCCTGCACCCTGACCACATGGGGTAGAATCCCCTCAGCAGAGTATGGTGCTTTCCCAGATCTCCCTTGGATGTGCCTCTTGTGAAGTTTATTGGCTCCTGCTCTGATGTGTCTGAAGCTGGCCACTGGGTGTATTGGTTCTGGACCTCTTGGGAGGGAGTCTGGTGAAGGCCAATCTAAGATGCTGCCTGCAACTGGCCCTCAACAACCTGTTTGGAGCTACAAGCGACCCATAGTTTTGGCTGCTTCTGCTGGGCCTGGGTGCCAGTGGAAAGGACCAAGGCCGGCTTTTACTGGTACCGAGCCTAGGGGCAGGTCAGCAACAGTCCTAAGGCACCCCAAGACCTGCCTCTGCCTGCTTCTGCCTCCTGGCTGCCCGTTGGGCTCAGTCACTGAACAGGCCTCTTGCTGTACTCACGTTGCATGAGGTAGGTTCCCATTGAGTCACCAGGTAGGTGTGAGAGCTGCTCACCAGACGGATATACTAGTAGGTCCAAACTTGGTGCCAGTGCTGTGTCTGAGGAAACTCAGCAAATGCCCTGGGTATACCACGTCTAGCTGTCACCCACTGGGTGCTCACACACCTTTGTGGTGGGGCGGGGTCTCAGGAAGCTGTCAGGGCGAGGCCAGCAGAGTTTACCTGTGTGAAGGGAGGGCTCTGCTCTGGTCAGGCGTGTGAGGGGAAAATGGCCCCTGTTCTAGAGCCACACAGCTCAGTCTGTCCCACATTCTGCTAGGAGGAGACAGAGCTCAGCATGGTGCGGCTTCCTGGAGTTGGGATGATGGGTTTAGTGGATCTCCTAAGATGGGGAGGTGCCAGTCAGGTTCTGGGGTAGGTGGGGCATGTGGACCCTGCCCCAGAGCCACACTACTCATTCTGTCTGAGATTTTGCCCCGACCTTGGCCAGGCAAAGTCACTAGGAGTTGGGTGGGTGGGGCCTCAGGACTTGGAGCCAGAGCTTGGAAGGTGGGTCTGCCAGAAACCCATGTATTGTTCTAGCGGATCTCCCATGAGAGGGACGTGCAGTCAGGTTCACAGGAAAGTGGGGAGAATGGCCCCCACCCAAAAGCCACACAGCTCAGTTACTGACATCCCCTGAGTCTGCCCAGACCTGTACACCCTGGCCTGAGGACTCATGGGGCCCAGGTTCGATTCCAGTCAAGGGCATGTACCTTGGTTGCGGGCACATCCCCAGTGGGGAGTATGCAGGAGGCAGCTGATCGATGTTTCTCTCTCATCGATGTTTCTAACCCTCTATCCCTTTCCCTTCCTCTCTGTAAAAAAATCAATAAAATATATTTTTTTAAAAAAGACTTCTCTTCAGCTAGACTTCAGTTGGTTATGCAGGATGATTGTTCTATAATTTAGTTGTAATTCCGGTTTGTCCTGGGGGAGGTGAGTATACGAGTAGCTTCCACCTACTCTGCTGCCATTGTGGATCCCCCATATTTGTTTTTCTTTTCAGAAGCTGGAGAAAGGGAAGTATCCCTCTCACCCAATAACATGTTTGTGGGCACCAGAAGGGGTTGGTAGGGCCTCTGCAGAGGACTGGGTACAGGACCTGGGCAGGCATCCATGGCTTGGGGCTGAGGAGTAGGGCAGAGGGGTCCTCTCTTGGTTCTTGATCTTGGGGGGCTATGGACCACAGAGGTTGGAAAATGAGAGGCAGGACAGCTGTGCAACCCAGTGGGAAAGCTTTCCTATCAGTTAGATAGGGCTTCAGACCCCAGCTCAGTCACTGTATTGTGGGTGACCTTGAGGAAGTGGCTTTGCCTCTCTGAGCCTTGGTTTTATCCCATCTAAAATGCAATGCTCTCTGCACCCAGGGTGGTTTTGAGAATTGAATGAGGTTATATGTTTAGAGTGTAGAACACAGTTCCAAGCACACAGTAAAACTCGTGACCAAGGTGATTATTGTAGACTCTGGGCCTAGAAAGTGTGTCTGGGAGGGGTCTAGCCAAGGCATAGAGGTTGCTTACTTCTGCTGGGATGAGTAAGACAATAACTATGGCTGTCCTGCCTCAGCACGTGGGAGGGACTGTAGTTCAGGGCTTGTGTGCAGGAGCTGGCAGAGGGGGAACTGCTGCCACAGTCTTATTTCCCATTGCTGCAGGGTCACCCTCTGAGAGAAAGTCTCTTCCATGGAGCCGCTCAGCATGAGTGGAGATGATGGTTGATGTTCAGCATCTGTGTCATCACCTTCTGGTGTCCTTCCTGTACTGAAGAAGCTAGAAAGCAAAAGGGAACCTTTTCTAGACCCCTTTGCAGTTAGGCCTCTGGAAACAATTGAGATTTGAGCAATTAAATACTCACCTATCCCCTTGCAATGATGCCTGGGTAAGGGATCTAGGGGACATTTTCTTTTTTCTTTTTAAAACATTTTTTTTGATTTCAGAGAGAAAGGAAAAGAGAGAGAGAGAAACATCAATGATGAGAGAGAATCACTGATCGGCTGCCTCCTGCACGCCCCCCACTGGGGAATCAAGCCCACAACCCAGGCATGTGCCCTGACCGGGAATCGAACCACGACCTCCTGGTTTCATAGGTTGATGCTCAACCACTGAGCCATGCCAGCTGGGCTAGTAGACATTTTCTTGACTAAAGCTTTAAGTAATACATTGGTGAGGGGGACATCAGAAGTTTGAAAGGCTGTGTATTGACTATTCTTTGCAAGCCAGTGATGACAGCAGGAGATGTCCCCATTGAAATGAGCTCCCTGGATAGGTTTTAGAAATAACCATGAATTCTTCCCCTCCTTGTATCTACAGCATTTTGCAGCTTATCCAAGGAAGAAGTTGAGGAGGGTATAGGGGGGATAAATAGTGATGAACGAGACTTGACTTGGGGTGTGAACAACACAGTACAGTGTACAGATGATGTGCTATAGAATTGTGCACCTGAAGCCTGTATAATTTTGTTAACCAGTGTCATCCCAATAAAGTCAATAAGAAGGGAAGAAAAAAACAAATATGTAATTGTTGGAATTATGCTGCAACAACCAGACATCCCTAAAGTCAACTATGTGAATGTGGAAGCCATTGCCCCAATTCTATTTTCTCTTCCTCAGAGAACAGAACTTTCTAAGGAAAATCCCTTAGGATATACTGGGGAGTTGACATCACCGTTCACACAGGCACCAAGAGTATATCATGTGACGCATGCCAGGCCAGAGTCACTGTGATTGGTTCAGGGATGAGTGTATGACTCAATCTGAACCAATGGTCAATTATCCTTGTAATTTTTTTTCTAGAACTAATGGGAAAGAGAAGTTGTCATTTCACTGAAATTGCTAAGCTGGTAAATCATCAGTCTGAAGCCACTGGAACTATCTGCATAGCACAAGGAGAAAGCCTTCAGAGAAAGAACCCAATACAGAGGCCCACAGGCCAGCCATTCCGAAATTGGTAGTTTTCAATTACATAAGCCAATAATTTCTCTTTTTGCCTTAAGACATTGAGTTGGGTTCCTGTCACATACAAATATATGATTCTGTTGGACACAATAAATTGTGAAGGTCAAGTCAGGGTTCTATTTGTTTTACAAGCATAAACTTTGTTCCTCTCTAATCAAGTAAGAAAATAAAATCACCCAAATCATCATTCCAGTCCTTCTGCTGCCCTTAATGGCCTTTCCCAGCCTTCTCCTGATCTGAACACACACACATACACACACACACCCTGACCATTCCCCAGCAGCCAACACTAGCCCTCCCTCCTGCCCAGAAGCCCCTCCGGCCTTCCTTGATACTCACAGTCTGGTCCTCTGGTCTGTTCTCCCTCCCTGGAGCCCGGTCCCCTCGCCCCCACAGAGGAAAACAGTCTCAAGATATAGGGCTGAGCAGAAGTAGACTTAGGCTGATGGTCACCAAAGTATTAATCATGCACCTTATCAGTAAAAGCCTTTGAGCAAGCACCCCAACCCCATGTGTTTATTTTTAACTTACATACTTTGCAATTTTATTAGCATTTTATGTACTAATAAAGCTTTATTAACTCCATTTTTAGATAAACATCTAAAGAGAAATTTAGATTCGTTTCCTTCATCTTTCATGCCCTCTTTGGAAACCACTGGATCAAGTGGGAGTAGGGATGAGGCTAACGGTGGGGCCATGGCCTGGACTCTCCCTCCCATCCCCAAGTTATTTTTTAAACTTTCAATGTCATGAGTAAAAGGAGGGGGCCCACCCAGGGAAGGCTGGCTGAATCACCTCTGAATAGTGGAAATATTGGGGCCCTGGGCTGGGGGCAGGGTGGGCCCAGTTTCCAGGAAGGGCTTTGGCAGGAAGCCAAGCAGGAAGTAGCTGGGAGTTTCTGAAAGGGCAGCCAGGCCTCACCTCCGCAGCGACATAACTGACCTACCCTTTCAGAGATGGGGAATCCTTGGCACTTCCTAGCACGTGCGTGTGGGTTGGGGAGAGCAGGGGAGCTCCTGAGCTGAGAACAGGGGATGGAGGTAGTGAGCAGCTCCTCAGTGGGCCACCAGGAAGGGTGGCCATGGACAGAGAGAAGGTGGTGAATTTGGAGGGGCAGTAACTAGGAACACTGGGGTCTCACTCTGGGCCTGACCCCACCACTCATAGCTCGTGCCTCAGGCCAGAAGAGGGAGCTGTCCCACTGTACTTCCAGCCAGAAACGTGTTTGGAATAGAGGGGGACAATGAGGGGGGCCACAGGGGCTTTAATTGGTTCAGGTTTAGCAGCAGGTTAGAAAGATCCTGGGCACAGAATCCCGGGTGGATTGGTTAGGAGCTGCTCCCTGGGGGTCCCCTCTGACTTCTGTGGTCCCTCATGACATCTAGCCTAGCAGGTGCCTCCTCCCTATTTTAGGTCAGAACTAAATTATAGAACAGAAATCCAAAATAAGAGTAGCAAAGACAATATAGTAGTTTGTTTCTCTCCCCCCACTGGTAAGGGCATAAGCCTTTCAGGGCTGATATGACGTCTCCAGGGTGTCGGAGCCCCGGGCTGTCTCTGCCTTGATGCTCTACCATCCCTGCAAAGTCCAAGATGGCCCATCCCCATGGCCTCTCCCCAGGCAGCGTGGTGGAGAGAGGACAGAAAATGGTTCAGAACTACTGTGTGGCCTCACCTAACTGAAAGGATGTGGGGATGTAACCTTAGAAAGTAGGCATGTACCTTGCTGCGAGTTCTCTGGAAAGAGGAGAGCAGATATCGAGGGGTGAGGGGGCAGCTGGCAATCTACCCCACATACCTCCAACACTCGAACTTACACAGAAACCAAACTGTTCCCGCTGGTGTCCCCCAAAGAACTTTACTGAATATGATGGGAAGGCGAGAACAGGGTGGTTACGACAGGGCTCGTGCATGGTGCAAAAACAGCCCAGGGGCCCCAACTCAGGCCTCTCACCCAAGAGAGGGAGCAACTCCAAGCAGCCCCTTCATGTGGCCTGTGACTTCTTGTCCCCTGGCCTGTCCCTATTCCCCCACATGCCAGCCCCAAACACAGGATCTCCAAATACCGGCCTTTGCAACCCATATCCTCTAAGCATCTGAGGCTGAGTGGTTCGTTTGTTCAGTCATTCATCCATCCGTTCATCCAATAAACATTTATCGAGTGACTCCTAAGCCCCAGTTTGCATCCGGAGGTCCTGCGCCTCCAGAGATCCTGTGCTCTGCTTCAGGGTGGACATGCCAACCCAGCTGGTCCAACTGGGATGAATATCAGGACTTTGGCAGGCAGAGCCGCACAAAGATTTGACCTGGGTGATCGAGGGCCCTGCAGTGCCTCTACTGAGAGTGGACCCGACGGAAATGGCAACAGATCCAAGAGTTAAGGAGAGACTAGCTCCTGTGATATCTGAACCCCTTGAGGCAAGTGCTGTCTCTCCCTGTCCCTAGACAGGACTTTTCAGGTGTGCCAGGTTGACACTGGTCTTCTGCTGCCTACAAGCCGAAGCGTGCTGCCTGGTACAAACAAGGCACAGAACTGAGTGAGTGAGAGAGTGGAAGAACAAAAATATGGTGGGTCTGTCTGTTGGCTCCAGTCTCTGCTCTATCCCTGCTCCCTTCTTTCCTCTCCTTGCAGTAGCCACTCACCCATATCAGTGAAGCTGCAGAGGAAAGAGGATTCTTCTCTACTTTAGGCCAAGATCCAACTGCTGGAGCCATTGGGGTGCCGGGTAGTGGTCAGAGACAGGTGGGGGCCATGGCTCTTCTAACTGACCAAGTAGAAAACTTGTGTGTGTGTTGGGGGGAGGGGCTCTTTATTCCAAACATTATCCAGCTAACATCAAGCATCACTTGGGCTTAGCTCTCATATCCTACTCACAGCCAAAGCCCAGAGTCCAATTATGTCCAGTGCATGACACAAGTCAAGGTTCTTGTTGCTCTGGCCACTGCTCGGGCCACCTCAGAGGGTGCCTGGGACGTATTTCCTCTTTATCTTCTCCTTGGAGTTTAAGCCAACCTCTCTTCACTAGATGCCCTCCCTCACAGCTACATAACATTTCAGGGTTTTTTACAACTTCTTCCTTAAAAAATCTATGTAACTGAAAGGATAAACACTGCAACCTCGTAGGCATCTGGAGACACCAGAGGTAAAAGTCAAGGGTGCTTACAAGAGGCTCCAAGAGAAGGAAAATGCCCCAAAGACAGGACGCAGTTCAAAATAGCATGTGGGAGCTGTTGGAAAGGCTGATCAAGCAGGAAATGCTTCAGGAGTAGGGAGAAAGGCTGTGGGGCTGCTTCAGCAATGCTGTCTGCTTAAAGCCCCTTCCTCATGCCAGGCCTTCCTCTCACAGGAGGGGAGCATCCCTGCTTCACGGGCAGGCAATCCTGTGGAAATATGGGCCCACACTCATCAGTAAAAATCAAGGTGTGTGCTCTGAGAAAAATCACAGGATAGCAAGAAGGCATGTGGGAAGGGGGCCCAGCTCTACACACCGATTCATCAGGAAGGCTTCCCTGAGCTGGACCTGAAGGATCTGGGGTCAGGGGCTGGCCAAAGTGGGACACAGCTGATGGGCCCCCAACATCTATTCCCACCTCCTTGTGTCGCACTGTAAATGCAGATGCTGGCAAACTTATAAACTTCCCGTCCAAGACACTTTTACAACAAGGTTCAAATTAGATTCCACAACCCGTGCAATCATGTGTGATTTGGAAGGCAAACAGAAGGAAGAGACCATCTCCAGAGGACTTTGGGGACTTTCTGCTCATTAGCATAGTCAGAAAGGTTCTGGGTCCGTGATGATAGCAGACTTCAGGCCATTTCTGCTGCTTTTCCAGGATCATCTTGGAGACTCAGCCTAGATCCATTCCACCAGCCCCTCCAAAGGAGCTTCCAAGTCCCAGAATTAAACTCCCCCTGCTTAAAACACATAGGGTGACTTCTGTTTTTGACAACTGAGATACCAGGTAAAGAGAAAACAAAAAAATGTTCCAGATGAAATGACTAACACAAGTATGATGGTCTATCAGTGGTTCTCAACCTTCCTAATGCCGCGACCCTTTAATACAGTTCCTCATGTTGTGGTGACCTCCAACCACAAAATTATTTTTGTTGCTACTTCATAACTGTAATTTTGCTACTGTTATGAATCATAATGTGAATATCTGATATGCAGGATGTATTTTCATTGTTCGCGACCCACAGGTTGAGAACCGCTGGTAGCTGAAGACACAGAAGGAAAGGGGAGAGGCAGGGCCTAGGTAAGAGTTACTGCAAGATGTGAAGGAGCCTGAACTAAGGCAGAAACAATAGGATGGAACAGAAGGGAGGGTAGGAGGTAAAGAATAAGCCACTTGGTAACTGATTACCTGTGGGCATAAAGAATGACCTTGAGGTCTCCAACCCAGGTGGCTGGGACCAATAAAATTCCATTTATCTAAAGAAGCAAATAAGAGAGTGCGACACCATGGGGAGAATATGTAAGACAGATAAGAAACCTGACCTCCTGCCTTATATTCTAGCAAGAGAGACAAATAAACAAGTGGATAAAATAATTTCCAAAAGTGATAAGGGCTGCCAAAAAAGGGAGATATTAAAATACAAAGGGATGGGTTGGTTGGGAAAAGCCTATCAGACAGAGGAAGTAACAATTTAGGTGAGAATTGAAGGATAAGAAGAAGGCATCGTAGGAAGATCTGAAGGAAGGACAGGTCGACAAAGGGAACAGCCAGTGCAAAGTTCTTGATACAGGAAGGGACTTGATATGCCCAGGGAGCACACAGAGGCAGGATAAGCAAAGGAAGAAGGGAGGAGACAAGTCCTTGAGGAGGGTTGAGAGGGTGTGAAAACTCTCAGTATGCCAGAATATTTAATCAACAAAACTCTCTCACCACCCCCAAACCCTATGTTCACTAACAAGGCTCTTGCCATTTATTTGGCAAATGAGTGAATAATGTGTTAAAATTCATACAGCCTAAGTTCTGGTTCCCCAAAAGGGCAGAAATCATACACACCAGCCACCAGGGGCCAGTCCAAAGATGAGTAGGGGGGGATGGAGATAAGAATCAAATAAAGACACAAACCATTGGTTGGCAAATGCCAGGCAGAAGGGCCTAAACAGGACCTCGCAGATGATGGGGAGAGAAGGGTAAGGATGAGGGCGAAGGCAGAAAGACCTTCAACTGTGCTTCTAACGCTAACATCAGGCTCAGCTACGTTTACCTTAGAACTCTCTAATTACCAAGCCATGAATCCTCAAGACCAAAGTACGCTGCTCAACCGAAGAAGTGGCTTGACCTAAGTGCTTCAGGGTCCTTGGGGAGAAGTTCAGGAGCACCTACCTATTCGTTTTTAGTAAGAACAATTTTTATTGCTTTATTTATTGGACAAATAAATTGTTTCAGTACATTCTTTAAGTGACTGAAAAAACTTACTTAAAATTGACAGTGGCATCATAGCTGCCATTCAACTTTATGTCATGAGAAATGTGCTTTGATGTTGAGAGTTAATGTACCTGAACTATACCGAGGTTATTACTGTCAGTAAAGACACAGCCCTTTGGAATATATTGAGTAATATCACCAAGTTATATTTTTATTTTTTTAAGCTTCTCTCACAAAAATAGGCCAGTCTTGTATATGTAATGTGTAAGATAGCAGTTCAATCAATACAAAGATATTTTATTTATAAAAAAAAATTGATAGTGGCATCATAGCTGCCATTCTACTTTATGTCATGAGAAATAGGTCAAGCAGGGTTTTTCTGGTGATCACTGCCAGTGATCCACCCTGAACTGGCTTAACTACGATGCGCATTATTGACATAAGTAGCTGAAACACCCAGAATATGGACCAGGTTCATATTAAGAGGGTTCCAAACACCATCCCTGTTGCCCAGTTCTTTCAGCTCAACCCACCTTCTCTGATGGCTTCGCTCTCCTCCTGTTGGAGAGATGGTTGCAGCAGGTCCAGCCCTTACATCTGCTCAGCCTTGAGGCCATCAGGAAACAGGGATGTCTCTGGTAGACTTTGGATCAAACCATCTCTGAGCCCATTACTATGGGCAAGGGAATGCAGGCCACTGACTAGCTATGGCTGAGGTGGCCACTCCAGAGCCAGATGGGGCCCGGAGGAAAATGGGGGGAGTTATCAAAGAAAGAGGAAATGGTTGCTGATCCATCCAGGACTTCCAACAAAGAGCCATCAAAACTGCAGTACTACCCTGGCTGGTTTTGCTCAGTGGATAGAGCATCGGCCTATGGACTAAAGGGTCCCGGGTTCAATTCCGGTCAAGGGCACATGCCCAGGTTGCGGGCTCGATCCCCAGTAGTGGGCGTGCAGGAGGCAGCCGATCGGTGATTCTCTCTCATCATTGATATTTCTATCTCTCTCCCTCTCCCTTCCTCCCTGAAATCAATAAAAACATATTTTTTTAAAAAGCTACAATACTACTACTCCTCACAAGTATCATCCACCGAGCACTTGCTCCATGTCAGAACCATCTGAGGACTGGACAAGCATTACCTCAGTCAGTTCGCATAAGAGCCTGTTAAGGCAGGCGCTCCTCACTCCTTCCAGCAGCAGTTATTAGAGGCACCCTCCCAGGACCAGTCCTCAGGAGTCCCGACACCTAAGGCCCAGGTGTCAGGACTCAGCAGTGATCAAAGCAGCCCTACCACCTTCCACCTTCACACTGACATTCCAGCTCAATAAGCCAAGTCCACGCAGGTGGGAAATGGCTGGGAGACAGTGAAGCAGGGAGGGGGAGAGCAGAGAGCTTAAAAGGAGAAGATGACTTTTGAGTAGAACTTCAAAGGACATAAGAAAGCAAAGCTTTGGTCCTACCTGAGGCGAGTGCCTTTCAGGAAGAAAGAGCAGCCACTGCAAAAGGCCTCCGGGCGGGTGTGTGTCTGCAGTGTGGGTGCGAGGAGGAGCGTGAGGGAGCCATTGCCGCTGGGATACAGGTGGCGACGGAGGAAGGAGAGAAGAAGGGGAGGACTTCCTTTTGAATGACATGGGAGCCTTGGAAGGATTTTGAGCAAAGGGGAGGCGTTGGTTTGAATAGGTTCCTGCTGCCTGCCATGCAGAGAAGAGGTTGTATTGGGGCAAAAGGAGCCTAGATACGGGTTGGTCGGCTCAGGGCAGGCTGGGACCAAGGGGCCAGATTCTGGAGGCTTTGTGAAGGTGGAGCTGGCAGGATTTGCAGAGATAGGAGATGAGGTGGTGAGGGAAAGAGATTCTCATATGCAGATAAGAAATCTGGGGCACAGGAGCTTCAGAAACTTGCTCTGGTCTCTGAGTCAGCCTCAGCAGGCTGTGTGCAATCACCAAGCCTGCCTGGCCGTGATTCTTTCTGACTCACTGGTGGCTGCCCTGCCTGTGTGAGAGCCAGGGTCCTGCGGCCTGACCTCTCCAAGGACAGGTCACCTGCCCACGAGTGGCTGCTGACTTTCCCTGTGTCCCTGGGGCTAGTTGTCCAGGTGGCCGGGGCCCACAGCTGGGGATAAGAAGCAAAGGCTGCCCGGGCTTTCTCTGAAGAGAAACACCGAGGGGCAGAAAGCAGAGTCTGGTGTGTTTTTCAGGAAGGAAATCTTCGCTGCCGTAACAGTCTGGGAGTCTCTGCTCAGCCCAGCAGTCAGGCCCAGCCAGGAAGCGCCCCCTCCCACTGCCCTCTCTGGTTGGAGGCAAACACTGTTGAGACCGGAAGGGGAGAGGTGAGGTGAGCATCAAAGCAGCTGTGGAATTTCGGAGGTGGGCCCAGTAAGGGGGTCCTTGCCATCTTAAGTGCTGGTGGTGACTTCCAAGCTCCCAAATTGTGAGCAACAGTGGGGTGGGGCTGGGTGGGTTGGCCTGGCAGGCTGCCCAGCTCCACAATGCATCATATTACCCGGCCGGAATTCCTGCAGGACGCTTTGTTCTCAGACGGCAGACCTGCTAGGGCCATCAGGCCGGTGCGGTGGCCAGGGCAGCAGACCAAAACAAGGCCTGGAAAAGCCTCCACCAGCCACGGGGCTGGCCACTGCCCACAGAGCTGCCTGCCCTCTTCCAGGCGCCCTGCACCCGCCGGCGCCAGAGCCTCTCCTGGGCCACTGCCCTTGAGCAACCTGGAAATTCGGCCTCGTCCAGCTGGCCAGGCTGTGGTAATTCTAGCTGGTGGGCTTCGTTGTAGGCCACTGTCTACAACAGAGACCCCCCAACCTGCTTCCCCTCACCAAGACCCACCCCAGCTGCCATGGCCCAGCCTCCCCATGGCAACCTGCTGGGCACTGTATGGGGGCATTCCCTGGACAGTTAATAATGGAAACTGTCAACATAAGAAACATTCAAACCTGTAGAGAATTTTTATGAGTTTATTTGAGCCAAACTGATGACAATTGCTGGGAAGCAAAATATCAACGGATTGAGAAAAACGTTGAATGGCAGTTTTGCAGTTTATTTTATACATCACAATCAAAAGAGGAGGCTACATGAAATCCATTGGTAATAGATTAGGGAGGCAGGAGAAGGCAAATCAGGAAAACTGCTGGGATTGGATAAAAAATAAAATGTTAGCCGGGCCAGTGTTGCTCAATGGTTGAGTGTTGGCCTATGAACCAGGAGGTCATGGTTTGATTCCTGGGCTTGGTACATGCCCAGGTAGAGCGCTCGAGCCCCAATGTGGGGTGTTCAGGAGGCAGCCTATCAATGATTCTCTCTCATCATTGATGTTTCTCTTCCTCCCCCTTCCTCTCTGAAATCAATTAAAAAAATTTTTTTAAGTAAAATGATAGACATATACATCTTTTACATAGGTGGGTACAGGGGAGTTAACAGTCAACAATTAACATCCAACAATAATAATGAGGGGACTTGTTGTCCATGCTCAGGTGCAGTGGTGGTGCTTTGAGGTGTCTGGAAAAAGGGAAGTTACCTTGACATTTCAAAGGTAGGTTATCGTAGATGCAAAAAAGACAATAGGCTCAGTTAAGGTAAAGATTGACTTTTGTCAGGGAAAATTCTAGACTAGGATTTTAGTTAACTGCTTTTAGTTAAAAAGTTTTCATTTAGACCATCCTTTGTGGTTACTTTAGGTCTCTGAGTTTGTAAGGCCTCCACGCAGGCCTCCCCTGAGATTATCAGGTTTAGTATGTGGCCCCTTTTCATCCACAAAACTCTGCAGACCTCCCCAGTCCCCAGCAGGCTGTGTGCCTCAGGAATGAGACTTAACCTCTCTGTGCTTCAGCTTCCCCTGCTTACAGGAGGCCTCAGTTTCCCACATCGGTGCAACCAAGCAAGGACATCCATGAGAGGAAAAACATTCAACTTCAGGGAACTGATTCATAATTATGCAATCAGAAAAATGTGGAGGGAAGTTATGTTAATATCAGTACTGAATTTGGCATTACTTTGATTTGTTGGAATTTTTTAAAACAAACACATACAGCATTTACCCCGTGCTAGGTGCTTTTCTATGCATTTCCCCTATTTGAAGGTGCTGGCAGCAGCAGCATTCTGTCTTTAGCAAAGGAGGAGGCTGAAGCGTGGCAGGTGAACGAGTAGCAGAACTGTGACTCAGGCCTGGCTCCAGGGTCTGTGCTGACAAACCCTGCTCCACAGGCCACGTTCTTAGGACCACTAGTGCCTTAAGCTGACCCTTCCCCTGCCAACCTCAAAGGAGTAAGGGCCCCACCTCTAAGGAGAAAGTAGGTTGTAAGAGAAGTGTGTGTGAATGTGTGTGTGCGGAGTGTGAGTGTGTGGATGTGCATATGTGAGTATGTGTTGAGTGTGTGACTTGTACAGTGTCTGTGTGTATATGTGTGTTTGCATGTGAGAGTGTGTATATATGAGTGTGTATGTGTGAATGTGTATGTGTTTGTGAGTGTGTGTAGTGTGTGCATATGTGAGAGTGTGGTGAATGTGTGAGAGTGTATGTGTGAGTGTGTGGTGTGTGTATGTGAGTAGATGTGTGGGTGCAAGTGAGTGTATAGGTAAGTGTGTGCATATATGAGTGGTGTGTGTGTGAGTGTGTTGTGTGTGAGTGCATTATGTGTGTTTATGTGTGTGTGGTGGTGTGAGTGTGTAATGTATATCTGAGTGTGTGGTATATGTCTAAGTGTGTGGTGAGTGTGTATATACATGAATGTATGTGGTGAGTGTGTGTATGACTGTGTGTGGTGTATGTGTAAATGTGCGCAGCGGCAGGGGCGGGGTGACTGCATGTATAGGAATGCGTGTGTGTGTGTGTTGAATGCATTATGTGTGTGTGTGTGTGGCAGTCTAGAGAACTCCTCAGAAGAGCTAGAAGGAAAGAGGGAGTGGGGCAGGGGTGAGACTTCAGGGTGCGCCTGAAAAAATTAAAAAGCGATTAATCAAAGTTGAATTGTTTTGCTAAACTCCTAATGCAAACAACATGTGGGGCAGCGCCCAGATGGTGCCCGGGAGCCCGACAGAGTGTTCAGGAAACAGGTGCTCCTGGAATGCTTCCTGCCGCTGGGCTGTGGCAGCAGCGCAGCCTTCATTACTTTCAGGCAGGGCCAGCTGCACCCGGGCACTGGGTGGAAACCCACCCCGCTCACAACCACGCGGCCTCAGCTGGGGCGGCCCCAGCTTCCCTGTGTGCGCGGCGTCTCCCCGGGCTGGGGTCAGGGAGTGAAGGACCAGGGCTCTGCTGACTGATCAGTTGTTACCGTAGTTCGCTGAATATTAATACGAAGGAAGCAAAAGGAATCGGACATTGTTGAGCCAAATGGGCTGGGGAGCATGAGATGTTTGCTTCCCCAGGAAGCTACAGCTTAACAATCCTCCCTTCCCCCTGGAGGGAGCAGCCCGCCTCCCAAACAGGATTGGGGGCGGGGCCAGGGGAGACACATGCGCAATAGAAGTCAAAATGGTTCAGGGGAGGTGCTTGACCCTAGAGGCCTGTCAGTCTAATCTAGGAAAGGGATCTTTGACTAAGGAGTGGACCCATCAGAAGCCCAGGAAAGCTTGGAAAATTAATTGGTTATTTTGAAAATTCCTGGTTAAAACCCCAGTGGAGCAAAGAACCCCACCACCACCACCACCACCACCACCACCCCCCCCACACACACACACACACTCACACACTCTCACAGGTTCATCTGCCTGTTCTCTCTCACCCAGGAGCACACAACCATGCAGGTCTAGCAGCAATCCGGGCCTCCAGACCGCAAGCTCCGAAGGACTAAGCTGTGACGTGAAGCAGTAACACTGGATCCTGGTCTTTGTTTGGGCCTTGATTAAGACAGAGACGGGCTATAGGGGACCCAGAAGGGGAGCCCCTTTGATTTTGCATCACAGAATAAAGCTTGCCACACCACAGCCTCCTGTGCATGGGTCCGAGAAATGCTTTTCTCACTGTCCCATGGAAGGGCCTAATTTCCACCGACAACAGGATTGCTGGCAAGAAGGTGATGAGCATCTTTAACTCGGAGAGCTATTGCCCATTATTCTCCCAAAGCTCTGTACCAATGTACAGTATCAGCCACTGTGGTGCTGTGAAGTGTGTCCCTGCACTGTTTACAAGCATGGAGGATGCGCAATCCTTTTGTGTGTTGCTGGTCTGATGGAGGAAAATGGTATCTCCCAAGGGAAGGATTTCAAGCAGAAGAGGGACACAATCACGCCTATGTTTTAGGAAGACCATTATGGAAGCTAAGTTTATGATAGCCTGGGGAACAGTTGGGATTGTGTTCAGTCACAGAAAACAAACAAAACTATTTTCAGTGACTTAAACAAATAGGGGTTTATTTTTCTCACTGGAGGAGAAATCCAAAATGTTGTTCAAAGGCCTTCCTCAAAGCCACCCCCTGCAGATATCTGCTAATGTCATAGGCAAAAACAGAGTCACATGCCACTTCTGGCTACAGCGGGGTCTGCAGAAGCCTCCACAGTAGGGGGTCCCAAGGGAGCAGAGGTTGCGCATGGATAGTGATTTCAGTCAGCTTCCACCACCCCACCGCCTCCCAGTCTTGATATGTTTGATTCCGCCATCAGCGAGTTCTCAAACATCAGTCACTCCCATAGCACCTTCACAGTTTTTCTTTATTTGTCTAGCACTTGTATTATCATTTACTTATTATTTATCCTTTCAATTGACTTGTTTTTTAAAATGAAAGTATTTTAAGAAAAAGCTTTTATGTCACTATCATTTTCTAATCTTATGCTAAAACACGTTTAAACAAATATCCATGCCATTGGCATACCACCGAAAACTTTCTCTCCCATACCCTTAGGGTACTCTTTCCATATGTTCATCTTTAATGTTCTTAAACCTTAATTCTTCCTAGACATATTTTAACAGCTCTTGGTGGCAGCCACTTCACTCTCCTCCCTTTCTAATCTGTTTCTCCCTCAGATTTCCTATCCTGGTTGACACAACTCCTCCTTTCCATTGTTCTGGAAAGCCATTGCTCAGGAGAGTCACCCCACATCCACCTAGCTGTCTAAACGGACACTGCAAATATAATCTGTCCAAAAGTGTACAGTCAGCAGTGGGATGTATGAGTCTGGAGTCAGGGGAGAAATTCGGACTGGAGATAATCCATTTGGAAGTCATCAGTGTGTGGATGGTGTTTAAAGACAGGAGACCAAGTGAGATCACCAAGAGAAAGAGTAGATGGGGGAGACAGGGCCTGAGGACTGTGTCCTGGGGCACTCCGAGGTTCAGCATTCCGGAGAAGAGCCAGCTCTGGGCACTGAGCGGCCAGTGACGGTGAGGAGAAGCAGAGAGAGCGGTACTCCAGTGGGATGCCAAGACCGAAGGTAGGTAGGTGGATAGATAGATGACTGATGATCCGCAGATGGATGAATAGATAGATGGATAGATGAGAAATAGATGCACTGATTTGCATTGTTCTCCAATTTCCATGGTCCATTTCAAGATGCCATGTGATGTTGCTGAACAGGTTGTTGGCACACATTCAGCTCTCACAAACTGATATGAGCTGGCTCCTGCTCACCACTGCCCCGAAACCAAGTGAAGAAAGAGTTACAAGAAAGAATTAGAAGAATGGACAAGTGATCAGCCATATTAAAGGCTGTTGACATGTGAGATTAGATGAGGACTTCTGTGGTGATGTATATAACATTTTACCACACAAAAATGTTAAACTCGATATAGGCAAGATGCAAAAATAGCATGACCTCACTTTACCTGTTTGTAAAGTCAAGCTCTCCCAATGCACCTTAAAAACCAGAGAGTGAAAGAGAAACAACTGCTTAGTTCATTTATTTTCAACCTTCCCTTTCTCCTAGTGCATGTATTAAGGCTATGACTTTCCCTCAAGTATGACTTTTACTGCATTCCACATGTGTTTTATTAACTGACTTTTAGAGAGAGAGGAGGGGGGAGGGAGAGAGAGAAGCATCGATGTGAGAGTGGAACATCGTTCGGCTGCCTCTCGCACACCCCCTACTGGGAATTGAGCCCGCAACCCAGGCATGTGCCCTGGCTGGGAATCAAATGGGCAAGCTTTCAGGGCTTGGGAAGCCCAACCAACCGAGCCGCACCAGTCAAGGTCACATTTTTATATGTGGTATTTTAAATAGCATTCATTCAAAATATATTTTGAATTGCTATCATGTTTTATCCTTTGGCTCTTAAGGTTTTTGTTTTTGTTTTGTTTTAGTATTGCTTAATACTTTTTTAAATTGAGAGACTGGGGGAGAGACAGTTTTGAAAAGATGATGATCTGACTCCAGGCTGATTCATTTTTACCTGGTTTTACCTTTTTCTTCCTTTTTTTTTTTTAACAAGACAGAGACAAGCTCACATGAACGAAAACCAGAAGAAACAACAGCAGAAAACAGACAAAGAGAAATGGTCAAATACACATATTAATACACTCTTACCTTTCTCAGTAACTTATAGAACATGCTTTTTCTTTTTGATAAAATTTCTCTTAGAATCTCATGCTTAGTTAACATCTGGAATTTTTGTCAGATTGAAAGTTACACACTCAAATATTTCTCTATAATCTTTAGGTTGTTTTAGGATGTCCTAGTTTAGTATTGCAAAGACTCTATACTTCTCTACTGTACACACTGATAAAATTTTAATTACGTAAGAATCTACATAATACATGTATAACATTTCATATTTTAAGTTACCTTTTAAGTCATTATTTCTACATTATATTGTGGTCAGAGAACATGTCTATATTATTTCCTTTCTCTGAAACCTTCTGAGACTTGCTTCCCGGGTTGGCATAACTCACTAAGTCACCTTTACAAAAATCAAATCTCTTACCTTATTTTTTGAAGGAAAAATCCATGACTTCCTATTCCACAGAAGAAAAAGTGCCTTATTTTAATTCCCAAAGTGTTCTTTTCTGCGATTTAATATCCCCATTGATGAGAATTTGAGGGAAGGGGTTTGCTATTAAGAACTCTTAAAGGCAAACAGTATTAAGAACAGAGTTGGCAACTCCCAGCCACAATGCTAATGCAGAATTGTTTCCACACAAATTCCAGCAAACCACAGCTCCCATGAAACCCCTGAGCCTGGAGGCCAGATGGAAACAGCCCTGCCCCTTGATGACAGCATATCCTAACGGCAGGCAATATACCTAAATGGAAAACAAAGGTGCAAAACCAAGTCAGAGGTTAGGACAGCATCACTAGAGAAGGTTTGGTCATCTATCTCAAAATATGACAAGGAAGGATTGATACAGATTCTGGAGACCCGCTGAGGAAGGAAGATCCTGGTCAGCACCTCCTCTTCCTGACACCCTAGGCCCAAGCTCAGCCCTTTTGCCCACTATCTTCACCCCTTAGTTCTCACCCCAGGGAACAATTTACTTGCAGTTGGAACTCTAGGATCTCAGGAGAAATCTTAGTCAATGTCTTAGCCACTTCCTTATATTCAAGGTCTCTCTTCTTGACTGTATTGTCCTAACCCACGTTCCCACCAATATAAATGCTATTTCTAGTTCTTGTCCTAACAATCTGAGAAATGTGGTGTTGGGAGCTATTGGGAGATCTCTAGTGACCCTCGTGTTAAAAAGGGAGGAAGGGGGAATTCAGAGCTTAACCAACTTGCCCAAAGTCACAGCCATTGGAAGATGGGCCAGGGTAGAACTGCTGCCTCTTAACTTCCTACCACTCTCTTGCTTCTCAGTCACACCACTGTGCATTGGTCCAGGGCTCTCATACCCTGAACGGTGGGTGTGGAGCTGGGGAACAGACGTGCTGCTGACAAGAATAAGGGGGAGGTTTCAAATTCTTCCTGAGCCAGTGGGTACCTTCCATTCCCAGGCAGACTTCAGTCCAACATCCTGGTGCCACCTGCAACGGGGATGCAGCCAAGCAACCTGCAAGTCTACAGATTGATTCTTGCTGAGCAAGGCCATTGCAGTCAAACAGACCCAGATTCCAACACTGGCTCTGCCATTTAACCAGTTGTGTGACTCTGGGCAAGCCGTTCACCTCTCCAAGAGTCTCTTTCCTCCTCCCTGTTTCAGAGATAATATATTGCCCATCCATAGGGTTTTGGTGAAAGTAATATGAGTTACTATATGTAAGTCATTTAGAGCTATGCCTGGCACATAGTAAGTGCTCAGTAAATGTTAGCTGTTAGCAGAAAAGGAAAACTGAGGAAGGTTTAATGGCACATGGGAAGGATTGGCTAAGCCTGGAATACTCATTTGTCAAGGGCCTACCCTGTGCCAGGTATTTCTCATAGTGGCTGCCAATGTCACAATGACCATGACCTTGTGCTAGGTATCAACCCTCAATTTCAGAGTTGAAGATACTGACACTCAGAATTTAGATACTGACACTCAGAGAGATTGTGACTTTCTCAACCAGCAAGTGATACAACTGGAGTCATGTTCCAAAATGCACACTTTTAAAAAAATATATTTTATTGATTTTTTACAGAGAGGAAGGGAGAGAGATAGAGAGTTAGAAACATCGATGAGAGAAACATCGATCAGCTGCCTCCTGCACATCTCCTACTGGGGATGTGCCCGCAACCCAGGTACATGCCCTTGACCGGAATCGAACCCGGGACCTTTCAGTCCGCAGGCCGACGCTCTATCCACTGAGCCAAACCAGTTTCGGCCAAACTGCACACTTTTACATATTTTATCCCATTTCATCCTCCCAACAACCCCAGCTGAGCAGTACTATTCGTTCCATTTGACGGGCACAGAAAATCTAAGTACCGTGCCTAGGGTTCAACTCCTGGCCAGTGGCAAAGCCGGGATTCAAACTCAGAAGGTGCTGGCTCCAAATTCCTTGCTCTGCTACCTGGGCCAGTCCACCGATGGTGCCATGAAGCATTTTGCAGAACAAAGCAGAGGTGTGTGCTAGCTGAGGTGGAGTCGGGATGACTCCACCCAGAGTCTGCAGGGGAGAGTGAGAGAGGCTAGAACCTCACATTTGGGTGGAACCTCAGAGGACCTGTGGCCTAAGCCTCCTTTCATCCTGTACGTTCTCTTCCTCCGTAGCCCACCTCTGCTTGCACACTCTCAACGACAGGGGGCTCACTACCAATTTTGAACAGCTTTGATGGGTCAGGAAGCCTTTATTTTAGGAGACATATACCACCTGCAACTGGTCCCAGTCCTACCATCCTGAGCCACACAGATGTTGCCTTCGTGTGAAATAACGATAATAATAATTTAACAGCGACTACTTTTTTTAAAAACATATTCTATTGATTTTTTACAGAGAGGAAGAGAGAGGGATAGAGAGTTAGAAACATCGATGAGAGAGAAACATCGGATCAGCTGCCTCCTGCACACCCCCTACTGGGAATGTGCCTGCAACTAAGGTACATGCCCCCGACCAGAATCGAACCTGGGACCTTTCAGTCCGCAGGCCGACGCTCTATCCACTGAGCCAAACCAGTTAGGGCAGCAACTACTTTTTTGAGTGGGTTCAATGTGCTAATCACTGCGCTACAGGCTTTTGAATGTATTATCTCATTCAGGTTTGAAACTGGCTCTTGTGCCCATCCCCCTGCACCCTAGCAAAGACAGGAAGTTCCCAATTTGTAAACTAATTGTGTTCCTAAAATTCCTCTGCAAGGCTGTTGTTTGAATGGTGAAACCACTTTCCCACATAAACAATGTTGTAAGTGGCTGTGGGTGGCCCCATGTGCCCCTCCCTCAAAGCATTGTTCACCCATCTCACCCAGATGGACCACCAGGGATTTACAGTGAAAAAGAATAGATTTGGTCAGGTTATACTATAGTCGCAGATATTACACATGCAGGGAAAACTGATGTCAGGAAAAAGATGTTTGCTCACCTTCAATGCCAGCTGCTTGAGAAGGTGCTAGCCTGGAAGGTACGGCTAACTTTCCACGCTGGGGCAGGCATGCCTGGGAACTGGCTCCAACGCCAGCTCTCGCCTACTGATCAAGCCAGGCAGTGATGGCCCCAAAATTTTACCCAAACAATCGCTCCCACTGGTGGGGATAGTATGGAGTCCTAGAGGAGTCAGCCAGGCCTGGCTTTCCCACTTTCTGCATGCGTGGTCCTGGGCAAAACTACCTCACATCTATGAGTGTCCCATGTGAAAAGTGGGGACACCACAGTCCTTCCTGGCTGGTAGTGATGATTCAAAGAGACAATGTATGTCAAGAACTTGGCTTGAGCCTGTGACACATAGTAGGTGTTCAATAAATGGCGACTTGTATCATTAAAAATAATCAAAGTTCTACAAGGTCTATGCATGGGGGAGAAAAGAAGAAAGATATGGGGAAAGAAGTCCAAGCGCACAGGGCATGGGTAGAGTCTATGAGCTAAGGAGGTGGATTTCTCTAACCTTTTGCCCAGCAATGAACTGACAATTAAAAGTAGAGAAGCAATAACTGAATAGAAGTCTCAGAGAGACTTGGGATTTTGAAATAGGATAGGAGGCTGCCTTCGTCAGCCAGACAGCCTGGAAGCCTGCTGAAACCCTGGGAGACTAGATAGTAACTTCAAGCAACAGCTAACATCACAGTCAGGTAGAAGCAGCCTCAACAAGAGGCTAAACCAGTGTTTCTCAAACTGGGGCCCACGGGCATGGTTTCCAGATTCCGCTCGTCCACCAAGAGCTTTTAACTTTGGAAAGTCATTTTCCATAATCGTTTGCATGGCTTCCTTCTAACTAAGGGTAATCACAGTACCAGCATTCAGTCTGTCATCACCTGATAGCCATCAGATGCTAAGGAAAGAACAAAGGTGGGCATAAGATGGAAAGGATGCTTTTGTGACAAGAGAAGGGAAAACAGCATTTGTGTGTGATATAAAAACTAAGGCTTTGCAATAGTTCAAATAGAGAAAAATGTAGGGAAGTTGTGTCATCACAGTGGTTAAAGAATGTGCCAGATTCCACGGAGTCTGTACCAAGATCACCAGCACCCTCTTCCTGTTTTAATAGGTTTCAGTACGACAACCTCATCCACTGATGTACATTTATGTTGTTCATTTAAGTTTCATTAGTGTTATCATTTTTATGGTATTTATTTTACATATTTATTTTGGTTTTATTATTGTGGAAGGAGATAGTGCAGATATTTAGTTTTGGGTGTACACAAATTTATATAATGTTAAAATAAAGCTAAAGTCACAAAATAGCCAAAAGCTGACAACCCAAGTGTCCATCAAATGATGAATGATAAACAAAATATGGTCTATACAGACAATGGAATAGTATTCAGCCTTACAAAGGAAATTCTGACACATGTGACAGCCTGGATAGACCTTGAAGACACTATGCTAAGCAAAATAAACCAGTCATAATAGGACAAATACCATATGACTCCACTTATGTGAAGTTCCTAAGTAGTCCAATTCATAGAGACAGAAAGTAGAATGGTGTTTGTCAGGGGCTGGGGGTGGGAGGGTTGGGGGTGGGAGGGCATGGGGAGTGACTTCCAGTTTGGGAAGATGAAAAAGTTCTGGAGATGGGAAGTGGTGATGGTTACACAACAAGGTGAATGTACCGAATGCCACAAACTGAACACCTAAATGTGGTGAAGATGGCAAATTCTATATTAGGTATATTTCACCATGTTAAAATAAATAAATAAATAAAATTAAGCTAAAGTCACACTGGGAATTTGGTGTTGTTTTTTTGTTCATTAAACAAGGTTTTTTAGTTTAGCTCAGGGTAAGATAGCCTGGGCCCTAGGACCCACCCTTCTGGGTAGAATTTTGGGGATCAGAGAATAAATGGCTTTCCTACCAGCATCATTGTCTCAGCCGGACTATGGCCAGTACTGAGAGGGAGAGGTGAGGAAATGTCAGAGGTGGCCAAGCAGAGTCCTGGCCCATTGTGGGCACTCAAGAAAGGGCAGTTTCTATTTCCAATGTTGTTCTCTCTCCCTCCACATCTCTCTCTCTCTCTCTCTCTCTCTCTCTCTCTCAGAGAAGGGAGCCCATTTTAAATGTTAGGGGGGGTTGGCAGGGACCATGGGGACAGGGGTCAGACTCAGCCCGGACCCCGGTGTCTCTCAGCGGGCAGAGCCCTTGCCCATCCTGGCGGAGGGTGCCCTGGGGCTGCACGTCTGAGGGTCACTGGGGGGTGGCGACACATGGACTCTGGGCGCACTCATGTTGGAAGCCGGTTCACTGCAGCAGCCAATTATCTGATGGAACGCTTCCTTCATCAGCGCTAATATCCATGTAGCGAAACAATGAAAGGGTTTCCTATCAGTTCCAAATAGGACGTGAAAACCTCTCAGCGCTGAGAGTAGAGGATGCTGGAATAGGGCAATGGGAAACGCCTGAGTCACCGGAGGGCCTCTTTGATTCTAACCACCCAGTCATTGAAAAGGAAGAAGAGAGAGAAAGAGATTCAGTAATGGTCACACAGAGGAGACAGGAAGGACTGGCCCTTCGGAGGGGACCTCCCAGAGTGCTGAGAGTGGGAGACCTCCGGCTGTAGGGACACTACCCACAGAAAGAGACAGCCCACAGCTTCGTCTGCCCCCACCCAGCCTCAGCCGATCCATAGCCACGCTCCACAGGCCGTCCCAGCATCAACCAATAAAAGCTGCTTCTGAGGAGGAATTTTCAGGACATATTTGTCTCAAAGCACCTACTCACCCAGGAGCTGGACGAGCTGCAGGCCTGGCGCAGGACAAGGAGGCTGCTCACCCCTGTCCTTGGGCTCTGAGCAGGTCCCCCGGCCTCACCAGCAGCTCAGATTTTGTGGAGGAAAAATGAGCGAGTCTCACATACAGGGAGTTCCTCTGGCCTGAATCCTGCCAAAAGCCTTTCAGAATGGATCTCCCAGCCCCCCTCTGGTTGAACACAAGCCCTCTCTCCTTGCCCCTTCTCTAAGAATGTTCTAGTCCGTTATTCTTATAAGACGAAATGTGAACATGCCCCAGGCAAGGCAGAATGGCTGTTAACTCCGTGGCCAGCGCATGCACTCATCCTGAATTCCCACAGCTAATTGTCTGTTACAGTCAAACCACATGACCCTCCCAGAAGTGGGATTGCTGGGTCAAACGGCAGTTCCGTTTTTAATTATCAGCCTCAGGACTTAAAAAGGAGCCTCCCATCCCTCCAGCCTGTGGGACTCACTTCACTCAAGAGGCCAGCCTCCACCAGTGCTTGCACTGGCCCAAGAAAACAATTCAAGCCAGTGTTGCTTACATAATGATAATCTTTGGGGTCAAAAAATTATTGCAATTTTTAAAAAATGAAACTAGAGCCCTAACCGGTTTGGCTCAGTGGATAGAGCGTTGGCCTGCGGACTGAAGGGTCCCAGGTTCGATTCCGGTCAAGGGCATGTACCTTGGTTGCGGGCACATCCCCAGTGGGGAGTGTGCAGGAGGCAGCTGATCGATGTTTCTCTCTCATCTGTTTCTAACTCTCTATCCCTCTCCCTTCCTCTCTGTAAAAAAACAATAAAATATAAATTAAAAAAATGAAACTAGACCACCAACTTATACCATACCCAAGAATAAACTCAAAATGGACAAAAGATTTAAATGTAAATCACAAAACTATAAATATCTTAGAAGAAAACAGGCAATAAAATCTCAGATGTCTCATGTAGCAGAATTGTCGCTGATATATCTCCTAGGGCAAGAGAAACAAAGGAAGAAATAAACAAATGGACTACATTAAAATAAAAAGATTCTGCACAGCAGAAGAAACCATCATCAAAATGAAAAGGGAGCACACTGTATGGGGAACATATTTGCCAATGATACACCAGATAAAGGGTTAATTTCCAAAATATATAAAGAACTCATACATCTCAACAAAAGGAAGACAAACAATCCAATTTAAAAGTGGGCAAAGGACCTGAATAGACATTTCTCCAAAAAGGATATACAGATGGCCAATAGACGTATGAAAAAATGCTCAATGTTACTAATCATCAGAGAAATTCAAATTAAAACTACCTGCCAGAATGGCTACCATCAATAAAGCAACAAACAACAAGTGCTGGAGAGGATGTGGAGAAAGGGGAACCCTAGTACACTGCTGGTGGGAATGCAGATTGATGCAGCCAGTATGGAGGTTCCTCCAAAAATTAAAAATGGAACTATCATTTGACGCAGCAATCCCACTTCTGGGACTATATCCTAAGAATCCTGAAACACCAATCAGAAAGAATGTATGCACTCCTATGTTCAAAGCAGCATTATTTATAACTAGAGGCCTGGTGCATGAAATTCATGCACAAGTAGGGTGCCTAGGCCTGGCCAGCGATCAGGGCTGATTGGGGCCTTCTGGCTGCAGCTGGGGCTTTCCTTCATTCCATACCACCCCCTGGTGGTCAGCACATGTCATAGCGAGCAATTGAACTCCCATTCTCCCAGTTGAATTCCCAAGGGGACACTTTGCATATTAGCCTTTTATATAGATAGATAGCTAAGATCTGGAAACAGCCCAAGTGCCCATCAGTACATGAGTGGATAAAAAAGCTGTGGTAGCCCTAACTGGTTTGGCTCAGTGGATAGAGCATCAGTCTGCAGACTGAAGGGTCCCAGGTTCGATTCCGGTCAAGGGCATGTACCTTGGTTGCAGGCACATCCCAAATAGGGGGTGTGCAAGAGGCAGCTGATTAATGTTTCTCTCTCATCGATGTTTCTAACTCTCTATCCCTCTCCCTTCTTCTCTGTAAAAAATCAATAAAATATATTTAAAAAATAAAGCTGTGGTACATTTATACCTTGGAATACTATATAGCTGTAAATGATAAGGGTTTCTTACCCTTTGCAACACATGGATATACCTGGAGATTATTATACTAAATGAGACAAGCCAGTCAGAAAAAGACAAATATCACATGATCTCACTTATATATGGAATCTAATGAATAAAATAAACTGACAAGCAAAATAGGTCCAGAGGCATGGATGCATGCAACAACTGACAGATCTCAGAGGGAGAGAGCTGGGTGGAGGGGGAGGAGAGGAGAGAAATGGAGGACATCTGCAATATAGCCTATTTTAAAAAAATTGTTTAATTTGTAAACTAAAAAAAATTATTTTAAGTAATAGCTTTCCCGATTGTTCTTACTTGCTGGTGATATAAGATAGTACCCATATTTAAGCTTCCCAAGTAAGATGGGAATATTTGCGCCTGACCATGTGCATGTCACTTGAGGGTATGCAGTGCTCTAGTTAAACAAGCAGCCTTTTGGTGATGTGCTGAGAAATGTACAGGTCCTGTGCATAGTAGGGGCTTTATGAATGCATCAAAGGAAACGGAACCGAAGGAAGCTTGTTCAATGCATGTCAGGTAGGGGTCTGCTTCCCAGGAAACATGTGTCTTGGGGGAAGAGTGAAGGCTCCTTGGGCTCAATTCCCAAGTGAGCTGGAGACTCCTGAGAGAAAGGGGCCCAGCTCAGCTCCAAGTTTAGAACAATGTTGAGTGCTCAACACACCGCAGGTGCGTGTGTGCTGGGAAATTCTTCCTAAAGCCTCTGAGGTCAGGGGGTGGAGTCCGGGGGACTGGCTGTGTTTATTGTCCATTGTCCGGAACCAGACAGGAAGCACTGGCTTGGGTGGATTCATTTCCAGCGGGGAGCTCCGAGTTGGCACCAGCACCGTTTTCCCCTCTGAGAGGCCAGCCTCCGGGAACAGGGGGGTTTTCAGGAGGGTCCTCTCTGCGTGGACAACAGCCTCCTGCAGAACCCCTCTGGCTGCCCTCTGCTGTGTTTCCCTGGGAGCCCAAGGGCCTGCCTGACTCAGTGCTGTCCTGCCCTCTGATCCACCCATGGGGGTGGGAGGAGTCTAGCCCCTTGGGGTACACACCCCACCATACTGGTCCCATAACAATGACAACCAAACCTCAGTAACAGCATCTTTCTTTTTGTTAAGGGTCCACTCTCTGAGCCGGGTGCAGAGTTAGGTGACAGACACACACACTCCTTTTGTTTTCCTTCGATTGGGGATGTGAGTCCCATTTCACAGACAAAGAAACTGAGGCTCAGAGAGGCTACACAGTTCATAGATAGCAGTGGTGGGTCTTTTCTACATCCAGAGCTCTCTCAAATTCAAATGCCTCCAGGGGCCCCTCAAAGCACAAAACTGGCGATGCTGGCGGGGTGTGCAACAATAGAGAACTGTGAGGGCTGAGGAGAGGTGGGGGCACCTGTGCCACTCAGGGGTCAGGCGCTGCTCAACTCCAGCCTGCTGTTACCTTGCAGTAAGGTGGGTCATGAGTGGCCAGATTTCCACCTGTACTCTCCACATTTTCCACGTTAGTAGCTTGTGCAGTAAGTTCCTAAACACTGGATAGGTCAAAGAAAGACTGTCTGCAGGCCCTGCTTTCCACTTCTGCCCTGCTCCATGTCCAATAACAGTGAGCCCCTACTGTGTGCAGGTGCCGTCACACTATGTTCCCCTTTGCGCAGATGAGGAACTGAGGAGAAAAAGGCACACTAGCTGGCCCGGCACCCAGCCAGCCCCAGTTGGCTCACTGCATTCCTGCCTCCATCATATTTTCATCACCATCCATCCAGAAGGCCGGGGAAGAGTTGGGGACCTGGTGGAGGATGGAACAGCCGACCCCATTTCTGTAGGTCATTTCATTTTCCCACAGTGGCCCGGAGACCATCATCTGATGCCCCCAGCACTAACCACTAGCTAACAGGGCTGGGATTTCACTTGGTGACCGTGCCATCACATTTTCCCAACATAAGCTTGGTTCCACGGCTCTAGTAGCCCAGGATGGCTCCATGTTCCCTCTGCCCAGGGCCCCTGCTCCCTCCCCCAGTGGCCCCTCCTTTGGAGGACTGCGGCTGCTCTGCTAGCCCTGCTTCCCCTACCTGGGGAGGGTGGATGGCAGTCCCCCTGAGTGACAGGGCTGTTCTTTGTGGAGGGGGAGATTAGAGGCAGGCTGGGGGCTGCACAGCCCCCTCCTGGATGACAGGAGACATCAGCCTGCACTCGGCACAGCCCAGAACGAGGAAAACCTTGACAGGCCTGGAGGGGATCCAAGAGGGAGCAGAGGGAGGGGGACACACTTTGCACACACAAAGGCAGGACCTGTCTTCACACCTGCAGGATGAATGAGCAGGGGCTGAGGGAGCAGTAGGGGCTGAGGGGACATGAATAATTCGCTCTGAAAGAAGCATGTCACAAGGAGATAGCTCAGCCAGACACTTCAAATAAAGGCAAGCAGCCACGGTGACAGGGGACATTCTTTGCCAGCAATGCTCTGCTGGAACCTAAGTGCTGAGGTCCCTTAAAGAAAGGCATCTTGAACCCTTCACAGCTATTTTTATTTTTTAAAAAGTTGAGAGAGAAAGAAAAAAAACCCACCACAGAAGTGTGAGCCTGTGAGCTCTGAGAAAGGCCAGGTAATGAGTTCTGGTCCCTTCATTTTACCTTTGTTGGGAAGAATGACGTTCCCGGACACCCTGGGCGGGGCCTGGAGAACCAGGTCCCCTCGTTCTCCCCGCCTCTGCCCCTTTGGCCACCTTGCTATCCCGCGTAGGCGCCCTGCCTGCCACTTACCCAACCTTCCAGAATCAGCTCTGACGACTTCTCCTTCAGTGAGGACCACCCCAGCCAACCACCGTCCTCACTCCTCCACCCTAACTTACTCATCTGGTGCTCAGGAGTGACCTTACCTTTTGACATTGACCCAGCCAAGTCCTCAGAACAAGGATCCTGTCTGGTTCTGGTCTGTGCCCCCCAACAGAGCACAGTGTTCCGTATACAGTGACCAGCCACCAAATGCCACTTGATGAGGACAATGACAATGGCTTGTATTTTTTCTTGGAAAAACAGGCAATGACTAAATAACTAAATAAATGATGACAGAGCCCACCATGGGACTGCTCTGGAGCTACTTGAAAGAATGAGGCTGACCTATGTGTGTTCATGGGGATGGAGGCCATGGAATTCAGCAGGAAAAGTTTCCGTGTAGCACATAGAGCCCAGGAAAGGGCTTCTCCCCAAACTGTTAACCTGGGCTACCTCTGCAGAGTCAGGATTGGAGGAAGAGGGGGGCTGAGGGACTTTCACTTTTTATTATACATACCTGGGTATTATTTTAATTTTTTATATTGAGTATGTATTACTTTTATAATTAAAAATATATTCTTAATCCACGTGGGTGAGGGAGAGCTAACCCCTTTCCCAAGCTGGGACTCCAAGGCATGTCTTCACTCAAGGAAGAAAAAAGAAGGGTCAGCAGAGGCTCACCACGGCTCCAGGGCTCAAGAGAGGAGGGCAGCGGAAGAGCTAGTACTGGCTGTGGTTGCTGTAGCCCAGCCGACCATTGCCGTAGCCCTTTCCAAGGACAGACAAAGCTTTGCCTGAAATCCTCCAGGCAGATAGCTGCTCATGTCTCATTGACCAGAGCAGGTCACATGGTCATCCTAGCTGCAAGGGAAGCTTGGGCAATGAAGGCAAGTCTCATGCAAGGCTTAGACCAAGAACAAATTTCATCTCAGGGAAGCCCTCTTCTAGCCCCAAAGAGCCTCTGCCCACTTACTTTTCTTTTTGCCTCAACTCTACTGCAACTTTTTCTCTTCTCTCACAACAAGGGCTCTATCTCCAAAGGCAGCGGCTCACAGCTAACCCCTGTCCCTGCTTACAGAAACTCCCCCACCGACACCCTGCCACCGGGTTTCTGTTGGCGTTATTCAACTTTTCTTTTCTTCTTTTTTCTTTTTTTTAATTTCCCACAAACACTTCAAAATTCTGCATTTTGGTCTTGCCACCACCAGGGGGACTCCTGCCTGTGAAGAATACAGTACAGCCAACAGCAAAGAAACCTGAAGCCGAGGGCTGGGGCAGCCTGCAGTCCTGTTATAACTGAATCACCTCCCAAAATTCGGGCCCATGTGCCTGAGGCACCAGTAAGCCAAACACTGAGACCCGGCGCTTGGAGATAAAGGTTTATTCGATTTGGCCAAAGCAAGGAGCCTTGGTTTTCCTGACTCCAGCCTCCAACCCACCTCCCCCCACACACACTTCCCCAGCCCCCACCCCCTGCCCCCACCCCCACCCCCCTCCACACAGCACAGGTTCTCTAAAGCACAAATCCCTTCCTGTTTAGAATTCACAAATGAGGACTTGCGTTCTTCTTGACCACCCTGCCAACTGTTCCAGTCCCTTCTGTCTCAAAATTCCCACCTTGGGGGTTGCAGTGGCCTCCGCATCCCCGCTGCGCTTCCCACCTGCTCAGGTCCTGGCATCACAGTCACTGGGAAGGCAAAGCATACCTCTAGACTAGAGGCTCCTGTGGGGTCTTTTTAAAATCATTTCACTCATGTTTTCCACCCATTTATCATTCTCCCCTGATCCTGGGCCCTACCCTTTTCTCATTTGACACAATCCACAGGAAACCCACCATGTCACTTGCTCCTCAAGGCTTCCTGATGCCTCATCTCATGTGCTGCAGGCACCTTTCTGACCTCTGACCCTGACCACACACTGCAATCACCAGGGAGGCATTTAGAGCCATTGTGGTTAAGTCATTGAATCTGTCTGGAGTGGGGAATTTTTGGAAAAACTCCAAGATGATTCCAGTGTGTGGGCAGGGTGGAAACCCCTGGGGTGAGCTCACAGCATCACTGACTGATAGAACCCCCTGGCCACAGCATGCAGTTAGCAGTAAACCTCGCAGAACAAAGACCAGCCTGGACAAGAAGGGTTTTTTTCATTGGCCCTAGGTAAATGTCCATGGGTATATTCAAGTCAATGGATTAGGTCAATTGAACCCCTTGCTACTCAAAGTATGGTCCGTGGACACGCAGCATCAGAACTACCCAAGAACTTATCAGAAATGGAAGCTCTTAGGGACCACGCCAAATCTACTGAATCAGAACTTGCATTTTCACAAGATCCCCAGGTGATGGAAACACATTAAAGTTTGAGCAGCTCTGCCCCCAACTTGAAAATGCTGAAGGGCGGTATGTGTGTACTCCTATCCCAGGTCGACATCCACAGGCACAGGCAGAAAGCATAAATGAGGTGGCCGTGGGAGGTGTTAAGGAGCACTGGGGACTGTGGCTAATGAAGGGCCTGCCCATACTTGCTAGTCAGGATCCAAGCCTGGGAAGTTGCAAGAGATCCTAAACTTAGGGTGTCCTTTAGGTGACATCTGCATGGTGGTCACAACTACCCCTTATTCTGCTCCCCTTTCAGCGTTTCACTGCGCACACCCCTAGCACTGCAACTTACTTCTTTCTGTCTTTTGTTTCATGTCAGCCCCCCATCTAGAATGCAGGGATTTTTGTCTCTTGTGTTCAGTGTTGTTTCCAGGGACTTAGAACTGTCCCCAGCAGAGAGTAAGTGCCAACAAACAGTTGTGGAAAGAATTTACTATGGAGGACGAGCCGAAGCACAGCTGTGGCTGACCTGCAGCCCGCCTCGGTGCAGCTCTATAGGAAGGAAACTAGGACACAGGCCTCTAGCCGTGGCCAGGGCGGGGAGGCCACGAGGCCAAGACCCTGTCCTTAGGCGGCTCTAAGAAGCCATCCTTCGTCCTTAGCTTCCTCCTTCTCCCCTCAGCCCCGTGGGAGAGATGGCTGCCTGCGGGAAGTCCCTGGACGAGCGTCTAAGCAGTGGTTCTCAACCTGTGGGTCGCGACCCCTTTGGCAGTCGAACGACCCTTTCACAGGGGTCGCCTAAGACCATCCTGCATATCAGATATTTACATTACGATTCACAACAGTTGCAACATTACAGTTATGAAGTAGCAACGAAAATAATTTTATGGTTGGGTCATAACATGAGGAACTGTAGTTAAAGGGCCAGAAGGTTGAGAACCACTGGAAAGGGATCTCCATGGAAAACCAGCAGGACTGGGGCCTGTGAGGGACTCAGAAGAGGTCAGGGGCCATTGGATCCAAGCCTTGTTTTCACACTTTTTATATTAACATCAAGTGAGGTCAAACCTACAGAAGCCTTTTTCCTTAAAGGTATGAATCTGTGCAGTTAAAACAATCATAAGATCCCACCTCTGGTCACTATTCTGTCTTGCCTATATTGTTAAGATTCTATAAAGCTGTCTCGCTCCTGGAGGAAGAGGCCTGACAGAGATCACAATGTTCTTAGGGGACACTCTCTGTTTGTGGGTCTCTTCCGCCCAAAACAGAGCATCCTGCCAGGAGACCACTGGGCTTTAATGCCCTGACCCTGAGGCCAGGCCCAGAGCACCTCAGAGAGCTGGGGGGAAATGACTGCAAATGGAGCCAAGTTAAATTCTTTTCAGAAGTATGTCCCCAAGCCACGATCCCTTCAAAGGCCACTGACCTGCCCTTGGGTGTAGAAGATGGGCCCAGGGCAATGCCTCCCCCCCTCGCCCCCTTCCCCCCCTGAGCTCCCAGCCTGTGGTTGCACGGGGCTGCGGCATCTCTTCCCTGAGCAGTGGCTGCCCCCAAGAGGGCAAAGACTGCAGGCAACCAGGCATTTTCCTGTGCAAGGAAAGCTGACTGTGGGGAAGGTACCACATAGGAGGGGAGTGGAGGAAGTTCGGGGGGCAGGGGGAGCAGCTGTGTGCAGCCCCCCAGGATATGTGGGTCCAGAGGTTCTCGGGGAACTCATGAGGGAGGTCCCAGCCAGACTGCCTATAAGAGGGGACTCCTGTAGTGGGAGAAGGTGGGCCTGGGGGGGACCCTATATGGGGTATAGGGATGGGGCCAAGTCAGCTATGTGGGAAGTTTTTCATTTTTGTTGTTTTTATTCATATTTTTTATTTTACCTTTATTATCAAAAACTTCAAACTTTTGTAAAAGTAAACAGAATACTTAATGGCCCCTCACATACCCTCCTTCACCCAGGTTAACAACTAACTCAGAACCAACGTAGCTTCATCTATTGCTGCCGTGTATTACCCCATCATTATTCCCATATTGTTGTGTACCGAATCGTGTACACCACAGAATTTCATCTGTAAGTATCTTAGTATGTTTCTATGAAGAAAAAATAAACTTTTAAAACATAATCATATCATTATGACACCTTTTTAAAAATTGACATTATTTCCTTAACATTATAAAATATCTAGTGTTGTGGGTTGAATTGTATCCGCCCCCCCCAAAAAAAGACATGTTGAAACCCTAACCCCTGTACTTCAGAATGTGACCTTATTTGGCAATAGGATCTTTACCGAGGTGATCAAGCTAAAATGAAGTCATTAAGGTAGACCCCAATCTGATTTGACTGGTGTCCTAGTAAGAAGGACACTTGGACACCAAGACAGACGTCCACAGAGGGAATACCATGGGAAGGGATGCAGGGACAATGCCGTGTAAAACTGGAGCCGTGCTGTCATGAGGCAAGAAATACCCGGGGCCACCGGAGGCAAGTTCGGAGCCTTCCCTGGGCCTTCAGAGGGAGCACAGCCTGCCGGTACCAGCTTGAGTTTGGACTCCTGGCCTTCAGACCGATCAGACAATACATTTCTGTTACTCTACGCGTCCAGTTGGCAGTGCTTTGTTAAGACAGCCCTAGGAAACTAATCTTGTCGATGTTCAAATTTCCAATTATCTAACAAATGTCACTTTTTTTTTTACAGTTTGTCTGTTAAAATCAAGATCCAAACAAGGATCACCCGTATGATTGGTTAATACATCTCCTAAGACTCTTTTAATCTCCTTTTTTTCTTGCAATTTATTTGTTGCAAAAAACATCATATTGTTTGTCCTGTAGAGTTCACCACGGTGTGGAGTTTGCTGTTTGCATCTCCATGGAGTCATCTGACCACCCCCATGCTCAGCGTGCACGTGCTCAGGGCCAGCCCAGCGTCCTCCAGGGCCTGCATGGAAATGCTAAGTATGTCAGGCTCGCCCCACACCTGCTGGATCAGAACTTCATTTTCACAAACTCCCCAGTGATTCCTGAACATGCTGGAGTTTGAGAAGCACAGGAGATACATGTTCTTCTCTGCATTTTCTAAAATTGGTAGTTGGAGCTAGAGGTTTGATCAGATTCAGGTTTGATTTTTTTATTTTTTTTTTGCCAAGACTATGTCATAGGTGGTGATTGTTCTTTCATCCGGAGGCATGTCATGCCTGGTGGGCTCTCTGTTATAATGCTAGCAGAAGTTGGTCATCAATGCCTACATTTATTAGGGTTGCAAAATGGTGGTATTCTTTTTTTACTGTGCCTCTTCATTCAGTAGTAGAAATACATCTTTGTAAAGAAAAATTCCTCTTATCTACTATTTGATTACCCAGTGGTACTGTTGATATGAGAAAAAAAGAATAAATGCTCAGTTCTTTCCCTCTTAGGTACTACTTTTCGAAACAGTAAGTTCCCAATGGTGACAGTGAGTTTATTTTGTGTTTGTTTATAACATCACTAGAGGCCCGGTGCACGGATTCCTGCATGGGTGGGCCCGCTGTGGGAGTGCTGCTCATCCCAGTCAGCCGAGCGGCTGTGGACCCACCCTCTGAGAGGCTGCTCTCATTGTGGGAGCACACTGGCCACCAGGGGGCAGCTCCTGCGTTAGCGTCTGCCCCCTTGTGGTCAGTGTGCATCATAACGACGGGTCAATCAGTCATTCTGGTTGTTCTGCCATTCAGTCGCTGGGCTTTTATATATATAGGTAAGAACTCATGGATTTACGCAGACTTGATGTGTTTGCAATCTATTACAGTTCTTATTTTTACTGATGCCCAGGTGGTTGCTCCATCTTTGGCCAGTGGGAATCATTCAAGTTGTCTCCTGAGTCCTTTGGACATGGCCCTGGTAGCCTTGAGTAGCTACCTTGCCATCTCATATGACCAGATGTTCCAAACTCATCTTGTGCATCTCCTGGAATCAGCCATTTCTCCAAGAACCTCTGGAGAAGGGTGTTTAGAGACCACAATTTGAGTATAAGTATGCTTACTACTATCAGTTGGCCTTGTTTTGTGGCCTTTCATTGAATAAAATACATTTAACATTTTAACATAAAATACATGTGTTTACACTACCAATCCAATACTATGAGAGTCTTAACCTCTTCAGTTTCACCTGCATATCTCCTTTCTCCCAAGCATCAAATCCAAGCTTGCAGTGACACCAGGAATGGCTCATTTGCCCTGTGGGACTTGGGGGTTGTAGAAGCTCCAGCAGGGTGGCAGCTTGTGTGCATGAGGAGAAAGCTCTGCAGATTGGCTGTGGCTCTGAGGGAGACAGGCTGACAGATCCAGCTGAGTTGGGGCAAAATGACATGAGGCCTTGAAGATCACAAAGGGGAATGATAGGAGGGAAGGCCAGCCCATCCCAGGATTACTCATGGAATAGGAGGCTTGGGTAGAAGACTATAGGAGGAAGAAAAAGGGCCTGAGGGGCAAGACATTGCCAGCCTGTGAAAGAGACTGAAGGTGGGGTCCCCCATATTTGAGAGGGGCACTGATTACCTTAATTTGAGGGGGTCCACTGGTAAACAAAAAAATTAAGTATTGCCAAAACTTGGTTACATCAATTACAAGATATATTAAGTGTTTCCTTTTAACAAACTAAAGCTTTTATTTTTTTAATGCTACGATGTAATTATGCTCACATAAAATTAGGAAATTTATTTTTAAAATCTATATAATAATCTGGAGTCATTATAAGGAGTGAATCTAATTGTGGAACATGAATTTAAAGTTGAATGAAAAACATTGTCTTATTTCAACCCTATCAGTGGTTTTCTGCAATTATATGTCTGACCTTTTTTTAAATAGACTTAATTTTTTAGAACAGTTTTAGGTTCACAGTAAAATTGAGTGGAGCCTGGCCAGTGTGGCTCAGTGATGCCATGCACCAAGAGGTGCCCAATTTGATTCCCAGTCATGGCATATGCTTGGTGTGCAGGTTCCATCCCCAGTAGAGGGCATGGAGGAGGCAGTGACCTCATCAATGTTTTATCTCTCTCTCCCTCTCCCTTCCTCTCTCTCTAAAAATCAATAAAACATATTTTTACAAAATAAATTTAAAAATAAATAAAATTGAGTAGAAAGTACAGAGAATTCCTGTACATTCCTTGCCCCCACACATGCACAGCCTCCCCATTATCAGCAACCCCTGTCAGAGTGGTGCATTTGTTACAATCAATGAACCTACTCCAGTGGCACATCACAATCACCCAAAGTCCATAGTTTACATTAGGGCTCACTCTTAATGTTGTACAGTCTATGGGTTTTGACAAATGTACAGCAGATCCTCAATTAACATTTCGTTCGATGTTATTTCATTGTAACGTTAATAAGATGCCATAGAAACCTATCTGTTGTTTATACCAATTAGCCTATGGAAAAATTGGTTTCATTATACATCATCTTGTTTAAAGTTGCAGAACCTATCAAGACTTTAAGCAAGGACTTACTGTTTAATGATGTGTATCCATTACAATATAATACAGAATAACTTTATTATCCTAAAAATCCTCTGTGCTCTGCCTATTCATCCTTCCCTCCCCCAAACCCCTTGGCAACCAATGATCTTTTTATTATTTCCACTAGAGGCCCAGTGCACGAATTCGTGCACCAGTGAGGTCCCTCAGCCTGGCCTGCAGGATAAGGCCAAAACCAGCTCTCCGACATCCCCAGAGGGGTCCCGGATTGTGAGAGGGCGCAGGCCAGGCCGTGGGGCCCCACCGGTGCACAGTCGGGGCTGAGGAGGGACACAGGAGATTGGCCAGCCAGGGATGGACCTCAGGAGGGCTCCAGGCATGTCTGGCCCATCTCGATCAGTCCCAATTGGCCAGACCCCAGCAGCAAGCTAACCTACTGGTAGGAGTGTCTGCCCCCTCATGATCAGTACACATCACAGGGAGCAGTTGAGCGGCCTTAGCATATCATTAGCATATTACGCTTTGATTGGTTGAACGGCCGACCGGTTGAGCGGACACTTAGCATATTAGGCTTTTATTATATAGGATAGTTTTACCTTTCCCAGATGTCATATAGTTGGAATCATACAGTATGTAGCCTTTTCAGATTGGCTTCTTTCACTTAGCAATATGCATATAAGTTTCTTCCATATCTTTTCATGACTTAATAGCTGATTTCTTTTTAGTTCTGAGTAACATTTCGTTGGCTGGATGTATCACCATTTATGTATCCATTCTCCCACTGAAGGACATCTTGGTCGGTGTACCATTTTGCATTCCCACCATCAATGAATGAAAATTCCTGTTGGTCCACATCCTCACCAGTACTTGGTGTTGTCAGCATTCTGAATTTCTGGTTATCCTAGTAGCTATGTAGTGGTATCTTGTTTTAATTTGCAATTCCCTGATGGCATATGATGTGAGCATCTTTCCATATGTTTATTTGCCATCTGTATATCTTCACTGGTGAGGTGTCTGTTCAGGTCTTTGGCCCATTTTTTAATTAGGTTGCTTGTTTTTTTATTGTTGAGTTTCAAGAATTCTTTGTATGTTATAGATAATATCCTTTATCAGATAAGTCGTTTGCAAAGATTTTCTCTCAGTCTGTGGCTTGTCTTCTCATTCCCTTGGTGTTAGACTTCTTTTAGAGAAAACATTGAAGATCTGAGTTTGAGGCTCACCCATGTGCAATATGGGTGGGACCCCTCCTCTTTGTGCCACACGGCCCCCGAGTGGAGAGGAAGGGCCTGTGAAAGAGAGAACTAGACCTCACAGGGAAGAACAAACGGGAGAGGCCTGTGGCTGGCAGAGCCTGAGGGAACTTCCTCCCTCAGGGGAACATGTGGACATGGGTGAAGCATGAAGGGGAGAGTGAGGGCCCCTGAAGACATCACAGGGGAAAAGCTAAGTGTGAGGAAGGGGAGGTTAAAGGGTGGGAGAAATTGAGGAAATGCTTGGAGGCAACCTGGTCATGGAACTGGAGTCCGTGTGAGACCAGTGTCCCTGCGGCTGGGGTGACACTGCTGGGACGTCCTGAAGGGAACTTGCCTTTGCCAGGATGGGCAAACCCTGGAGTCTGAGGGCCCATGTGGAGGGAGCACAGCCCCAGTGTTGTCACTAGGGGTCCCACTTGAGCTACTACAAAAGCTTGTCAGGATTCCTCACACTAAGAGGGAGGGCACATGTCATCCCTGGCACTTTTAAGGGTCAGATCCTCATGCAGTAACCACATGCAAATATCAGGCTTTGCTATGTTCACCTATGCTGGGCACCCAGAAACAGCAAGACATCTAAAACCCACAATCCAAGTTCAAACGATTCCTAGGGCCTCCACATAGGGAAGTTGAATTCCAGGGAAAACTTGCAGTGAAATATTCCCTTACTTAACAAAATGAGCTGCTTTAAGGCTATGTCTGTGAAATGGTTGGTGTCTGATTTCCCTTTTCAAAACCCACATCACCAAAAATAATCAAAGAGGTAAACATGACACCAGGCTGGGGCCCAGCTGGTCTCTTCTGGCCTGAGTTGTTGCCAAGTACACACAAATTCATCAACTGTCAAAGCAGAAGTGCGGCCCTCGCCTCCTCCCCAGGAACAGAAGTTGCCACTGTGTCCCTGATCGTAAGATCTCAAACCAGAAGTCTTCGCCAAATTTTCTCAACACGCATCTAGCTAGAAATAAACCCAATCAGGAACCTAAAGTCTAACAGTTCTGGTTTGTGATGACCTTTTCGACTCATTCATTCCTGGAGGTCCTCACAGGATCCTAGACTTGGTTCTGTCTGTTCATTGGGTAGGAGGACAGAGGAGGAGAAGCTAGAAAAAGTGAAGGGCAGAAAGGAAGTCAGATAAATATCAAACAGCATCTGAGTCGCCAATCTGTCAATATCACTGGTAGGAAACTTGCAGATACTCATGTCCCCATGACAACTGGGAAGAGGGGCTCCTCTAGGACACCTGAATGCTGGTGATCACACGTGCTCCAAGAGCACTCAAGAACGCCTGCCCAGATTCCTTTTCTGGGCCTGTTGCTGTCCCTGGAATTCTGTCGTTAATGATTCTTATCTCCTGTTGTCCATATATAGAAAAACTGGAACCAGCCTACATGGATAAAAATAAAAGTCAACTTGAATAAGTTACAGTATAGTATACAGAGTATCCCAAAAATATGTATACGATAAAGTTTACGGTACAAAACCGGCAACAGTCGATTGACTGAGGGCACTCAGACACTGAATGAAATGATTCTTGATGTTTGTGATTCCATTGCTTCGCATTATCAGCAGTGCCTAGGCCAGAACAGTCATCAGTTTGAAAACAGTCACTGACCAAAAAAAAAATTACTCATTTCTGTAGATTCTTTTAAATGTTGAAAATGAACTGTATGTTAATAAACACTGGGTTTATAATCATTCCAAGGGTGTATATATTTTGGGGGACACCTTGTATAGCTATAAAAGAGAGGGGAGAAACTATTTATCAGTGGGTCTCCAAAAGACATTGTTCAAAGAGAAAAATCAAGATGCAGAACCCTGGTATAAGAAGGAGGGGAAGAAGAATATTATTCAGCCATTAACAAAAGGAAAGCCTGCCATTTGGCAACATGGATAGACCTTGAAAGAAATATGCTCAGTGAAATAAGTCACACAGAAAAAGACAAATACTGTGGGATCTCACTTATACTGTACGGAGAATCCAAAACAGACAAACAAACCAAGCTCACAGATACAGAGAACAGAGTGGGAAGTGGGAGTGGGTGAAGTGGGTGAAGGGGGTCAACAGATACAAACTACCAGTTATAAAATAAGTAAGTCATGGGGATGTGATGTACATGGTGACTATGGATCATCACAGCACCTATTGCACATGTGAATTGCTAAGAGAGTAGATCTTAAATGTTCTCATCACAAGAAAAGAAACTGTAAGTATGCGTGTTGTGGGTGTCGACTAGATTTATTGCGGTGATCACTTCACAATATATACAAGTGTCAAATCCTATGGTGTATACCTGATGCTAATATAATGTTATATGTCAATTACATCTCAGTAAAATAAAGGAAGGGAACTTATATACATATATGCTTGAATACGGGAAGGCTGTCTGCAGGAGAACTCACAGGAACCAGTAATACTGGCTGTCTCCACAGAGCGTAACTGAGGGGCAAGTGGGAGGAGGAGGCTCTCACTGTGTGTCCTTCTGTACTTCTTGAACCTTAAGCATAAATGTATGATCTTTTAAAATACATTTAGATTTTACAAGGAAGGAAATGAAGAAAGATCTATATGTAGAGCCATGAAGAGACATGGAGAGATTCATGAGTAAATAAAAATGAATTGCTAACAGGATGTCTAGGGTGAGTCAATCTTAAAAAAAGAATATTCACATTCACATATAGACTTGGAAATACATAGAAAATGACTTGAGGGATTCAGCAGAAAACAGGTGTTCCCTTGGGGAAGGGTGGATAAACAAAGAAGTCTTTTCATTGTATCCCCTTCTGTCCTGTTTGCTGTTACTGTTTTAATAATGATAATAATAATAGTGATCGTAATAATAATAATAATGGGATGGTTAAGGCAAAGGGATGTTACCTAGTCCTGGGCCAGCCCTGGCTCCTGCCATGCCAGCTGCGCCATTATGGGCAAAGTAACTCCACAATGGGAGGCCTGCGCCAACCTCCAGGGCTGCTGTAAAGCTCAAACCTGCAGATCAGGGTGGGCAACACCGGGTCTCCATCTGCAAGAGCCCCTCATTGAAATCCATGTGAAAGAGCCGCAGGAGGGAGCTCACGATGAGGGGACGATTTGGATTTGCTATCTTCACTGTAGTGGTGAAGACGTAAAATTGCATAGAACTAAACAGAGTGCACACGCACGCACATGCGCACACACATGCACACGCACACCATGGGTGCGGATAAAACAGGGGCATCAGAACAAGATTAGTGGGCGACATCAGAGTTCATATCCTGATTGTGATGTCGAACTGTAGTTTTACAAGATGTCACCGTTAGGGAAACTGGGTCAAGGGTTCAGAAGTTCTCTCATTGTTCTCTCTTATAACAAGGACTCCACAATCATCTCAAAAAGACTTCCATTTTTAAATGTGTATGAGCTGAGCCTTGATTAGAAGAGCTGTTGTGAGCATCGAGGACGCAGCAAAGATGGAATAAGGGTGGCAGGCCCCTGGGAGAGGAGAAGGAAGGCTTCAAGGACCCTCTGATTCACCCAGTGTCCTCTGAGCGGGTCACACGGGAACCATCGCAGTGCCTTCCCTGCGGCCGCAAAGAAGCTGGGAGGTGGGGTCCTGGAGGACGGAGGGCAGCAGGAAGCCATGTCTGCCCAGGAGTTCTTTCTCCGCCCCTGTGGAGTGTGGTGGAAATTTCGGGGTCTCCCATCAGGCTGTGCCTTCGGGCAAGTGGTGGCTCCAGCTCTCTGAACCTTGGCCTCCTCGCCTGTCTAAAGGAAATATGCTGGGGGGTTAAAAACACACAGGCCTGCATGTTTGACAGTGTTTGGCATGTGGTGGATGCTCGGGAAATGTGGTTTCCTCCCCCTCGGAGAACCAAATTCATGGAGCAGAGTTCTGTCGTTTTCCGAGGGGCATCCCTCCCACCTTTGCCTGCGGACAAAACCGTGCTCACCTGAGCGTCACCTGCACATGCCTTCGTAAGAGATGATTTCCTTTTTGAAAAATATATTTTTTGTTAATCCTCACCCAAGGATATTTTTTCCATTGAAATTCAGAGAGAGTGGAAGGGAGGGAGGGAGGGAGAGAAAGATCGATGTGAGAGAGACACATCGATTAGTTGCCTCCAATGAGGGCCAGAGATCAAACCTGCCACCCAGGTATGTGCCCTTGACTGGGAATCGAACCTGAGGCCCTTTGGCATGACGGCCAAAACTCTAACCATTGAGCAACACCAGCCAGGGCAAGAGATGATTTCTTCAAAAAGCAACTCTTTCACTCCTAAAGAACTCTTTCCAGCCTATTCAGCACAGGTACCAAGCACTGAGCTGGAAACAACAGCACCCTGACCTCGGCCACCTCCAGGCGATGTGACCATGGGCAAAGCACTGAACCCCTTTGTGCCTCAGTTTCCTCATCTGTAACTTAGGGTCAAGAACCCCAGGATGATTGTGAGGATTAAATTAAATGAGATAATATAGATGAAAAGGGCCTTGCAAACTGCGATTGTTTTTTGCTATTACTACTATCAATCTTCTATGTGTTTAAAGAACGCATCTTCTTCCCACTGTTGTCTGTAGACATGGGCCAATGCCCCTGTGGATGGACAGGAGTCGTCACAGGAACTTATAGAGCCAGGCACGGCTTCGAGTGCTTCATCCTCGCAGGGAGCATTTGCAGAAGTTCCTGCTGTTGTCCCCATTTCAGATGAGGAAAATGAGACACAGCGATTAAGCTGCTGAAATAGCTAAACCCCGCACAGCCCCAATCCGCTGGCGCTGAGGAGCAGCCACCCCTCAGGCAGCGCGTGTGCTCGCCAGTTTAGTGCATCCCCGCCACTCCTGATCGCCACTGACACTGAAGCCGAGATGCTGTCTTCATTTCTAAGGGCCTTTACACTGTTGCTCTTCTTATGGTGGAGACATAGTTCTTTGTACCATGTCTACCAAAAATTGAAAAATAGAAAGTACATCAAGGAGCCATGAGTTTTACTTTGTAGGAAGTGAAGAATACCTATAGGGAGTCAATCTGCAGGCACCAGTCCTGTCCACACATGTGCATTACAAGCTCAGAGCTGCCTAACAGGTTGTGAAGAATGTGCGCTGCTTGTCGCTAGGGGCCTGGTTCGCTCACAGTCCGTGTGAATGGCACCTCCGGTAGTCCACAGCCTGCACAGCCTCACACAGCCCTGTCCCCAGGAAGTTGGCCATTGCAGTCGCAGGTCTCAGGGCCCTCAGCCCCTGCCCTCAAGTCATGCAGTCAGGGTGCTCCATCTGTGTGTCCCACACTTGCCTTCTCTCTGTGGCGTGCCTCTGTCTTTCAAGGGAAAACCTCAAGGCAAGGCTGAGTGTGGGACTGTCACTCTCTGTCAGACCCTGGACTTCCTGAAAGTGCTTTAGATAAAACAATGAAGATGACCATCGGAGATAATGAGGCCTGGGTGTCAGCACTTCCCATAAGCCTCTGAGAAGGGACCTAAGATACCTCTGACCTGTGAAACCCCCACATTCAGCCTCCACAGATGGGAATTCCCTGTTTAAGATTGGGCCTCACACAATAGCTGCCAAGAACCAATAAAAAAACCTCTGGGAAAGACTTATTCCGCTTGCCCCGTTCATCTATTTCTGGAAATCTCGCCTTAGAAAGTCACAAAAAGAAAGAGAGAGGGAGGGAAAGAGAAAAGGAGGGAGGAGAGAAAAAGTAATATTCATAAAAATGTCCACCAGGCAAAATCACATCCAATTAATCATGGTGGATACTTCTGTGGTGAAAGATTGTTCATTTGCATTTTATTTTGAAAATTTTCTACAATGTTATGTAAGTTGGGTAATTCAGACTAAATCAATGCAACCTTAACATGTGATGTGTCTTAAAAACACCAGGCTGCTGACACCCCTTAAGCACGCAGCTGGTGGTCAAGAGCAAGACTCCGGAGCTGGTACCTGGTTTCCCAGGGTGGCTCCTCCGCGCCCCCACTGCGTGTCTCTGCAGACTGTGACTGAACAGGGCCCCTAGAGACAAGCAGCGCACATTCTTGACAACCTGGTAAGTATCCACCATGAATAATTGGGTGTATTTGGCTCAGTTTCCTTCTTTTTAAAATGGGCACTATGAGAGCACCTGGCTCCTAAGTTGCTATTAGCAATGCTAACAGTGGGTTGTGCCATGATTTCTGACTCAGCAGCTCATCCAAATCCCCATCATTCTCCATCTTCCAATCCCAAATGCATCCAAACTCAGCTCTTCTATGAAATGCCTCCAGCTCCAGATGACAGACGGAGGAGGAAAGATGGGGTGCCACCCTCCCTGCACTCCCCATGCCTCCCAGTGGACCCTTTGGCCTCTGTCCCACTCCCGAAGCCCCCTCATCCGCTTTAACTCATTTCCATTTTTAATGCTGACACATTTTAAAGTAAATCGCAGACTTCATGTCATCCCTCTTCTGCTTACTCCAGTAGATGACCTAAAGAAATAAGAACCTTTTTCTATACTCAAAATACATTATAATCACTAACAACATATTTTATTAATGCCATATAGTAATTGGCTCATAGATAAATTCAGAGACATTTTAAAATTCATAATTTTTCCCATCTTTTTTTTTTAACTTTGTCAGACATGATGGGCACTGGAGAGGGACAAAAATGCACAGACACTGTGTGGGTGAGGCTGGAGGCAGTGGCATGTCCTGCCCTCCTGGAAGGATAAACCAGGGGGCAGTGTGGCAGACGTGGGTCTTCTGATCCAGCAAACCCGATCCTGGGAATTAACTGGACGGTGGGTACATCGGAGGGTTCGGTGGGAACATCTGAAATGACCATCCCCGGCACAGTTCATTCAGTCGGGGGGAGGACATGCTCTGGAACCTGTAACAAGACCCAGGAAAGCTAAACGCAGTCCCTGACCCTCGGCTGGGTCTGTGTCTGGAGGGACATCACTGGGTTAATGAGCAGAATAGGATTACAGACAGGTTAGAGAAAAGTACTGTGCTGACACTACTAACTGTGCTGTGTTTAGATATTTAAAAATAATCTTTATTCTTAGGAAATGTATACTGAAGTCTTTGAAGAACCATGATGCATGCAACTTATTCTCAAATGGTTCAAAAATGTATCTTATATTTGCACAATATACTAATACTGTGTGCTTACATATACTTACAGGGGCGGGGAGGAGAGGGGAGAAGAGAAGAAAGGAGAGCAAAGAGAAAATGACCAGTAAAATGTAAATAATAGATGAATTGGGGGTAGATGATATACAGGTGATTTTTATAGGTACTATTTTTATTCTTAATGTTTTATAAGTTTACATTTATCCCAGAATAAAAACTTCAAAAATAAAAGAATGAGGCAGATAAATATAACCAATACTCACCATCCCCACAAAGACGGTAAGAAGCCCTTCTTTTTGGGCGTCTTTGCGGGCAGTGTGGCAGCACCCTGCTATGTTCATGGAAGAACACAGTTGCCTGGATCTGAGCCCACTGATGCACAGACCAGCTAGGGAAGCCCTCAGAAGGAGTGGGGGCGGAACAGCCATCCTCATTAAAAGAACAAGAAAAGAAGAAAAGGGTGTGGGGACTCAGTTAGTTAGTCCCTCGGACTTGCCATAAGGACAGAAGTCCTGGGTTTGCTGGGACCACCCCAATATCAAATACTCCCTCCATCACCCTTACTAGGGCCCCCAGGAGGGACAGGGCTGCCCAGGACATGGGCCTGCTTCCTCATCGGCAGGGCTGGCACCGGGCTTGGCTCAGGGCCTTTACAGCAACCCCCGAGGTGCTCTGGCCCAGCCTGGCCAATGTCACTGGGAGCATCTGGCTGAGCAGACAGCCCAGAATCTTGGACCCTCGTGAGAAGCAAATACTGTGCCAGCCAAGCCCAGGCCTCTCCATCAAGTCTCCGCACCCCACGCCGGGGCTGAGGCTGCCTTGCCCCTGGTCGAGGGAAGCCTACAGAGGAGGTGGGATTGGCCCTTTCCATCCCTGCCCTGCTCGGGTCCACTGAGAAGGCTGCTCCCTGGAAAAGGGGCCAAGACCTTTCAGAGGATTTTAGGAAGCATCAAACAGAGTGGGGACCTCTTGCCCTGCCAGTTTTCACCCCTCCCATCAGTTGGGGCCAGAATAACAAAGAAGCTTCCTCTCATGTGCCTACTCTGGTTGGTTGCTAGTGTTGCCCAGGAACCGTGATGACAGGATTCTGAGATACTGTCCAAGCTGGAAGGAGAGAGTGTATTGATGATCCCTTGGCCATGTCTGCATGATGTGGAATGAGACTCGCAGTGTACAGACCATATATTTGCCACCCAGAGTTATAAGCATGACCTCAAGAAGAGAGAGATGGGGAGAGGTCATTAGCAGAATCACCACTATTACTACCACTACTACTGCTACTCCTCTGATTACAGCTAGAGTTACTGAGCACCTACCATTGGCCAGGCATGTATAGATGCGTCTCATGACAGTCCTAAAGGTGTTGGAGTCTTACTGATCTCTGAATGTCTGTTGAACTGAGGGGTGGGAGCATAACCCCGTTTTACAGTTGAGGCAACTGAGGCTCACAAAGTGCTTGCCAAGGTTCCACTGCTCGTAGGTGGTAGAGTCAGAGGTGCACCCCTAAACCTGGGTGCTTTCCATCCCCCACTCTGCCTCTCTCCCATTCACCCTTCCTATCCCAGGGCCCACCCCTGGCTGCCTTTCCTGAACCCCCCCCCCCACCCTAAATCCCTCATAGACATCGTGTCCACTGCCTACAAAGTCATGGGTGCCACTGGGAGGCACAACAAGGTGGCCAGGGACTCACTGCCCCCACATTCAGTGGACAGGGGCCTCCCTGTATCCGTTACTTGTCCCCAACCCAGGTTCTTCCCACCACACAGCAGTGATAGATAGTTTGTGAAATACCCCGAGCTTGCGGTTGACCAGAATTCTGAAATAATTCCATTGAGACCGGAATTCATGCAATGGTCTGTATCCTGATGTGGTAAAGAAGGCAGCCCGCAGGGGTGGGGGGGGAGTGGTGGTGGTGGTAAGAGGATGTGAAGGCCCAAGAATGGTGAGGCAGCCTCCAGGCCCTGCAGAGCAAGGGCTCCTGCTGCCACCCCTCCCCTGGCCCACGGGCTCCGGAAGGCCCATCTGACAGGAGCGGAACCCTGATAAGCACCACCTGACCAGGAGCCCCGGGCAGAGAGATTAATGCACAAATTGTCAACAACCTCCCAACGCTGCACCCCCACAAGGGGAGCAGGGGCATAAGGAGGCACATTTGGGAAAGGAAGGACAGTGAGGCCTCAACCAGGGATAGGCAAGAGAACGGACGGCCTGCCCCAACCCCTCAGCCTCAGCCTTGCCCCCAAACCCACAGGGCCTGGGGCTGGGAAACCTGAGAGGGAAGAGGCTGACGTGTGAGGCTGAGGGATCATCATGGCGGCCGGGTTTATCGCTGAGCAGGCCCTTGATGTGCAGGGGGATGGAGGAGAGCCTTTGGAGGCCCTCTCAGCCTGGAAGCATCCCACAGCTGGATTGACTCCTGAGTTTCCTGGGGCCTCAGGCCATGGGGACTCCACCAGACCTGGCCGGCCTCCATGACCAATGAGCTGGAAGGGGACTGGGCTTCTCCTTGGCTGGCATCCCCCTCCCAGCACTGCAAAGCATCCCCCTACTACAGCTGGGCAGGGACCCCAGGCCCAGATGTGGCAGGAAGAGGGCAGGCCCAGGTGGCTTTGGAGTCGCCATGTTCAGGGGCCTCCCTCACACCAGTTTCCTCACCTGGAAACCAGAAACCTGAGGGCAATCCAGTGGGATTTCTATAGAGCAAAATGCACTCAGTGGAAGGGCTGCCCTGTACTCCGAGGTTATGAGATTCCCTTTTTAGGGAAAAAGTAAAAAATAAAACCTTTTCTCTGAAGAAATGATGGTACTAACAATCAGACATGGTGTACTGAAGACCCCCTGGTATATTCCGTTTGCTACATGGGTAATTGGGCTTCCATCTTTAAATCTTTAAGTCCATTTGTTTCAGTTGTATTTCCAGTTTTGTTTGGAAAGCTCTGAGCCACAGGTCCCATGTGCCCCAGGCCCCACCTCCCCCAATCAACCCCTGCCCCTGCCCTTCCCTGCAGCAAGCAACCTGGGCCATTTACGTCCTCAGTGCCATGTGGAGCCAGCCTCACCCCCACACATTGTCCACCTGCCCCTGGCTCATGTGTTCCAAGCCAGGGCACCTCAGTCCAAGTCCCATCTATCACCCTCAAACAGCTGCCCCGTGTGTCTGCACCCATTGGCCGGGGCCACTGGCACCCACAGCAGGAGCAGGCACTGCCCCGGGTCGCACCATCTCTGTGCAGCCGAGGTTTCCACCCACAGAACAGTGAGAATCTAGAGTGTAAGCCCAGTGCCATCCTGGGTGGCACAGTCCTAGGAGTCTGCAGGTGACACCTGGTTCTTTCTCAATCATTCCTCCACCCCCACTCGGCACTCAGCTGGTACAGACCACCCCCCACGTCCCCCCACCCCCGTCCCTGATGACTTCCCTACAAGCCCGTCTTCCTCAGTCAGTGGCCAGATGGGGCCACACATGCAGGGCCCGAGGTCCTGTTGGGGGCCTACTCCCGCACACGGACCAGAGCAGCAGAGGCAGTGGGAGCACAGAGCGCTGTCTGAACTGGGCAGAGCACAGGCCCCAAGCGGCCCGATCATCTGAATTTTTTCAAGAGGTGAAGAAAATTCAAAATTTTAGGGAATCTCTCCTGACTTTTAAATGTTGAACATGAATTCAACTTTTCATAACGATAATAACATTCTGCAGGAAGAGAAAATCCATCTGCTGGCCAGCTGGTGCAACCTGCAGTCAGCAGCCAGGCCTCACTGGGTGTAGCGAAGGTGCAAAACCAGCTGGGCAATGTCTTCTGAGCGTCTTTTCTGGGGCCCGCCCAGGGCTGGTGTGGGGCACCCACCTAAGTCAGATCAGTCAGACCAGGCCTCGGGGGGCTAGGCTTGGAGCGGTGCAGAGACAGGTCATGGCAGCACAACAAAGCAGTGTGATCTCCCGTACAGGCGTGGAGGGTTTCCCGGGCTTTCACAGACATTGCTAACAAGTTTTCCTCTGGGAGAGGGAGGTTGGTAACTGGGGGGTGGAAGAAAGGGGAAGGGACTTCTACTCTTCTCTTTATACTCTTCTGATCTGCTTGAATATTTATCATTAGCATGTATTACTTTTACTGTGTTTACAACACATGACACGAATGTAAACCAATGCAGTGACACTGTTATGACATTGTAACTTGAATGCCCAGAAAGCCCAACAAAGTAGTAACTGTCTGCATCTAGGAGAGGGGAGGAGAGTGGCAGTAAGCCTTCTCAGGGGTAAGGCTGAGGGCTGGGTTTTAGAGAATGAGTAGGATTTTTTCTAGGCAGACACGAAGGGAAGCTTCCTCGCAAACCAAGGAAATCAGTGGCTATTGGGGTCACTGGGGAAGGTTTCACGAAGTTTATGGAGGGACATACTTCAACTGGACTTAGAAGGATACAGAGGATTTGACTAGGAAAGGGGGTTAAGGTAGCAGGCACAGCACAAGTGTGGGGTAAATGAGCCTGGCACAAGTCCAGGACCATGGAATCTAGCTGGGATTCCTCAGGGTGGCTCCAGAGCAGGGGCTGCAGCCTGAGAATGTCCCTGGTCCCCACAGGACCTGAGTCAGAGCTACCTCTCAGAGGCCCAGGAGGCCCTCGGTCTATCCTGGCAAGACAAACAACCACTTCAGGCAGCCTGCAGGTTCTGAGCCATGTGGCATGTCGTGCCCCTGACTGGGAGCTGATCGATCGACCACTATATTCAAATACTGCTGGGACCTTTACTCACCCCGGTGGGAGCTTTAGCTGTCTTTCTCTAAACTCCAGTTTCCTTGGGCACCTCCACCTGCGAGATAATTGTGAGGAACCAATGGTATGAGGATGTCAAGTTACACCACGGGGCCTGGCTGGGACCAGGAACACCATAATAATTGCTGACATGGACCTGGTACCCACTTGCTTAAGTGCTCTACCACCAGCACTTTGTTTGGTCTTCACCCCACGTGGCAGTTCCAGTGATAAGCCTTTGTAACAGATAAGGAAACTGAGGCAAGCATGGCTACACACAGCCAGTGAGTGTGGGAGCCGGAATCCCAACCCCAGCTGGCTGGCTCCAGCACCCATACTGTCACCTACCATGCCCTTCATGCAGACACCACACTTCTTCATCCTTTCAGAGTAAAATTTGGCCGCCACCATCAACAGAGATTCTCCATGCCAGAGCGCCAGCCATTGACTGGCAAAAGTGACCACAGCCAGCAGGGAATGCCCAGCCTCTGTGCTCTGGGCACTGCCCAGCCAACCCTTGGAGAAAGGAGTGGATTTCCTGGGCAGGGGTCGCCCTCTGGTGGTGATGGGCACGGAGTCACCACTGACCTCAGGTCTTTGGAACGAGATAGCAAGGTGAGGTGGGCCCAGCTCATACCTGGACCTCTCTCAGCACTCTGGGGCCAGGGCCCAGATGCCCCACATTGTGAAGGGGAAACCAAGGCCCTGAAAACGGAGGAGGAACTTTGTCAGGGCCATAGAACGTGTCCATGGAAGAACTGGAAGGAGCCAGACTCGATGCCCAGTGGCTGGCCTGTGGGATGCGGGGGGACAACAGCATTTATTGAGTGCCTGCATTGTGTTCTACATGCAGGGTCTTCCATGACCCCTACTAAATAAAAAATTATTCATGGTACTTGTTAAAGACCGTAAGAATGCTTTATTCAAGGGGGACCATTACAACAGGGTCCCTTTTTTTAGAGAGAGAGGAAGGCAGAGGGAGAGAAACAGCGATGTGAGAGTGAAATATCAATCTGCTGCCTCCTGCATGATGCCTACCGGAGATCAGGCCCACAACCCAGGTGTGCGCCCTGACCAGAAATCAAACCCGCAACCTTTTGGTGCACAGACTGATGCCCAACCAACTGAGCCACACTGGCCAGTGCCAATAGGGTCTTATTGTGGGGAAGAGTGATGGAGCTCACCCTGAATACAAGAAAGAGGGAATTTATAACCACAGAGCAGGGTGGGGCCTGTGGATGGAAAATGACTAAGAGGAAATATCAGGGATAAGGGGGGATTCTGCTGAATCAACCTAACAGGATTCCTGTTGAAGGTTAGCCAGGTGATCAGCCATCACTTGGTAGAATTCAGTGGTTCTCAACCTTCCTAATGCCGCGACCCTTTAATACAGTTCCTCATGTTGTGGTGACCCCCAACCATAAAATTATTTTCGTTGCTACTTCATAACTGTAATTTTGCTACTGTTATGAATCATAATATAAATATCTGATATGCAGGATGTATTTTCATTGTTGGTGACCCACAGGTTGAGAACTGCTGTGTAGATGGTGGTGGGTAAGGAACCTGATCAGATATAATGTGTGAGAGATTCTGGCTAAATTGAGTTACCAGGATTCTTGCTGAAAGTGGACAATGTAGCGATGCATACAGAAGCCCAAAAGTCAGGGCCTAGTTGAGAAGAGAGTTCAGAGGAGCCAAGTAGAGTCTGTCAAGGAGAGTCTTTGCCCCCCTCTCTGTGACCATCCCGTTCTATGGATGAGGCCCAGGGGCTCAGACACCCTGCTGATTCCAGAGCCATTCCAAAGACCGGCCTCCCAAAGAGCCACCTCTTAACTGCCTTGTGTTCCACTTGGTCCAGTGGAGTGTGGCTTAAAGCAACACTCAGTTTTCCCTCTAAAATGGGACCTGAATTAGATATGTGTTTTGCCAGTTCCACCTTCACATTCTGTGCCATATGCTTCCATAACAACAGACCCTTACCTAGTGTTGACCGGCCCCTGTCACCTCATTTGAGCCTCACACCAACAACGACTCTCTCAGTTAGAAATTAATATTACCCCCATTTTATGGATGGGAATATTGAGGCACAGGGCAGTTGAGTACCTTGGCCATGGTCACACAGCTAGAAAGTAGCAAAGCTAGCCATCCATTGCAGGAAGCTTGCCCAGAGCCAGGGAGGCTGAACTCTCTGCTCTACACCTCCTCCCTTATCAGGTCAGTCTCATGGTCTAACTTAGTTTTAAATGAAACTTTCTCGCTATCATAAGTGGAAAACCAGTTCACTTGCCTGAGTAAAAGGTAACACACACAAAGAATGTAAATCGAGTAACGGGATTCCATTCCCCACAAAGAGTCAAGTGATTGGAGAGCCTGGAGTTCAGGGGAAGCTCTGTTTTTGCAAAGAGATTATGTGTTTAGAGGACTGCTAGACCAGAGTGACCCCACCCTGCACTTTCTCTCAAGAGACCCTCTCTGAGTCAGGAGGCCCTGCACCTCCCTGATCTCCTTTCCAACAGTGGGCAGAGCTGCTCTCTGGGGACACCGATACCTCAGAGCAGGTTGGAGCTTGGTCGAGGGCTCCCAATGTGGACCAGGCTGAGTGCTGCCCCCGGCGCTGTGAGGGCTACGCCACATAACTGTTGTTCTGCAGGTCCTTGCTAGCAGATCTTGCCCCAGACTTGCCTGATGGTTGTATGGCCCCAAAAGAGTCATTTCTCCACTCCAGCTCCCAGTCCTCACTATAAATGAGGACTTCCCAGATATGCTTTAGGGACTAAACAGATACTGGAGGCAAAGTGCACAAAACAGGGTGGACACCATGCGAAGGGACAAATTGGTGATCATCCTGGCAGGGTCTCTGTGGCACGCTAGTCCCCTCACCCCAGCTCCACGGCCAGTCATCCCTGAAGCCTCCTTGGGGATAGAGGGGAGACGGGACCTGAGGGCATGCATTACTGGGGAGTGGATGGTGAAACATGAGGGAAGATGGCGCCTGGTGTCCACCACTGGGGAGTGGGTGCTTGAAAGGCAGAGGACACACAGTGAGATACTCCGGGGTAGAAGTTTATCTGGAGACACTCACGGTGACATGGATGGGCCCCCAAGTGAGCCAAGCGAGACCAGGAAGAACCAGAGTGTGCTGAGAGCAAAGTGGACACACAGGCGTGGAAACACGCCACATGCATTATCAGCATACCACCCTACACAGTGGGCTGTTGAGGATAGGGGTGGGGGTCAGGACGAATGAAGGTACAGCAGGGATAGAGGCAGTATGTACCAATCCACAGAAAAAGACAAAAGTAGAAGATATTCATAGAATGCCCAGCACAGGGTCTAATCTATTACAGATTTAATAACCTGGGCCTCCACTTCTAGCAGTGGACCCTGGGTAAGGTCATCTCTCTGGGTACCCGTATCTGTGTCTGTCAGATGTAGGAAGGACTATTATCTGTGCCCAGCCCACAGGAGGCAACGGTGGGTCCTAAGTTATAGGTGGGCAGTGCCCCTAAATCACAGGATGGCCACACTGGCAATTAATTCAAAAGCCCTTACAGGGCCCTGAAATCCTACACACACACACACAACTAAATCACAGCTGCTATGTATTAAGCACATATACTCTGTGCCAGGATGTTTACTTACATATTTTTTATCCTCATAACACAGGTATCATTTGGCCCATTGTTTGAGTTGGAAAACGGTAAAAAGAACGTAAGTGACTCGCAGAACCAAAACTCAATTCCAGGTAAATCGCATGCCACCCTCATCCAACTGTCCCAGGCTGCTTCCTACCACCACCACCAACACACACACACACACACACACACCACAGCCCAAACTAAAACCCCCCTGGAGCTGTCTCTGCCCCTCCTGTGCCCTGGGTGTGCATAGATACCTCAGCCCAAACTGACCCTCTCTAGCCCAAATTCAAAGGGGTGTCCTCCTCAGGGCTCAATCTTCATCTCTGACAGTCACCCCCTGCCCCATGCTGCTGGAGTCCCTCACCTGAGTCCACTCATCACAGCGCCCATCTCGCATCTGGTCTCCTCCCTGGTTCCCTCCTGGCTCCGAGTGGCACCCCACCCCAGTGGGCTGGCCTCACAATGCAGAAAAACCTGAGCTCTCTAGAAGAGCTCTGGGTACCAGTGGGCAAGAGGGTTGGTCATTTTCATCCAATACTTCCTCACTACATGCACAGACCCACCTTCCCCACTCCAGGCCTTCTGCTGGGCAGCAAATCCAGGTCCTGCCCCTGGGTTCCCGGCCTGGTGGAGGGAAGCGCCAGGCCCCAGGAGGGATGGATCAGAGTGACAGGAGCCGGGGCTGACTCAGAAGAGAAGCCCCATGAGCAAGGCAGGGCACAGGAGCAGGGAGTGGGAAAGCTGTGTGATGAGATAGTGGTGTGAGAGCACCATGTGGAGGGTCTGAGGGTGCACAGAGGTGTTTCTGCAGTGAAGGTGCCCCTGGAGCATGCTGCATGCCCTGCATGCTCCTGGAGGAGAGACTGGGTGAGGAAAGGTGCCCCAGAATGCCAGGCCTACCTGCTGTGCAAGCTCCCTCAGCTGCCAAGTGGGATGATAGTATCTGCTCAAAGAGCGGCTGTTAGCAGTCAGATGCGTAGGTGACCAGAGCGGTGACTGGCACCGAGTAAGTGCTGAGTGTAGGCTGTTATTATGACAGTGTCTGTGGGCTTCCAAGGTCCATGAGGGTGGGAACTTTGTCCACTCCCATATCCCCAGGGCCAAGGGCCAAGGGCAGCACCCAGCACACAGTGGGCACTCAGTGAACATCTGACGTATGTGGGTCAACACAGCAGTGGGTGTAAGAAAGAACCATGGGTGTGGGAGGAGCACGTACACCCAGACCCTGAAATGGCTGCTCGCCTGTGGCTGTGCGCCTGTGGCTGTGCCTTCGCTGTCCTGCATGAGGACACACAGGAAACAGAGACAGAGACCATCCTCCTCTGCTACTTCAGGTCATGCCAGGGCAGGAAGCTCCCGCTGCATATCACGGTGCCGCCAGCGCTCACTGACAGGGCAACAAGAAACCAAGATGGGTCCCACCTCGTAGAGACCAGGCTCAGCTCTCCCATTGAGAGCCCAGCCAGCACTAGGGGAAAGCCAGAATTTAGCAAAAAAAAACAAAAACAAACAAAACAAAAAAACAGAAAAAATCCCTGTGCCTCCTCCCTCTTCAACTGAGGCTGCTCCTGGGCTCTCCCCACATGACTGGCCCCAGCACCCAACGTATCAGTACTAGGAGGACCCTCAGATATCTCATTGTGCAGGAAGACTTTAGGCCTGGAGAGGGAAGGGACTTGCCCATGGTCGCCCAGGGGCTGGCTGCAGAGTTGACCCTCAACCCAATGTATTGAGACCATCTGCCACTAGAAACGTGAGTGATGGACACCTATAAAGGCACTTTGTAAACAGCTACACATTTCCAACAAAAGGATTATGCTGATCATTCTTATAGCTGTTGAGGGACGAGATTCCATTTCTTGAGCCAGCACTGTTGGAAGACTTTACTTGCATCCGTTATTTCAGGCCTCAGATCATATTGTCCCCAATTCCAGGCGAGCAGTGTGAGGCTCAGAGTACAGAAACAAGCCCCAAGTCTCGTGGCACACCCAATCAGAAGCCTGGCATGGGTATGACCACACCTTGATGCAAAGGCAATGGGGGTGTGGGGGGACGACAACAGGGACTGGGGAAGACAGTGAGTGCCAGGGCCAGGCCTGGGGAGGGGAAGCTGGGGCCACCCTGGAGAGAAGGTGTGCCATGAAACCTGACTTGCAGCCACCAGGGCCTGAATGGGGCAGGGCAGGGGAGAGACCAGAAGGGAAAGAGCAGCATTCACTCACCTCTATAGCCAAAACTCTGCTGTGCTGTCCACCTTCCAAGCTGTCTCTTCCCAGGGATGTCTCCCCAGCCCTTCAGACTAAGTCCATTGATGACATCGCCCTATTTTATTTCCTTCATAGTATTCAGCACTCCCTGCAGGAATTTATTTTCTAGTTTCTTGCCTTTCTAAAAGTCACACAAGACTTTGTCCCACTAACTGTAACCCTGGTGCCTTTAGGCACAGTGCCTGAGACATAGTAAAGATATTTCTTAAATGAATCACAGGCACTGATGCGCTGCCTCCTTAACTCTGCTGAGTGAGCTCCCACTCTAGGGAGGCGAGCAGTCCACTGTACTTCAAAGAGCAGTGCCAAATAGTGTAAGGTAGGAACCCCCCAGAGGACAGGGAAGGCCACCCAGGAGGCAAAGCTTGTGGAGTTCTCTGCCAGTTTCCTGCAGGTACTGGTGGGAGGCAGGCTCAATCGCTCAGAGACCACCCTGGAAATCTCTCCCTTCAGCCGTCAATCACCTCACGGGACTCTCTCAATTGGCCCCTCCTCACCTAGATCTGTAACCTCTTACCTCCCTATGACCTCCTCACTTCCCAAGAGAATTTGAATTGGCTCCTATCTTTCTCATCGAATCTTTTTGGATTCCATCTCCTGAATGAAAGGCAAAAAAGGGGGCCAGAATCGAGACTCTTCCCTCCCCATCATCACCCACTGGCAAATCCCATAGACACAGTGAATATTCCTAATTCTGTCTGGTTTTCCTGATACCTATTTTGTGCATTTCTGTGTTCCCTGCATTTAGTTCAGGGCCTGCTATGGTAAATATGGAACCAACCACTGGATGGAAACTGAGAATTTAAAGGGCTTGGTTGGGGGCACCATGGAGGCATGGCCACAGTAGGGGAGAGGCTGCACTCCATTCTGGTTCTTGGCTAGCCCAGTCTGGAGATTCCATCTCCCCTCCCTGTCATTTCCCAAGCCTGTGCAGACAGGTAACCGACCAGTCCCCAGATCCCAGGCCAGAACCCCAGAATCCAGCCCAACTTCAAAATGGCGCCAGGCCTGGTCCGAGGCAGCAAGCCTGTGCCGAGGCCATGGGCCCTGGGGTTCGTCGGGGGGCGTTTCCTGTCTGAGCCTGCCGCCCCCAACTGCTGGCAGCACGGTTTCCGCAGGGCTGCGGCCGGGGCCTGCACTATCAGCTCGGCACCAGATGCCCGGTCAGGATACTTGTGGTGAAACTGTGAGGGTGCATTCAGCCCTTTGGGGTTTTCTCCCGTGTCAGCCTCCAAGACAAATGGAGGAGGAAAAGTGACACCCAGCCCTCCTTCTTCAGCTGTGTTTTCCCCGTTCTAAGCCAGGGCAGGGCTGCAGGCAGCTGCTCCAGGCCAGGGACCTGCTGCACGACCACCTATGGCTGTAGGGGCACTTGAAAGCTGAGGCCATGATGGATGCTGGGGTCAGGCCACTGGGATCAGGCAACTTGGTCAAGGCTGGACAGATGGGTCTGGCCTGGGGGTATGAACATTGTTCTGGAACCCTGGGGGGAGCGGGGCGTCCTCTCCAGGCACACACCGTTTGAGGGCCACAGATAGGATAGACTGGGTCTGAGACCAAATAAGAGGTGAAAGGTATCTAAGACACCTCACTTGGCCTGGGGTGGGGGGTAAGCCTTGGTCAAGGCTTTATACACAGGGCCTCACTTCACCCCTAACCCTAGGAGTTACTGAGGCCATGTTTGCCACAGGGAAATCAAGGGTTAGGGAGGTGCAGGATTACCCGTGGCCAAAGATGCTACACCCAGAGCTAAGGATGAGAGGAGGCTGGGGGGGGGAGTTGGGTGCAGGATGCTTCACTGTAGCCCCCAGCCCAGGGCGCTGGGTGAGTCATGGGCTCTGTGCCATCCAGCTAGCCCACAGCCAGCATAGGGAATCCGGGAGCCCAAGTCCCCATCGCTAGACATCTGTGCTGCAGCCCAGCTCCCGCGCTGACCCCAGACCCAGTTCTAGTCTAGGTGGGGTTGGCAGTTCCCAGACCTGCGCCCGTAGGTGGTGCCACAGCCAGAGCACCTAGCCTGCCTTTAACACGGGTGCAGCATCGTGCATGCGCTGCTTTTCTAGCCCAGCGGCCATCTGCGCCTGCACACTTGGCCTCACTTCAGTGACGTGTCCACGGGGTTGAGACACACGAGGGCACAGTGCAGCTCCCTGCCTAGTCCTGCAAGTGGGCCACCAGCATGAACCCTCGCCAACTTTTCCTTCTTTTCCAGGCTGGTGAAGTAACTGACCAAATGGGCTGAGGTGGTACCTGGCCAGGGTGACCAGGGCCCCAGCCCTAAAGCACATAGCTGCACTGGGTTTCCTTAGAGAAGCAGAGGCGGCGCTGCAGGGCTGCTGGGCCAGTCAGTTGGGCAATTCTGGAGGGACAGGGAGAAGCCTGGCTTGGTCCTACCTAGGGGCACCAGAAACTAGGTGTGAGTGGGCCAGGCCCACGAGGAGAACGCCGTGTAAACACTGGTCAAGTGCAGCCTCCAGTTTCCAGCCCTTGAAGACAGGATACCCCAAGGACTCGGGCTCAGGCCAGAAACTGATTGGAGAAATGGAGATAAAATGAGAGGAAATGGAAACAATTGCTAATTCTTAACAAGCAGTTGCAATATGCCACTTTATACTTATTACCTCATGTGATCCTTAAAGCCATCCTACCAAGTGGCTAATATAGCACTGCTTCACTTTACAAATGAGGGAACTGATGCCCAAAGCCTTGCCTAAGGTCACAGTGGAAGGCAGTGTTCGGATTTCCACGCAGACCCTGACTGCAGGGCCCCACTACTGAAGGAGTGTCCTCTCCCAGACTGTCCCCGTCCTTCCAATGTCCTTTTGACCGCATACCTCACATTGTCCACAATCATTTTCTCTCCTCTATATTCCGCCTCCGATTTTCCACTGAATCCTTCCCACTAGCATTTAATACGAATCTCTTCCATCTTAAAATTTTCAGCTGCACATTCTTCTAATAGCTACCCTGGTCTCATTCCTATCACAACTAGATGTGAAATGCAGTCAGTATTCAAAAGGAGCCCTAGCTGTTTCGGCTCAGTGGATAGAGTGTTGACCTGTGGATTGAAGGATCCCGGGTTCGATTCCGGTCAAGGGCACATGCCCCGGTTGCGGGCTCGATCCCCAGTAGGGGGTGTGCAGGAGGCAGCTGATCAATGATTCTCTCTCATCATTGATGTCTCTCTCTCTCTCTCCCTCTCCCTTCCTCTCTGAAATCAATAAAATATATTTTAAAAAATAAAATAAAAAAGGAGCCTCACCTCAGGCCAATCCCAATCCTACCATTCAACCAAGTTCTAAATCACCAAAGAATGACTTCAATGACCCATTCTAAAACCAACAGACCTCTCCCATTCTTCCTTTTGCTTGGCAACTCGCAGAGCACTCATTGATTGCTCTTCCTTGAAACATCTTTCCACTTGGCTTCCATGACACCACATGGTCCAAGCCTTTCTCTTTCCTCACCAGCCACTTTCTCAACTTGTGTGCAGTGGTGTGCTCCAAGAGGCCACTGTACTTTAAAGTCCTCATGTTCAGTTCTTCTTACTCAGAACCCTTCCTAGGCACCCTCACCCACCCCAACCGCCATCTCACCATTTCCACAGCCATCTTCACGCTGAACGACCCCCACATTTATCATTTCCATGCCATTCTGAGCTGCAGGACTAAATATCCAACTGCCCATAGACATTCCCATTTGGATGTCCTAAGCACACCCACCTTACCATGTCTGAAACAACTCATCTTCCTCAAACCTGGCCTTACAGATCTTCCCATATTAAATGAATGGCACAATCATCCCTCAACCCACCACACCAATATGTAAGCTATTCATTCATTCAGTAAGCCACCTACTATGTGTAATACACTGATCTGAACATCTAGCTGGTAATGTAAGAGTAAGCATACCAGACAAAACCCCTGCACTATCAGAGCTAGACCATTAATCACACATTCTAACTGTGCAGTATGATGTGGAGACAGAACAAGAGGGTACAATAGAATTTGATTGAGTCTGAGAGGTCCTAGAAGGCTCCCATGAGACAGAAGCTTTAAACTGTTACCTGAAGGATGCATAGGAATTAACTAGGTGAAGACGAGGTGTATATACCAGAGAAGAGTGGGAGAAAGCATGGCACTCCTTTAGCACTGCTCATTGCCCACCTACCAGTAAATCTCTCAAATCCATCCACATTGGCACATCACCACCCTTGCCCAAGCCATCACCTTTTGCCTAGATTACTAGAGGCTCTCAGGTTTTCTCCCACATCCTTCAGCCTTCAGTTCATTCTCAGCCCGAAATATAAATCTAAGCACGTTCTCACACACTGGTCTGTCTTCCCTTCATTTGAGGATAAAGCCAAAAGCTTTAACAAACTTATACAGCCTTACCTTGTTCTATACTTTTCCTCTGCAGCCCTTGGTTGTACCCTGTCCACCTGACTCTCTGCATCCAACTTCATGCCAAGCCCCAGGCTGCCCCAGGGCTTTTGCAATGGTATGCTCTCTACCTGGAACACCCTCTGCCGCACCATCCCCTGCCATCTATGTAACTCCTCCAGAGCTCAACTCAAAAGTCACTTCCCTCCCTGGCCGGTTTGGCTCAGTGGATAGAGCGTCGGCCTGTAGACCGAAGGGTCCAGGTTCAATTCTGATCAAGGCATGTACCTCGGTCGTAGGCTCCTCCCCAGCCCGGGCCCTGGTCAGGCGTGTGCAGGAGGCAACCACTCGATGTGTTTCTCTCGCATCGATATTTCCATCTTTCCCTCTCTCTTCCACTCTAAAAATCAATGGAGAAATATCCTCCGGTGAGGATTAAAAAAAAAGTCACTTCCTTCAATGAAACTTTCCCCAGCTCCCTTGCAGATTAAGTGTCCAGTATATAACATCAGAGGACCCTGTCCCCTTTCCTCACAAGGTTTTGTCAGTTTGTAATTATGAACTTGTATTTGACCATTTTACTATCTGTCCTCCATAAGAATCATTCTGCTTTGTTCATCATCATTTCTTTAGTGCCCAGTAGAGCATGTGATGAAGAATAGGTAATCAAAAACTGCAAGAACAGAGCCCTCACTTCCTCCACTCTGTTCTTATGAAGGCCACTTCACCTTTGTGGCCTCAGTGTTCTAATATATAACCAACAAGTGGCCCGGTGCACAGATTCATGCACATTGAAAAAAAATTGATTAAAAGATTCATGCAGTAATTACGTTACTGCAAAAAATTACATGTCAGTGGATAGAGCGTCGGCCTGTGGACTGAAGGGTCCCGGGTTCGATTCCGGTCAAGGGCATGTACCTTGGTTGCGGGCACATCCCCAGTGGGGAGTGTGCAGGAGGCAGCTGATCGATGTTTCTCTCTCATCGATGTTTCTGACTCTTTGTCCCTCTCCCTTCCTCTCTGTAAAAAATCAATAAAATATATATATTTTTTAAAAATTACATGTCGCCGAAACCGGTTTGGCTCAGTGGATAGAGCGTCGGCCTGCGGACTCAAGGGTCCCGGGTTCGATTCTGGTCAAGGGCATGTACCTGGGTTGCGGGCACATCCCCAGTAGGGGATGTGCAGGAGGCAGCTGATCGATGTTTCTCTCGCATCGATGTTTCTAACTCTCTATCTCTCTCCCTTCCTCTCTGTAAAAAATCAATAAAATATATTTAAAAAAAAATTACATGTCAAAATAGTATATATAGTATCTATAATAATAAAAGCGTAATATGCTAATTAGACCAGACATCCTTCCTTCTGGACAAAGCCGCAGCGGGTGGGGGCCACAGCAGAAGTGGCTGCCGTGGCAGTGGGGGCCAAGGCCCTTGCACAAATTTCGTGCATCAGGCCTCTAGTAGTATTATAAAATTAAAACATGCATGCGATTGGTGCCAGCGAGAGCTTTATATGTACCGCGCATGCACAAGTCAACGTTTATTTTTAAATTGCACGTCATATGTACCAGTCGGTCGGTCAGACGTACATACGGTCGGTCACTTTGCCTTTTATATATATAGATACTTACACTTGTATGCACACTTGCTCTAAGGAGTAAGTCCATTATTTAATCAATAAAAAGCACTTGATAAAAGCATTATACTCAAGAAGTAAGTTGTGAGATTGTCAACAGGACAAAACAAATGTTTCACAGTCCCTGTTTTATTTTCTTTTGTTAGCACATGTTTTAAAAATATGCATACACTTGCAAAATACTCAAACATCAGGAATTAGAAGGGCATAAAACAAGGAGCTTACAGGCTTAAAATAATATCCTAGGCTTCAGAATAAAACAAAACCAATCAAATATTGAAAATTTATTTGTTCAAAAACAAAGGTATTTTATTTTTAATGGAATTTAAGTTTTTGATGTGTGTGTGTGTGTGTGTGTGTGGTTTCAGTTGTTTGTTTTTAAATTTTTTTAAAGGAACAGTTTAGGGGAAAAAACTAAGCTTCTTGTTTTGTCTAAGGCAGGGCCTGGCTTCTCTTCCTTGAAGGCCTTTTATAAAATACAGACGCCAGCATTCACTGGCCTCAACATTCATCCCCCCACCCACACACACACACCTGCCGTAAGTGCAGCACCCTGGGCCCACCCAGTAGACAATTGGCAGGGCCTACAGAGCATCCAGGATGTGGTCAATCTTGGTGACCAGCTCCTGTCGCTTTCCTGAGATGAGCTTTTCATTCTCGATATACGTGTCTTTCTTGAGCTTGCCAGCCACCAGCCGCTCAGCTTCCACTGCCGACTTCAGCACCAGCTCCTTGACCTGTGCATCCAGTTTCTGCATTTCGCTCACCTGGCCAAGGCAAGAGCAGGGCAAGGCTTGAGAGTGGTCCTCTCACCCTCAATCAGCAAGGCTCACCACCTCCCATGCCAACAGCTTCCAGAACTCCCAGGCCACAGGGGCTGGCTGTGAAGGGAGACAGGCTTGGCTTCAAATGCCAGCCTCACCCCCCCGCAAACCCTGTTCCTTCAGGCTCTAACCCTTGTGAATAAAACCCTTCACCATCCCTGGGTCTTAGCTGTAGAAGAGGATTGCAAGAAATGAATGGGAAAATATGTAAAATCACTTAAACACGGTGGTGCCAGGCACACAGTAGGTACTCAAGGAACATTCATTCTCTTCCCTTTGATTATCAAAATTAGGTGCAGAAATTCACATAGGCAAAGGACCACTGGCTGGGGTGTAATTTTAGGTCTGAATGACTCCCATGTGATCACCAACTCGATGTCAGACTGAGGACTTTTATACCCACATTCACTCAACATTCAACAAATATTTAGTGAGTCATAGTGCTAGGCATGATTCTAGGTTCTGGAAAAAGCACTAAAGACAGATAAGGCATCTGCCCCACAAGAAGCTGACAGATTATAAATACTTAAGCACATGAATAAACATTTTCAGAAAATGGTAGCTGCTATAAAGAAAACAGCACAGGATAAGGAGAATGCTGGGGCGTGGCACATGGAGAGTGTGGTCCGGAACGCTAAAGGACACCTCCAGGGGGAGGGGAGGTTCCCCTCCTCATTTATAGGCCACAGGAACTCATACAGCACGTCCCAGGCAGGATTCTCAGCCCTTTACATCAAGCATGTTACACTTATTTCACATTCACAACCACTATGGGTAATACTAATAGCATTCCAGTTTACAGGTGAGGCACCTGAGGTACAGAGTGAGATAACATGCCTAGGTTTACAAAGTCTGAATCAGAGCCTGGACTTAACCCCTCTTCTAAGTCTGGTTCTTCTCACGTGGTTCAGACTGGCTTCCAAGGAGGAAGCAGCTGCTGTCAGTACCAGCTGTGAGGACAGACAGGCTATATAATCTAGGAGAGCTTTCTCCACACCCAGCTCAGATCCAAGACACCCAAACTTCCTGTTCCACCACAAGGATTGACACAATGCCACTGGGTGCAGTATCACACCACAAGCCAGCAGTGAGCAAGAGCTGCCTGGTGGCTGACCCAGACAGAGCAGCCATATGATGCTCTAGTCTAGATAGTGGGGTACAGCCCTCGAAGATGGGATATGGCAAGCAACAAGCCAAGCGACTCAGTGCTGACAGACACCTACCTTATCACACAGGTCAGAGCCCTCTGTCTTCAGCCTGGACTGCAGCAGTGCAATCTCACTGGTCAAGGCTTTGTGTTCCGTCTCCAGGCTCTTCTTGCCACTGTTGAGGGTGGACACATCCCGGGACTGCTTATACCTATTGACAGTCTCGTCGAAGTGACGGTAGAGACCTAGTCTCTTATTGACCAGGGTCAAGACCTGCTCTGTGATGCAAGCCACCTTCATCCTGGCTTCCGCAGCCGGATCCTGGAGGAGAGACAGTATAAGACGAAACCAGGCCTGAACCCGCTCCAACCTTCACCTCCAAACATCACCCACTACCAGCTGTGCAAACAAAAAAAGCCATCTTCTTGGAAAGTCAGAGAATCAAACTTGTACTAACACTGAATCTGGGCCAGTTCAGCAACGGGAAAGACTGGGGACATGAAGATGAAACAGATGTTCACTTCAAAGTCCAGCAGGGCAAACAGATGTACTAATGCCAGAGTGCACCATGAAAGACATAAGGTGCTGAGGAAAGATAAATCTCAGCTCAGGTAAGGGCAAGATTCCAGGATGTCCATTATGTCTCTCCTTAAATACTTCAAGGGAGCACTAGCCAGTTTGGCTCAGTGGATAGAGTGTCAGCCCGTGGACTGAAGGGTCCCAGGTTAGATTCTGGCCCAGGACACACGTACCTCGGTTGCAGGCTCAATCCCTGGCCCTCTGGTCAGGTGCGTACAGGAAGCAACCAATCAATGTGTCTCCCTCACATCGATGTTTCTCTCTCTGTCTCTCCCCCTCCCACTCTCTCCAAAAATCAATGGAGCCCTAGCCAGTTTGGCTCTGTGGATAAAGCGTCCACCTGTGGACTGAAGGGTCCCAGGTTTGATTCTGGTCAAGGGCACATGCCCTGGTTGCAAGCATGATCCCCAGTAGGGGGTGTGCAGGAGGCAGCCAATCAATGATTCTCTCTCATCATTGATGTTTCTCTCTCTCTCTCCCCCCGCTTCCTCTCTGAAATCAATAAAAATATATTCAAAAAAAGAGTTAATATCACCAACACTAGGAACTCCTGATGTGACACACTGCAAATGCAGCATCACTTTATAGTGTTCTTGCCAAAAATGCGTAATCTGAATTTAATCAGGAAGAAACATAAGATAAATGTAAACTAAGGACAGTCTACAAACTTCAAAAGGTCTCTAAACTTCAAATATGTCAAGGCCATTAAAGACAAAGAAAGGCTGAGGAACTGCGCCAGATTAAAAGAGACTAGGGGTGCCCTGGCTGGTTTGGCTCAGTGGATAGAGCGTTGGCCTGCGGACTGAAGGGTCCCAGGTTCGATTCCGGTCAAGGGCATGTACCTTGGTTGCAGGCACATCCCCAGTAGGGGGTGTGCAGGAGGTGGCTGATCGATGTTTCTAACTCTCTACCCCTCTCCCTTCCTCTCTATAAAAAATCAATAAAATATATATTTTTTTAAAAAGAGACTAGGGAGCTATGATAACTAAATGAGCTGCATGATCCTGAATTGGATTCTGGAATATGAAAAATAATTGTTATAAAAGTTATCACTGGGATAGTCAGCAGCATTTGGACATGAACTGAATTACATTTCCTGAATTTGATCATTGCATCGTGGTTATGTAAGAGAATACCCTTGTTCTCAGGTTGCATACACGCTTAAGTATTCAACGGTAAAGGAGCACAAATGTCTGCAAACTTCTCAAATGGTTCAGGAAAAATAATGATGTATAGAGGTCAAATGTTAGCTATGTCTAGGTAATGAGTATACCAGTACAAGAGTTATTTTTATCTTTCTTGTAATATTTCTATAAATGTAAAAAAATTTTTTAATCAATAAAACAAAAGCAATTTTTATAGCTTAAAAGATAGGGCTATTTCATAATAAAACCTAGACTCAACCCTTCTGCATGACAAAGTTTGTTAGCAGCTATCCCAACTGCACCACCTTGAGCCTTGGGCAGCCTTACTGGTTTATGGAACCAGCTGGATCAACTTTTTTGCTTACATTTATACTACTGCTACCCACAGGTCCCTGTGAGCCCTCTCTGCTGTCCCACAAACTAGGAACCTCTGGCTGAATGCCCTTCCTACCTTTTTTGCACCTCACCTACTCAGGGTAGCCTTTCGGGCCCTTAAAAGTACACACTGTGTCTGCTGGCCTGATCCCACAGTACTCACTCACCATTAGCAACCTGTGCGTGCTCCATGATCACAGCAACAAAAACAAGGTTATCTTTACAGAAAGGATTAGCAGAAGCCACAGGCAGCAGAGAATCTACTGTGACGACCAATGCTCAGTAAAGCTAGTGAAACACATTATCAAGGAAAGCTAGTGAAACACATTATCAAGGGTGCAATATGACAAACTGACAAGAAGAAAGACACAAGGGTACCTTTGTGATAGACTGTGAAGAACAAGATGTAGAAAGCAGCCACTACCAGCAGGGGCTCCTGCAGCATGAGCACCTTGTTGAATGTGTAGTGCACCTGGGGGGAGAACCAAGAAGATGGGCTGTGTCAGGCCTACATGGACTCAGAAACCTGGGAGCCAAAAGGGGCTTCACCAAGCCAACAATCATCCAGGTTGCCCCACCCCACCTGCCCAGCCCTACCCCCAGAGGATGCTATGTTCAAACCACTCCAGCCCAAGGAGGGAAAGATAGGCAAGACCTGGCCCCCAGCACCCATTCTCTGTGAACGGAGGCGTAGGAGACAGAACCATGGAGTCACGTACCACAATGTCCTGAATGTGCTGTTCTACCAGATTTTTTTTGTAGGCAACAATCACAGGGCGGCCAAATGTGTCCAGGTAGGTGTAGTGCAGCTCATCTGGGGCACGGCTGATTTCATAGGGACTGTCAACTTGGATGTTCCTGGAGGCAGATGGGAATATAATATAGCCTCAGACAAACTGCACTGACCAACTAGGTTTATTTGGGGTTGGAAAATTCCAAGGCTCAATCCAGGGAGCCTTTCAGGGTCACTAAGTTCACACTCCACTCTGCTCCTCTACCAGCACCAGGAACACCTGACCACCTGAGGCAGCTGACCCACTGCCAGAAAGTCCTGAGTATGAGACAATTCTTCTGCTGAGGCAACAACTGTCTATCACCCTGCAACCTGCACTCATAAGGGCTCACCACTACTGGCCCACCCCTTGGAATCACAGAGATCACAGAACTGTGTGCATTCTACCCAACAAGAGCCTCTCAGGGACTTGAAGAGGCTCCTGAAGAGTTACTCCAAATGGTCTGTCTCTTCACAGACTGGAAATTTGTTACAGGGCATAGTTGGACATGTCCTGCTTTTGCCTACACACACTCATTCTCCCTTCTCCTAGTCAACAGCACTCTCGTTTTACTTGGAGGAACTACCCATTCCCCAACTGAATGTCTTCCACAGGAAGAACAATCAAGGTGCCTCTCCTTCTGGTGATCAGAGGAGACAAATAACCCAAGGAGGCCAAGTAGATGTTTCCCTTTAAAATGAATCAAGAGTAAAATGACAAAAAGCCTACAAAAAGGTATTTGTCGCTCACGCCAAGGGCAGGCGCCCCTGTGTGTGTCCATCAGTTTTAGCCAACTGGAGTCCTGGAGATACTCTGGCTCTGGCTTCCTCAGCCTCGTTCCTCAGCCTATGCTGTCATTTTAGGATATCCCTTATTCTTCCAAGTCCATTCCTTTCTGCTTAAATTGACCAAAGACAGCTCCTACAGCTTGTAACCATGGAATGCTAATACACCATCTGAGATCCTCTCCTCTCCCTCCTGTGCCCACCTTTCTGAACCTGGTCTATGGAACCCATTACCCTTCTTCATTCTTTTTTTTTCTTTTTAATATATCTTTATTGATTTCAGAGAGGAAGGGAGAAGGAGAGAAATATCAATGAGAAAGAATCATCAATCGGCTGCATCCTGCACGCCCCCTACTGGGGATCGAGCCTGCAACCCAGGCATGTGCCCTTGAGAATCGAACTTAGGACCCTTCAGTCTGCAGACTGATGCTCTATCCACTGAGCCAAACAAGCCAGGGCTCTTCTTCATTCTATTAACACAGCACAAGGGCTGCCTGACTGTCCTGACTTTGAATTATTTCCTATTGCAGATCATCCCATCAGATTCAGGCCATCACTGTGGCCTGCTAAGGTGACTTTGGAGACTGCTCCTGTCACACAGGAGGAATATTTCATAAATAAATCTTGTTCCCTCATCTGAATCTAATTTTTCCACTTAAACTCCAGTCAAAAGGTCCCTACAGGCTTCTGTCAAAGATATATACTGACAACCGGCCAGCGTGGCTCAGTGGTTGAGCATCGGCCTATGAACCAGGTCACAGTTCGATTCCGGTCAGGGCACATGCCTGGGTTGTGGACTCAATCCCCAGTGTGGGACATGCGGGAGGCAGCCAATCAATGATCCTTGATGTTTCTATCTCTCATCCTTGATGTTTCTATCTCTCTCTCCCTCTCCCTTCCTCTTTGAAATCAATAAAAACATATATATATTTTTTTAAAACTATATACTGAGCACTTACTCTGTGCCTCCTCCACACAGATTTGCTTCGAGTAACCAAGGGCACCACCACAGAAATGGGAACAGAGGAAAGGAACAGTCACACTCACCTGGCTCCTTCGGGCAAGATGATCTTCACAGTCAGAGAATCTATCACTTGCTCATCAAACACGTGGTCCACAAACCTCATTTTCAATGCATACTGGTCACCTGAAGGATCAAGCAAACACATGCAATGATGTGAAAAACTGAGAAAATAGGACAGGAGAAAAGGGGAGTACACTCGCATCTTACACAGAGGAGTAAAGATGCTATCTGAAGTTACTGCACTAGGAGAGTCTGGAAGACAGAGGTGGTGGTAGCAGCATAGATTTTGGGTTTTCCCCAATTTCCACATAAAGACAGAGCAACTAGATAACAAAGTAAAAAACCCATGGACCATATTCACAACAAAACTAGGTAACATGGCATCTCCACAAACCCCAAAATACAAGGGGGTGTAGTCCACAAAACACTAACAGCCACACGACCTACACATTATTAGGGCCTGTAAATGATAAAGCAGAAGGAAGCAACAGGGCAACTGATAGACCTGAGGAAAGAAGAGCCCCTGACAGACAATAGTGTTCACTGGAGAGTATGGCAGGCCAGCTGGAGAAGAGCAACTAAAACTCAAGAGTCCTACACCCTGCACAGTGGTAAGTAAAATGGGCCGCAGAAGATCTGTAAGTCTAGAGCAGTCTAGTCCCTGAGCACTTTGAAAAGCCCACCAGAGCTCCCCTGCCAGGACAGTACCCTACACGGATCAAAAACTGCTGGAATAGAACCAAAATCAAGCATAATGGGGACAACAGAGCTACAGGAAAACAAAGCCAGAGAAAGCTCAGAAAGCAAGCCACCATATTTTTTAATATTACACTAAACAACAGAGAATTGGGTAGTTATAATTATTCCTCCTAAAAGTTCACATTAAAAATGAGCAACAGAAAAGTATCAGACTCCCCCTTTTGTATTGTTATATTTTAAAAACTTATCAACTATAATTAAAAATAATTTTTTAAGTTACAAAAAAAAATCCCTAGAGAAAATGAAAGCATAAGACATGCCCACAAAATCAATCAAATTTGTTCCTACTATTTCAAACAAGCTAAAGGTATTATGAAAATGACACAAGTTATGAAAAAAATATATATAAATAAGACTTATAGAAATTCAGAAAAGTTCCAGAACTCAGGAAAAAATTTAGAAATAAAAGAAAAAAATCATGCCCTAACCAGTTTGGCTCAGCAGATAGAGCATCGGCCTGCGGACTCAAGGGTTCCAGGTTCGATTCCGGTCAAGGGCATGTACCTTGGTTGCGGGCACATCTCCAGTGGGGAGTGTGCAGGAGGCAGCTGATCGATGTTTCTCTCTCATCGATGTTTCTAACTCTCTATCCCTCTCCCTTCCTCTCTGTGAAAAATCAAAAAAATATATTTAAAAAATAAAATAAAAATAAAATGTCTATTAAAAAAAAAAGAAAAAAATCATTTTATAAATGAAGGCTAACCTAGAAGAAATGTGAATGAATAAACAGATAATGCCTTATGATAAAAAGTAAAAAGAAGTTTTATTTTTTTATTTTTTAATGTATTTTTATTGATTTCAGAGAGGAAGGGGGAGAGAGAGAAACATCAATGAGAAAGAATCATTGATTGGCTGCCTCCTGCACGCCCCCTACTGGGGATGAGCCCACAACCTAGGTATGTGTCCTTGACCAGAATCGAACCCAGGACCCTTCAGTCTGCAGGCCGACGCTCTATCCACTGAGCCAAACCAGCTTAGGCAAGAAAAGTTTTAAATGAAGAAAAGATTCAAGAGAAAATGCCAAATACTGAAGACTGGCAAAGATTCAACCCCCACTGAGCCACGCCGGCCTGGCATAATATCTCAGCCTTTTTAAGAATGATAAGAAAATATTCTTTCTCCCCATCTAGAAGGACTGGCAATTGTGAAATAATAATAATAATAATAATAATAATAATAATAATAATAATAACTGCAAGAAATTAAAGAAAAAGATGGTCTCTCGGTTCTCCACTCCCTTACTAAGACTGACCCAAATTATAGAGGTACTCATAGCTTGGGAGGTTGTAACCAACGATGTAATGGGTCTTCCACCCTCCAAAAAGAGGGAAACGAGGCCGGATTTCCATCTCTACAGAGTCGTCTAAAACAAGGAGGTGGCTGGTGGAAACATTGCCAATCTCATCCCGGTAATAAACATCCTGGGCAGCAGCGGGAAGAATGGTCTGCAAGAGAATGAACATACATTTTTCAGAGGAATTAATCCTAAATAGAGAAAATACTTTCTGCACCAAAATCTTCATCCCAGTACTACTCAATTAAAATAGTCCCAAACTGTAAACAATCTAGAGCAGTGATGGCGAACCTATGACACACGTGTTAGAGGTGACACGCGAACTCATTTTTTTGGTTGATTTTTCTTTGTTAAATGGCATTTAAATATATAAAATAAATATCAAAAATATAAGTCTTTGTTTTACTATAGTTGCAAATATCAAAAAATTTCTATATGTGACACGGCACCAGAGTTAAGTTAGGGTTTTTCAAAATGCTGACACGCCGAGCTCAAAAGGTTCGCCATCACTGATCTAGAGGCTAACTTTTCCCCCAAGGCTTCAAAATGTCTCGATATCAAATCTACTTCTAAAAAGGTCAATAGTCAAATTCTTCTATAAGTAGATAATAGAGAATCATAATTACCTAGACAGAACAAAGGTAAAAACAATCTGAAAGTTATTTTACAGAGGGAAACTAAAGATGGAAGACATTACATCAAATAACTAGGAGACAGGCAAGGTTATAGAAGGGTTTTCTCCACATTATATTCTTTATTGTAGCTTCCAAATCTGGAAGCATATTTTGATAATCAGGGGGAGAAAATGTAATATATTTTTCATACAGTGAACCCTTCTGTAATATATAAGTACATGAAAATGCTTATAAGATTTCATTTGTAAGGCAAAAAAGATAAAACTATATATAAAATATGATCAATTGCTTTTTTTATTTATAAGACAAAAAGATAAAACTATATATAAAGTATGATCAATTGCTTTTCTCAAAACAGTGTAAAAAAATATTAAAATGTCAGCAATTTTAATTATGAAGGGTAGTATTGTTTTTCCTTTTTCTATTTAAATCTTCTTTAAAAAAACATGACCTAGTTATATAAATGAGGGCATTTTTTATATGCATATGTGACTAGTAAAATTTTTCTTGTATATGTATATACATTTTTTCTTATATACATATACATATACACATTTTTTTAATTGATTTCAGAGATGAAGGGAGAGGGAGAAAGAGATAGAAACATCAATGATGAGAGAGAATCACTGATTGGCTGCCTCCTGCATGACCCTACTGGGGGTCGAGCCCGCAACCCAGGCATGTGCCCTTGACAGGAATCGAACCCAGGACCCTTCAGTCCATGGGCTGATGCTCTATCCACTGAGTCAAACAGGCTAGGGCAATGAGGGCATTTTTTAAAGATTCTTCCTCTTGATTCTAACCCTGTCACCCAACCACTTAAACCTCAATTAATCTTAAACAACTGCCCATATTTAGCTACTTTCAAAAAGTAAATGAAAGGACAAATATGATAAAGTCATAGTTTCTACCAACGTCCAAGCTTAAAACTCCATACCTTAAAAGAACGGATGGAGGATATACCACTATCGGGTTGCCTCTGGTAATCATAGCGTGAAAAAGGTCCCTTAAGCACAGCCCCTGTGTGCTTCAAGTCCACATTTTCTTCCACAGCAATATTACCCCAGTGAGAGACCTCGATGACTCGGGTCATGCTGGTGATAGTAAGAAAAGGGCTGTTGTTCTCATAATGTACTTTAAAAGTATCCTGTAGAAGAAGGAAACAAGTAGTTCAAAGTTCATATCAAACTGATTAGAAACTACATATAAGCAACAGAATGATTAAATTATAATGTATCTACTGTAACATTTTTAAAAATTTACTATGAATTTTTAATACTATATGGAAATATTCATGATGTTACTAATTAGAAAAATAGGATATACAAAATTCTTTTAAGTTCCAACACAAATATCACTTGTTTAAAAAAAAAAACTTCTACACTCTACTTATAGCAACTACGTGAGAAAAAAGATTCAAAAATGCAATACATAAGAACGCATATAGGAAGCAGAATTAAAGATTATTTGTACTTTTTCCTTATAGTTTTAATTTTTTCCATTTTTCAATTACAGCTGACACTCAATACTACATTAGTTTCAGGTGTACAGTACAGTGGTTAGACATTTACATAACATATGAAGTGACCCCATGATAAATCTACACCATAGTTATTATTGACTAGATTCCCTATGCTGCACTTTATATCCCAGTGACTATTTTGTAACTGCCAATTTATACTTCTGAATCCCTTCCCCTTTTCACCTGGCAACCATTAGTTTGTTCTCTGCATCGGAGTTTGTTTTTCTGTTTGTTCATTCATTTTTTTAGATTCCACGTAAGTCAAATCATATGGTATCTGTTTTTCTGACTTATTCCACTCAGCATAATACCCTCTCAGTCCATCCATGCTGTAACACATGGTCAGGATTCATTGTTTCAAAAGCCAACTACCACTCCACTGCATGTACCGCATTCTCTTTATTCACCTGTCAATAGTCGGACACTGGTTAATTCCGTATTTTGGCTATTGTAAATAATGCTGCAATGCACACAGGATGCAAACATCTTTTCAAATTAGTGTTTTGGATTTCTTTGGATATATACCCAGAAGTGGGATTGCTGGGCCAGATGATAGCTCTGTCTTTAATTTTTTGAGGAACATCCACACTGTTTTCTATACTGGCTACACCAATTTGCAATTAGGCCAAAAAGCATGAGGGTTTTCTTTCTTCATATCTTGACAACTTAGTTTGTTGATTTATTAATGATAGCCATTCTGACAGGCATAAGGTGATACCTCATTGTGGTTTTAATTTACATTTCTCTGATGAGTAGTGATGTTGAGCATACTTTCATGTCTACTGGCCAACTGTATCTTACTTGGAGAAATGTCTCTTCACAGGTCCTCTGACCATTTGTTACAGATTGTTTTTCAGAGGGTTAAGTTGTATGAGTTCCCTATATATTTTAGATATTAACCCCTTATCAAATGTATCATTGGCAAGTATCTTCTCCCATTCAGAAGGTTGTCTTTTCATTTTGATAGTTTCCTTTGCTGTGAAAAAACATTTTAGTTTGATCTAGTCCCATTTGTTTGTTTCTTCATTTGTCTCCCTTGCCCAAGGAGACATATATAAAAAAAAACCAGTACTAAGAGCAATGTCAGAGTTTACTGCCTGTTTTCTTCTATGAGTTTCATAATTGAGTCTTACCTTTAAATCTTTAACCCATTTTGAGTTTATCCTTGTATAAGTGGTCTAGTGTGGTTTCCATTTTTGCATGTATCTGTCCAGTTTTCTCAACACCATTTATTAACCAGTTAACTGCCACGCGTCCAAAACAGAAACCAATAAAGGCCCGCCGCTGTGTCTACAGACACTTATGGCGTACAAAGGGTTAAAGAGACTCTTTACCCCATTGTACTTTTTGCCTCCTTTGTCAGATTAATTGATCATTGATCATATAGGCTTGGATTTATTTCTGGGCTTTCTATTTTGTTCCATTGATCTAGGCATCTGGTTTTATGCCAGTAGGATGATGTTGATTACTAAAGCCTTGTAGTATAGTTTGATATCAGGTAGTGTGGTATCTCCAACTTTGTTTTTTCTCAAGATTATTTCGGCTATTAGGGATCTTTTGTGGTTCATATAAATTTTAGAATTCTTTGTTCTAGTTCTGTGAAAAATACTATTGGTATTTTGATAGGGATTGGACTAAACCTATACATTGCTTTAGGTAGTATGAACATTTTAACCATGTTAAAACAGTTCAACCATGTTTATGCTTCCATTTACTTTTCTCTTCTTCGATTTCTTTCTTTGATGTCTTATAATCTTTTAAGTCCAGGACTTCCAATACTGTTGTATATAGGTGGGGAAAGCAGACATCCATGTCTTATTCCTGATCTTAAGGAAAATGCTTTTAGCTTTTCATCGTTGAGTATGATGTAAGATGTGGGTTTGTCACATATGGCCTTCATTATGTTGACGTATGTTCCCTTTATTCACACTTTGCTGAAAGTTTTTATCATAAATGGATGCCATATTTTGTAAAAATGCTGTTTTGTGTAATACTGATGTGATATGGTTTTCATCATTCATTCTGTTTATGTGGTGTATAATGTTAATTGATTTGTGGATATTGAACCAATCTTGTATCCCAGAAATAAATCCCATTTGATCATGGGCACGATTTTTTATTATACTGCCGAATTGAGTTTGTTAATATTTTGTTTAAGACATTTGCATCTAAGCTCATCAGGGATATTGGCCTATAATTTCTTGTTTTTCTGTAGTCTTTATCTGGTTTTAGAATCAGGGTGATGCTGACCTCATAAAATGAGCTTTGAAGTCTTCCCTCCTCTTGAATTTCTGAAAACAGTTTAAGAACGATACATGATAATTCTTCGAATGTTTGGAAAAATTCACCCGTGAAGCCATGTGAAGCCATCCAGCATAGGACTTTTGTTGGGAGTTTTGTTTGTTGGGAGTTTCTTGATTACTGATTCAATTTTGTTAGTAGTTATCAGTCTATTCAGATTTCCGTTTCTAACTGATTCATTCTTTTGGAAGATTGTATGTTTCTAGGAATGTATCCATTTCTTCCAGGTTATCCAACTTGTTGGCAAACAATTGTTCATAGTGTTTTCTTATAATTCTTTATACTTCTCTTTAATTTCTGATTTTATCTGGGTCCTCTCTCTTTTCTTCTTGATGAGTCTAATTAAAGATTTAGCATTTTAGCCCCGCCAGTGTGGCTCAGCGGTTGAGCATCAACCCAGGAACCAAGAGGTAGCCAGTTTGATTCCCAGTCAGGGCACATGCCTGGGTTGTGGGATCAATCCCCAGTAGGGAGCCTGCAGGAGGCAGCCAATCAATGATCCTCTCTCATCACTGATGTTTCTATCTCTCACCCTCTCTCTTCCTCTCTGAAATCAATTAAAATATATATATATTAAAAAAGAAAATGTAAGAATTTTAATTTTCAAAAAAGTAAACCTATAAAAATTCTTAAAAAGTTAAAAACAGCCGAAACCGGTTTGGCTGAGTATATGTTAAATGACATTTAAAAGAGGGTCCCGGGTTCGATTCCGGTCAAGGGCATGTACCTGGGTTGCGGGCACATCCCCAGTGGGAGATGTGCAGGAGGCAGCTGATCGATGTTTCTCTCCCATCGATGTTTCTAACTATCTATCTCTCTCCCTTCCTCTCTGTAAAAAATCAATAAAATATATTAAAAAAAAAAAAGTTAAAAACAACCCAAAATAAACAGCCCTAACTATATGTTAAATGACTTTTAAAAGAGAAAACAGAAAGAAAACATAGGGTGAAATGATATGATTCCTAAGATTTGCTTTAAATTATTACAGCCAAAAAAAAAAAAGGACAGCTGAAGTGTGCTGATATCTTGATAACCACTGAATCTAAGTGATATCTAAGTGATGGGTCTATTGGGAGTTGTTATACTATTCTCTATACTTTTACATATGTTTGAAATTTTTCATAACAAAATCTTTTTTAAGACTTAATTGCTCCTTCTACTTTTAAGGCCCAACCCAAGGCTCAGCAATGGAGCCAGCTTTACTACCCACAGCAGCTACTCCAGCCACACTAGACAACACACCACATATTTTCCCATTCCTTTCCTTTTCTCTTTTTTTCAATCCTCATCAGAGGATATGTTAAGAGAGAGGAAGGGGGAAGCGGGGGAGAGAGAGAGCAACATCGATCAGCTGCCTCCTGTATCCACCCTGACCAGGGGTTGAACCCACAACCTAGGTATGTGCCCTGACTGGGAATTGAATCCACAACCTTTTGGTGTATGTGACGACGCTCCAACCGACTGAGTCACCCAGCCAGGGTTCCTATCTGTATTCTTATCCTCAGGCCTCTGTCCTTTTTTTCTTTTTAGGATATATTTTTATTGATTTCAGAGAGAACGGGAGAGGGAGAGATAGAAACATCAATGATGAGAGAATCATTGACTGGCTGCCTCCTGCATGCCCCCTACTGGGGATTGATCCTGCTACCCAAGCATGTGCCCTTGACCGATATCAAACCTGGGACCCTTCAGTCTGCAGGCTGACACTCTAACCACTGAGCCAAACCAGCTAGGGCAGGCCTTTGAACTTCTTATTGCCTCTGCCTAGAATGCCTTGTTTCCTTCTCCCCCAACTCCCACTCCAACTCTCCAAATGCTATCTGCTTTAAAAAGTCTTCCTAGGACATACTTTCAATAATAAAGGTTTTTTTAAATAAAAACTAAATAAATAAACAAACAAACAAACAAATAAATGTCTTCCTGAACTCACAGCCTCTATCTGTACTCCCAAGAGAACAATGACCCCATGGGTCATTCCACAGCAGATTAAAAAACTGATCTTGGCCGAACCGGTTTGGCTCAATGGATAGAGCGTCGGCCTGCGGACTGAAGGGTCCCAGGTTCGATTCCGGTCAAGGGCAGGTACCTTGGTTGCGGGCACATCCCCACTGGGCGGCATGCAGGAGGCAGCTGATCGATCTCTCTCATCGATGTTTCTAACTCTCTCTCTCTCTCCCTTCTTCTCTGTAAAAATTCAATAAAATATATTTTTTTTAAAAAACTGATCTTGGATTTCCACCTACCCTACACCACCCAACCCTATCAACTAACTAGCTGTCACTCTAGAAGACGTTCTCTGAAGTAGACAGGCATGGGCAATATTCCACATGAGCCTACCTGACTATAGGCAGGGACATCTCTGAAAGGTCCATAGTCCAGGAGGTCCTCAGATCGTGTGGGGTTTCCCAACTTGGTGTAGCTCTCCACATTTCGAGAGGCAAGCTTCACACGCATAGTTTGTGTCTTTGTGGGATAGGGAGAATAGAAATAATGGTTTCCCTCAAACACCACAAACTGTTTCTCTGATTGAGTGATCTGGGTTGGATATGGCTGAAGCACATGGGTATAGACTGTTTCCAAAATGACTGAAATCTTCATCCCAGGATCGAGAGCAACTGGTAGCTTGACCATGAAGAATCTACCACTGCAGGAAAAATGAGGCAAGAGAAGTAAGGAAATTAAAAACGGCTAGGAACTCAAAGTCACAGCAAAATTTTGTACCCAAGATAAAAGCACGAAATAATCCAGACGGAGAAAGATAAATATCACATGATCTCACTCATATGTGGGATATAATGATCAACATAATTTGATGAACAAGAATAGATCCAGCCCTAACCAGCTTGGCTCAGTGGATAGAGCGTCGGCCTGCACACTGAAAGGTCCCAGGTTCGATTCTGGTCAAGGGCATGTACCTTGGTTGCAGGCACATCCCCAGAGGGGGTATGCAGGAGGCAGCTGATCAATGTTTCTCTCTCATCGACGTTTCTAACTCTCTATCCCTCTCCCCTCTTCTCTGTAAAAAATCAATAAAATATCTTAAAAAAAAAAAAAAAAGAATAGATCCAGAGACAAATGGTAGGGGAGGAGGTGGTTAGAGAGCAATCAAAGGACTTGTATGCATGCATTTAGCATAACCAATGGACACAGACTCTGGGGTGGTGTGGGCTTGCCTGGGGTGGGAATGGCTGGGGGGGGGGGGGATCAATTGGGGAAAAAGGAGACATATGTAGAACTTTAGACAATAAAAAAAGAGAGAGAAAAAATAAAACAAAAAAAAGATAAAAGCAGTTATATTTAAGAGATCACCTTTAACCTATTAATTAAAACCTTTTAAGATAAATATCTGGATGTTCATCTCAAGATTGTTTATAATAGTAAAAGAGTATAAAACAACATAAATGTCCAACAATAGGATAACAGTTTAAAAAATTCTAGTACAGAGCCACACAATGCGATATTGGCAGCCACTAAAGAAGATACTTAGATCTATCTATATTAAACATTTCCATGTACAATGTAAGTAACAAATTAATTTACAAAAGAAACAGTGTGATTCCTTTTAAAAACATACATATATACAAATGTATGTGAAGAAAGTATCTCAATGAATGTTCCACACAATGTTTAATGGTAACCGTCTCAGGATAGGAGAATAAGCTTCATTTTGTTGTTGTTTTTCCAATTTATTTCATAATGAGCTATACTCTCATAACCAGAATGAAATAAAGCTGTTAGCATTTTAAAGAAAAAGAGATGGCCTGGAAACTACTAAAATTCATATAGAGAATTAACTCAAAAAATGAATCTGAGTTTATTATGCCAGGAGACCAATTCCTTACAGACCCAGAAACCATTTGTGGAAAACTGAAGGCTTTTTAACATGCTTCCATGGTATTTAGAGTCCTTAAAGGTCTTCACCAGGCACATCTTTATACTTCATAACACTACTCTGAAGTACCTACTCAAAATATAATAAGTCCTATACCTTCTCCAGAAACAGTCTTAACCAATTCTTGGTTTCAAGTCCCAATTATGCTTCTCGTCCCATTCTCTATCCTGAGATCTAAACTCAAATTTTCAAATGTTCATTACTAGACAACTCCACTGACTACCCTACATGCAATTCAACATATCCAATATCTAATATCATTCATGATCCCAATTTCCTCTCTCTATTAATATTGCTACCATCTAACCAACCCTAAGCTAGAAACCTCAGGCATTTTCTGATGCCTCACACTACCCTATCCAAATTACAGAATATTGGATTTATCCTGCCTTAGAAGGTCTCCCAAATCCATCCCCTCCTGGCTTTCCATTGCCTCCTCCTCAATTCAAACCATTATCTCTTGCCTAGATTATTAATCTCCTAATCTCTATCTCCCTGCCAGCCCATCAACACAATTTGATGGTGTCACTCCCACCTTAATTTTCATGTTAAATACTCCCAACATAATTGAATCTTGCTTTGATAATTCAGAGCCATTCAGTGCTCTAGGGTCATTATTTCGGACATCAAATCTTACTGAAGCCCGGCTGGTGTGGCTCAACAATTGAGCGTTGACTCAGGAAGGGAGAGGTCTCTGGTTTGATTCTCAGTTCAATTCCCAGTCAGTACACATGCCCAGGTTGTGGGCTCGATCCCCAGTGGGGGCCATACAGGAGGCCAATCGATGACTTCCTCTCTCATCAACGTTTCTATCTCTCTAGCCCTCTCCCTTCCTCTCTCTAAAAATCAATAAAAAATATTTTTTTAAAAATCTTATTGAAATGTGCGAACACCAGCTAGTGAAGGTTTCTGATTGATAAAAGGCTGGCCAGGCAACAAAGACCTGAGTATACTGGTGTCTAAGAAGGAGACAGGTTTTTTTTCATATAGCTTTTCTTCTGCAGGACCTAATAGAAGAACATTCTGTGACGAATCTGGTTTTGTTGGGTAAAATAAGGCAGTTACTCATTTGTTGAAACATATTTACTGAAAACCCAGTAAGTGTCAGTTTCTGTGGCAGGAAGCAGTAATAAAGACAAATCCGTGTAATGCATGCACTCAGAATTGGGAATAAATAAAATAGTATGCTGTTAAAGTTTTTAAATATTCCCAACTGACTAAAAAGTCCACAACCCTAAAAATAGTATACAAAGCACTCCTTAAACTGACCTCAGCCCTCCTTACACATTCCTCTGAACTCCAGCCACTCTAAAGGCCCAGTTAACTAAACACAGCATGAAATGTCAAACCTCTGTTATCTTTACCATGTCTCTGCCTGGAATGCTCCTCCTCATTGGTTAGTTCGCTTAGTGATTAAGTCAAAATTTACTGAGCACTTACTTACTATGTACCAGGTTCTGTTCCAAGTATATTTTATGAATTAATTTAGTGAATCTTAACCATGATCATATAACGTAGACATTATTACTTTACTAAGAGAAGTATTCTTCAGTTTTCCAAGGATACAAAGCCAGTAAGTAGTAACAGGATTTGAACCCTGGGAGTAAGGCTGCATAAGACCACACTCATAACTACTAGGCCATCCTGCCTCTCCAAGAGATGTGCTGCAGGCCATGAATCGCAGCCAGTAAGCACAGACAGCGTCCTTAAACAGCCACACAGAGAGAGGAGTCTCTGAAATATTAACAAGGGAGAAGGGATTTATTAGCAACTTATTTAAGGCTAACTCAGATCTGGCATCCACAGGGGTGGTGAAGATGCCCAATTCATGCATTCTGAGACACAATAGAAAAATCAAGGTAATCAACATGTATTATAATTTGGCTCCTTGGATAATGTTTTTGTAGATCAAATCAAAGCAACTCAAGGATTACATGTAATAAAAGGAAACTATGAAGATCACACAGAAAACAGGAAATATTATGTGGGAGAAAAAAAAGATTAAAAAGTAGGATCACATAAAACTAAATAATAAAATATAAAAAGTATTTTTTTTAAAGTAGGATCACACAGTGATTAAAACTATGTAAAATATATCTGCATGTTGAAATGGACCAGAACAAAAATATCTAAGTTGTCATGCCAGGGTTATGGGACTTGTTTAATGTTGCTGTTAAGCTTTATATAGAACTAGGGACCCGGTGCACGAATTCCTGCACCTTGAAAGGAACTGTGGGCCATGAGGCTGCAGTAGGCACAGGGGTGCGCCTCAGCCCATCCTCTGTGCCACCGCCCGGCCCCTCCTGCCACGGCCCCCAGTCTGCCAGCAGCCCTGCTCCCACTGCTCCCACATGCTGACGGCGCCATGCTTGCACCTGCTGAAGGCACGGAGCGATTGGGGCCGGCGCCAGCAGCAGGTGTGAGCACCAGGCAGGACCTCAGCGTGCGGGAGCAAAGAATTTTCAGTAACCACCAGAGGCTCGCCCCAATGACAGCAACCAGTGCCCCACCTTGTTCTGGTGCCCCTGCTCACCTGCTCCACCATCCCGCCTCAGCCAATGCCTGCCATGTTCTGCGCATGCCCCCTGGTGGTCAGTGCACATCATAACGACCAGTTACATATTAGTCTTTTATTATATAGGATAATAAATTTAAATACGATCCCATTTATACCCATATGTAAAATCATGTATGTACAGACATATGCATTAAAAACAGTTATTGTTAGAACAAATTATTAAAAAATTCAAAATAAATGAGAAAAAGTTTTTTTTAATTCTGTCATTTTTTAAAATATATTTTATTGATTTCAGAGAGGAAGGGAGAGGGAGAGAGAGATACAAACATCAATGATGAGAGTCATTGATCGGCTGCTTCCTGCACACTCCCTACTGGGGATCTGTAATAGCAAAGTAACCAGAGTCGGGAAGACAGACCACCAAGCACTTGGAAGATGCAGAAATTCACCTTTATTCCAAAAGCAGCACTGCTGGCGCAGGGAAATCAGTTTCCGAAAGCTGAGCACCTCTATCCTGCTGAACCCAGTCTTATATAGCTCCAGATTCTGTTTCTTGCTTCCAGGTCTTTGTGTGGGTCTTTCTAAAAGCTATTTTGCTGAAAAATAGGTTATAACAGACCTCTAACTGACACCAGCAGCTAACACTGGGAACCTGGCTTCGGTTCAAAGCCTCTGCAAACTAACTGTTCCAGGATGAGGGTCTGCACGGTGCAGAAAGCGAGGACTAGGCTCATCTATAATAATAAAAGAGTAATATGCTAATTAGACCAGACAACCTTCCGGATGAAGTCAGGGCTGCAAGGGAATTCCGGGTCCCGTGTGCCTACCGGCAGCCGGAGGTGGTCCTGGGTGCCAGAGAGAAGCCGCTGCCAGCAGCCAGGGGAAGGCCTACTCTTGCACGAATTTCGTGCACCGGGCCTCTAGTTATAGATAAGCAAGCATCCTGTTACTGCTAGGATAGGGTTAAACTGCCCTTACAGATCAAGCACGCAATCTGGGCATACGCCCTTGACCGGAACTGAACCCGAAACCCTTCAGTCCGCAGGCTGACACTCTATCCACTAAGCCAAACTGGCTAGGGCTCTGTCAAATATTTTTAACTAGAGGCCTGGTGCATGGATTCGTGCACCAGTGGGGTCCTTCAGCCTGGCCTGCACCCTCTCGCAACCCGGGACTCCTCCGGGGATGTCGGACTGTCAAACTGGCAGTCCGACATCCCCCGAGGGGTCCAGTAGTGCGTGAAGCAGCAGGCAGCCAGGGAGGAGCCCAAGTCCAGGCCGGGCACCGCGCCACTCCCGCTTATCCCAGCCCCACTGTGCCTGCCACCGCTTGGTAGTATTGCCACAGAGGCAGGAGAGGCTCGCACTGTTGCAGCTGCACTCACCAGCCATGAGCCCAGTGTCAGGTGCCCACTGGTTAGCTGAGCAGTGCTCCTGCTGTGGGAGCGCACTGACCACCAGGGGCAGCTCCTGAATTGAGCATCTGCCCCCTGGTGGTCAGTGCATGTCACAGACACAAGTCAACCAGTCACTTAGGCTTTTATATATATACTAGAGGCCCGGTGCACAGATTCGTGCACTGGTGGGGTCCCTTGGCCTGGCCTGCGGGGATCGGGCCAAAACCGGCTATCCAACATCCCCCAGGGGTCCTGGATTGTGAGAGGGCACAGGCCAGGCCGAGGGACCCCACCAGTGCACGATCGGGGCTGGGGAGGGACCGCGGAAGGGGTCCAGGCATGTCCAGCTCATCTCGCCCAGTCCCGATAGGCTGGACCCCAGCAAGCTAACCTACCGGTCAAAGCAACTGCCCCCTGGTGGTCAGTGCGCATCACAGCTACTGGTCGAACAGTCCAACAGCCAAATGGTCACTTAGGCTTTTATATAGATAGATAGAAGATAGTCATTTAAGATCCCAAGATTTTTTTCTTGCCCTGGCAGACTGGCCCAGTTAAAGAGTAGTCCCGTACACCAAAAGGTTATGGGTTCAATTCCCAGTTAGGGCACATACCTGGGTTTAGGGTTTGGACACTAGTCAGGGCATGTACAGGAGGCAACCAATGGATGTTTCTTTCTCTCTCTCTAAAATCAATGAGAAAAAAACACCATATCCTGCCCTAACTGGTTTGGCTCAGTGGATAGAGCAGGGGTCCTCAAACTACAGCCCGCGGGCCACATGCGGCCCGCCGAAAACATTTATCCGGCCCGCCAGGTGTTTTTGCCGCCGCTGTGTGCATAGAAATTTGTTCATAGTTTTTTTTTAAACTATAGTCCGGCCCTCCAACGGTCTGAGGGACAGTGAACTGGCCCCCTGTTGAAAAAGTTTGAGGACCCCTGGGATAGAGCATCGGCCTGCGGACTGAAGGGTCTCAGGTTCGATTCCGGTCAGGGGCATGTACCTTGGTTGTGGGCACATTCCCAGCGGGGAGTGTGTAGGAGGCAGCTGATTGATGTTTCTCTCTCACCGATGTTTCTGACACTCTGTCCCTCTCCCTTCCTCTCTGTAAAAAATCAATAAAATACATTTAAAAAATAAACAAACATATCCTCATTCTGGCCAGTGTGTCTCAGTTGGCTGAAGTGTCGTCCTGTGCAATGCAGGGTCACAGGTTCAATTCCTGGTCAGGACACATACCCAGGTTTGAGGGTTCTCCAGTCGGAGCACATACCTCCCAATCTATGTCTCTCACATCAATGTTTCTCTCTTTCTCCCTCTCTCTAAAAATCAATAAAAATTGCCCTAGCCAGTTTGCTCAGTAGATAGAGCGTTGGCCTGCGGACTGAAAGGTCCCAGGTTTGATTCTGGTCAAGGGTACATGCCCGGGTTGTGGGCTCAATCCCCAGTTTGGGGCATGCAGGAGGCAGCCAATCAATTATTCTCTCTCATCATTGATGTTGCTATCTCTCTCTCCCTCTCCCTTCTTCTCTGAAGTCAATAAAAATATATTTTAAAAAATAATAAAAATCAATAAAAATTAAAGTATCCTCCTAGCCGGATGTTCAATAGTTAGAGTGTCAGCCCACAGACTGAAGATTCCTGGGTTCGATTCTGGTCAAGAGCACAAATCTTGGTTGCAGGCTCCTTAATAAAGTGTTTTAATATAAATAACTAATAAGTGCCAGGCCCCAGGCTATGCTGAAGTTAAAGCTGAGAACAAGGCCAACCCCAGCATTTAAAGAGCTCAGTCTACTTCCTGCAAAGAGGCATCACTTTCCATGCCCTGAAGTCTTGAAAGTGAGGGAGCTGTCTGCCCCTGGGAAACAGGGTAGTAGCTAGCCATTGATGAGAGGATGTCTGCTGAGGCAAACAGCTTAGAGTTCTCATCTACTGGATGGGGATCCCTAAGCCACACGGATTAGAGACCTGGGATCGAAAACAACTGCTTTCCTGTTGTAAAATAAACTGCCACTGTTAGGGGAATCCAATTTTAGCAAGTTATCAAAAAAGATATCATACATGGGCCTAAAATATGTTAGTCTGTTGCTTGCTACCACATACTATCTTAATCGAAACAGCTTTTAATACACCAGGCACTTCCTAAGCAATCCTCCTAGCTTATGATTCTAACGCTGACAGGATAAGCCATAACAAGAAGAGGCAAACACAGCTATAGATATTCTGCCTATTCATTAGCTTACCTTTTACCCTTAATTTTGGTTTCTCGTACTTCCAGATGGTTCTCTTCCTCATCTTCTCCCTTCACCTATAAAAAGACAAAAAAGGTAACTCCTTTTTATGTCTTGGCCTCTAAATTTTGAGTCAACAATTAACCAACAGCCTCAGAATGTTCCCATTAAATATTCAAACTACCAGAACTTTTTAAAAGATTCAATTCTGCTTTCAGTAACAATTCAAAGGTGCAGCACATAGTTAAATGAAGTGTTTCTCCACCTTCCCACAAACCTGAGCAAATGCTCCTGACAGACAGTGTGAATAGGAGTCATTTCAGAAGTATAGTCTCCATAAAGTCCGGTTTATAGCTCCAGATCCGGTCAGGAAGTAAGGTGTGCTTAGAAGAAATATGATACCGTAATAACTATTCTCTTAATGGTTGGGTAATCACTTAATGGATTGCTGTTGTCTAATGAAAACAGCAATAAAAAGCAAAGCTCTGGCCCTGGCCACTGTGGCTCAGTTGGTTGGAGCATCCTCTGCACACGGAAAGGTCATGGGTCGGATTCCAGGTCAGACACCTCGGTTCCGGTCCGAGTCAGAGTGCCTGCGGGCGGCAACCAATCGATGTTTCTCACATTGATGTTTCCCCCTCTCTCTCTCTCTCTCTCTCTCTCTCTTTCCCTTCCTTTCTGTCTAAAATCAATAAACATATCCTCGGGTGAGGATTAAAAAACAAATCTTAAAAAAATAAAAAAGCAAAGCTCTGTAGCTGTATATCCCCAAAAGCCTACATTTTCTTTCCTTGGGAGCCTTAAAAGTGTTCCCTGGAATACCTGGAAGTACACGAGCAAACCTGTGCACTGGACGTGCGCATGGGAACCGGAACGGGAAGTAGAGAACTGGACCTTACCTCTCTGTGCAGTTTACACGGGCTTATCTTATTCGCATGATTTTTAAAACCAACCTCAGAATAACATTTTTAAAAGCGTTCCACAGCAACCCTATGAAGTGTGTAATATGAACCACGGTTTCAAACGGTTACCAAGTTAACACGGAGCCTCCCCCTATTACCGTGCTGGTTGATGTAAATGATATCTAGAAAGAGGCACCCACCTACCCCGAGCCTGATGCTGAAACACAGAAATTAAATTCGAGCCCATTCATTCGTCCTCCGGTCGGGCTGCGGCGCTGCCCGTGAGGAATGCAGGGCCAGCGTGGTGCGCAGCGGCGGCGGGACATCCCTTCCCCGAGGCGATCATCTTTGTTTTACGGGCGAGAGGGATCGCTCGGCCCGAGCTCACCGGCGCGGCCCGGGAGCCGCCGAGGAGGCTCGCTCAGCGAGACGCCGGCCGCGCCGCGCAGCCTTACGCTGACGTGTCCGTCGCCAGGGGCTGACGCCCCGACGCCCAGGCCCGCTTTCCCCGAGGCCGAGAGGGGCGCGGGGACCAACGACAAACGCTAGGAGGGGCGAGGGCCGCCCCGCTCACCTGCACGCCGAGGTGCGCCAGCCGGGCCTCGAGCTCCGGCTCCAAGGCCAGCAGGAAGGAGGTGGCGCGGGCCGTGGAGCTGCCGCCCGGGTGCGCCAGGACCATCTCCACCGTCACCTTGGCCAGGTGGCTGCTCAGGTCCACCGTGCGCTTCACGTCCTCGTTGACCAACGGCGGTGCCTCGGGAGAGGCGCGGCCTGGCGCCGGGGCCCAGGCCCCGAGCAGGAGGAGCACGAGCAGCCGGGAGGCAGGGACCTCCATGACGGGGACCGAGTTGAGCCGCAGGCCGCGCGAGCGCCGCCGCCCCGCCCCCGGCCACCGCGCAGCCGCTCATTGGGCCCGGGCTGGCGCCACGAGTTGGCGGCACAGGGGAACGAAGGACCCCGTCTCCAGGGCAACGGGCCGCCCCAGGCGCCTGACTGCGCGGCCCCTCAGCTATTCGATTCTTCCGGGAACGAGCCCCTGCCCATCTGCTCTAGCTCTTGCCATTCTTCCCCTGCCATCACCCTGGCCTTCCTGCTCCTCGAGACAGTAAGATTTAACTCAGACGGAGAAAGTAAAAGCCTAGGCAAAAGTTTAAGCAGAAACAGCGCATCTGCACAGTCTCAGGAGATGAGTCATTACAAAGGGGTGAGTTTACATCGGAGAATCCTGGCAGGCACCCCATTAACCAAGTGATCAAGGTTAACATCGCCAATGATAAGACCTAGTGTTATCTATAGCCACTATGGGGTGCACCCAGAAGGGCATCCCACTTCTGAGGTACTGCCACAGAACTGCTGAAAATGCATGACCTCAGTGCAGCCATAAGAAACACCAGGCAAACCAAAAGCACCGGGACTGATCTAGTGAAACCCATTTCAGACTTCTGTCCTTGAGAACTGTAGCCATGATCAATTCGAGTTGTTCTAAGCCACTAAGTTTGTGGTAATTTGTTACAACAATAAGCAAGTAGTAGCCAGGCTCTCTGAGGGCAGGGAGGATTGTTCATCCCACAGTCCCAGCGTGTAGTGCCTAGGTGGTCAGTAAACAACTATTGAATGAATAAATAAGCTTTTCATGATAAACATCATTACCCCATTCTATGGATGAGTAAATTCAGGTACCCAAGCCAGTAAATGTCAGGCTGTTTGGAAACCTGGACTGACTCCAAAATGGAACTCTTTTCACCAACCCAGGCTATTGAATAAAAGCCCAGGTTTTCACAGATTAAAAGAAGCATTACAGATCCCAATCTATTCTTATTTGCCAAACATAAAATACAGGGCCAGAGAGGGTAAGTTACCCAAAGTCATACAGCTCCTTACAAGCAGAACAGGGACTAGAACCTGATCTCCCAGTCAACTAGGACAGAATAGATAATGTTAAACCCTTTAACACTATCATTATTAAAATACAATACAGGGCCCTGGCCGGGGAGCTCCATTGGTTGGAGTGTTTTCCCAAAAGGTTGTGTGTTCAATTCCCAGTCAGGGCACATACCTAAGTTGCGAGTTTGATCCCCAGTCAGGGTGCATATGGGAGGCAACTGTCTCACATATCTCTCTCTCTCTCTCTCTCTCTCTCTCTCTCTCTTTCTTTCCCTCCCCTCTCCCCCTCTCTCTAAAGTCAATAAACATATCCTCAGATGAGGATTAAAAAATAAAAACAATACAGGGAAGCTGTTTTGGCAGTAGTCAGTTGCAAATCTAGAGAGATGCACCAAGTCCCAAGGAATAAACCAATTTGATTTTTTTCCACCAAGTGGCAATTATACTGCAAAGATATCCCTGAATTATCCTGAAAATGTCAGAACTTCAATTTCCCCTGAATAATTCCTGCCTCATTCACAGTCTCCCATTATCTACCTCACTCTTATCTCTCTCTCTCTCTCTCTCTCTCTCTCTCTCTCTCTCTCTCAAGACTGGGGCCCTGATCACCCTTGCCCCAGTTCATGAGGCATTGGTTCCAATCCAGGAGAGGCAAGACAAGAGGAATTTAGGTTATTTCCCCCACATCTCATCTATTGACTGTTCAACTCTTAGAGGGAGGGTGTCATTCAGAGAGAAGTTTTCTATTGTCCCCTTCTCGGGTTCTAGAGTCCTGGCTCAGAGATTTTGCCTGGATGGAGAAGCAGGTAGGAAAACAGATAGCTCCTCATCTCTTTCCAAAGGAAATAACTTTATTTGCATCAGAGTATGGAGAAGTACAAACCTAAGAGCACCCCCAAAAACAATGGAGGTTGTGATGAAAGGCAAAAGTGTAGGCCAGCCGTTTTCAGGAGAGGACAGGGAATAAGACAGCTGGGAGGAACTCTCGTAGGACTGGAACAAATGCCAATAATGGCTTCAAAAACTATTCCTTCAAAGGAGCCATATTGGATTGGGTTAGTTTTTTGTAGAGCAATTTATTCCCTAGGGCATTGTTGAAAATAATTGAGCAATCATATGCAATTAGTGGAGTTTAACAACTTGGTATAGTCAGGGAAAAAGATGAAGAGAGCCCTTAGCCAAATCACTGTCATCCCGAAGTAATTGGGTAAGCCCAGAGCTGCACCTCCTTGCAACATCTGAGGCTTTAACATTGTGAGAGAGAAAATAGACTTCACTGAAAGAATTCAGCCAGTGGACTTCCGGTCAAGATGGCGGCATAGGTAAACACATTACTCAAATCCTCCCACAAACACATCAAAAATACAGCTAAGGCCGAAACCGGTTTGGCTCAGTGGATAGAGTGTCGGCCTGCGGACTGAAGGGTCCTGGGTTCGATTCCAGTCAAGGGCATGTACCTGGGTTGCGGGCACATCCCCAGTGGGAGATGTGCAGGAGGCAGCTGATCGATGTTTCTCTCATCGATGTTTCTAACTCTCTATCTCTCTCCCTTCCTCTCTGTAAAAAAATCAATAAAATATATTTTAAAAAAATACAACTAAGCCCAGCCTGTACAGTTCAGTGGTTGAGCGTCAACCAATGAATCAAGTTGCTGGTTCAATTCCAGTCAGGGCACATGCCCAGGTTGCAAACTTGATTCCCAGTAGGGGGCATGCAGGAGGCAGCTAATCAATGATTCTCTCTCATCATTGTTTCTGTCTCTCTCTCCCTCTCCCTTCCTCCCTGAAATCAATAAAAATAATAAAAACATATTTTTTAAAAATACTACTAATATTGCCCCAATCAGAACATCAAAAAGAAAAAAAATCCAAAAATATAAAGTTAGTGTAAGGTGCATCAGGGACAACTTCAAGAGTACCAACATTTGCATGGGGGGAAGGGTGTGGGTGCCGGAAGTTGAAGAGAAAGAGCAAGAAATTAAAAACTATTTGAAAAAAAAATAATGGCAGAAAACTTCCCCTACCCGGGGAAGGAAGTCAGCATACATGTCCAGGAAGCACAGAATTCCCCCCACCAAAAAAAATGAGGCCCACATTAAGACACATCATAATTAAAAAGCAAAAGCTTAAAGAAAGAATCTTAAAAGCAGCAAGAAAAAACAGTTACCTATAAGGGAACTCCCATAAGATTGTTAGCTGATTTCTCAAAAGAAACTTTGTATGCCAGGGAGAGTGGCAAGAAATATTCAAAGTGGTGTAAAGCAAGGACCTAAAACCAAGATTACCCAGAAAAGCTATCATGTAGAATAGGAGGACAGATAAAGAGCTTCCCAAACAAGAAAAAACAAAGGAGTTCATCACCACCAAACTAGTATTACATGAAATGTTAAAGGGTTTTCTTTAAGAAAAAGAAGGGAGGAAAAGAGAAAAAATATGAACAATAAAATGGCAGTAAATACATATCTATCAACAACTGAATCTAAAAATCAAAATAAATGAACAAGCAGAACAGAAACAGATTTATAAATACATAGAACATTTTGATGGTTGCCAGATGGGAGGGTGGGAAGGATGAAAAAGGTGAAGAGATTTAGAAGAACAAATCAGTAGTTACATAATAGTCATGGGGATATGAAGAACAGCATGGGGAATATAGTCAATAATATTCTAATATTCTAACATGGTGCCAGGTGGGTATGTCTAATCACTGGGGTGTAGATCTGAAATTAATCTAATATTGTATGTCAACTGTAATTGAAAAATAAAAAATAATTAAAAATGAAAGCAAAAATCTGGGGGGGGGGCGGAATTATTCATCCAGTCAATAAAAAATTAACAAGCAAATAAGCCATGAAAGTGGGTTGGGGAGGGAAATCAAGTACCCAGATTTCCTACAATATATTTTCTAAAATGTTCAGTTTCCAACAAAAATTATGAGGCATGTAAAGAAACAAAGTGTGAATGATAAACCAGAAGGGGAAAAAAGCAGCCAATCAAACTTCCTGTGAGAGTGACCAAATGTTGGATTTATCAAAAAAAGTCTACAAATAGCCACTGTTAACATTTTCACAGAATTAAAGGAAAGCAAGAATAAAGAGTAAAAGAATATATGATGACAATTTCACATCAAATAGAGAATATCAATAAAGAGAGAAAATTTAAAAGAACCAAATGGAAATTCTGAAGTTAAAAAGTACAATATTACTGTACTCTTACTGTACCAAAAGTACTGAAATTACAAATTCACTAGAGGGACTCAAAAGTGGATCTGAACTGGCAGAATAAAGAATAAGCAAACTTGTGATAGATCAGTAGAGATGCAAGCCAAAGAATAGAGAGGTGAAAGAGTAAAAATAAATGAAAAAAGCCTCAAAGAAATGTAGGATGGACACACCAGAAGGAGAGGGAAATAGACAGAAATATATCTATAATATACAGAGGCAGAGCTGCCTCAAACTGATTGTCAAACTGCAGTGGGAAGGCCAGGGAGGGTTGGGGGACAGGAGGGAGGGGAGTAAGAGATCAACCGAAGGACTTGTATGCATGCATATAAGCATAACTAATGGACATAAGACACTGGGGGGTAAGGGAGGGCAGGGGATTGTCAAGGGCGGGGGGTGGGGGAAGGACACATATGTAATACCCTTTGTAATACTTATTATAATATTTTTTTAAAGAATAAAAAAAAAGAAATATATCTATAATAATAAAAGCATAATATGCTAATTAGACCGGACAGCCGAAGGACCTTCCAGACGAAGCTGGGGCTGTGAGTGGGAGGCAGCTACTGTGGCTGTGAGGGCCGAGCCCCTTGCATGAATTTCATGCATCGGGCCTCTAGTATATATTCCAAGAAATAATGGCTGAACACTTCTCAAAGTTATTAAAAAACAATAACCATCCTGTCCAGGTGGCTCAGTTGGTCAGAGCATCATCCCAATGCACCAAGGTGTGGGCACTTATAAGAATCAATCAATGACCTTTCCCTGTGAGGGTCCCCAGATTGAGAAAAGTGTGGCCTTCTCTCCATGCCATTGCATGTGCTCGTCCACTGGTATCAGTTACTCTAAAAAGGGGGAATCATCTGGCAAAAATGTCGTTTTGCCTGCTGTGTTCAAGGCTCTTATTAGACCAGATATTGTGAACTTTTCTCACACTAACTTGCACAAAAACAATAGACAGCCCAATGCTGTCGGTTAATTGGCAGGTCATCAAACCAGTGTTGAGCCTTGGGGTACTGGCAGAGCTATAGCTCAAATTCCCAGAATTCAAGATGGTGAAATTCATCGTTCTGGCCTGGGTGCTTTCAGAAATATGTGTCATGGTGGCTGCTTGTTTGCACCAACCAAAACTGGCACCATTGGCACCACAGAGTGAACACAACACAGAAGTGATATGCCATCTGTTCTGCCCTAGCTGCCTTAGCCTTACCAGCACTGGTCATGTCAAAAGGTCATCATGTAGCCCAGCCTGTGTGGTTCAGTGATTGAACATCGACCCAAGAACTAAGAAGTCACTGGTTCAATTTACAGTCAGAGCAGATGCCCAGATTGCAGGCTCGACCCCTAGTAAGAGCAATGGAGGAAGCAGCCAATCTATGATGTTTCTCTCTCATCGATGTTTCTAGCTCTCTATCCCTCTCCCTTCCTCTCTCTTAAAAAAAAAAGTCAATAAAAACATTTTTTTAAAGTCATCTTATTGAGGAAGTTCCTGAACTTCCTTTGGTGGTTGAAGATAAAATTGAAGGTTACAAGAAAACCAAGAAGGCTATTTTGCTTCTGAAGAAATGAAGCCTTGGAATGATATCAAAAAGGTCTACGCCTCTCAGCAAATAAGAGCTGCCAAGAGCAAAATGAGAAACCATCTTTGGATCCAGCACAGGGGACCTTGCATCATCTATAAGGAGGACACTGGTATCATCGAAGCCTTCAGAAACATCCCTGGAATTACTCTTCTTAATGTAAGCAAACTGAACTTTTTGAAACTTGCTCCTGGTGGGCTTTTGGGTAGTTTCTGCATTTGGACTGAAAGTGCTTTCCATAAGTTAGATGAAGGGTATGGCACTTAGCGTAAAGCTGCCTCCCTCAGAGTACAACCTTCCCATGCTCAAGATGCTTAATATAGACCCCAGCAGAATCTGGAAAAGCCCAGTGATCCAGAGAGCCCTCTGAGTCCCACGCAAGAAGATTCATCGCAGAGTCCTGAAGAAGAATCCACTGAAAGACCTGAGAATCACGTTGAAGCTAAACCTGTACGCAAAGAATACGCGCCAGAAACACCATTCTTCAACAGGCCAAGAGCCACAAGCTCTGGGTGGATAGAGCAGCAGCAGATTAAAAGCCAAGTCAGATGAGAAGGGGGTTCCAGGCAAGAAGCCTGTGGTAAGGAAGAAAGGAAAGAAGGCTATTGGCATTAAGAAGCAGAAGAAGACTTTGGTGGGTAAAAAAGGCTGTAGCTACCAAGAAACCAGCAGCTGAGAAGCCCACAGAAAAGAAACCCACTACAGAAGAAAAGAAGCCTACAGCATAAACTTAAATGTGTTTATTCCATAAAAATCAAATCACTTTGGACAACTAATTTTGAATGAAAACTGATCAAAGGCAAAAAAAGAATCAACCAATGAGCCCTGGCTGGGTGGCTCAGTTGGTTGGAGTGTCGTCCCATGCACCAAAAGGTTGCAGGTTTGATTCCCGATTGGGGCATGTACAGGGGGCAACTGATCAATGTTTTTCTCTCACATCAATGTCCCCCCCCCCCCGCCATCCTTTCCTCTCTCTCAAAAAATCAATAGAAACATATCCTTGGGTGAGGATTAAAATTAAAAAATTAATCAACCAATGAATATATGAGTAGTACAACAAATCAAGGTTTCTCTCTCTCTCTCTCTCTCTCTCTCTCACTCAAATCAATAAATAAAAATTAAAAAATATATATCCTTCACATCCAGGGAGCTCAACAAAATCCAAATAGGGTAAATGTAAAGAGGTCCACAAACAGATACATTATATAAAATTGCTGAAAGTTAAAGAAAAACATCTTGAAAGCATTGAGAGAAAATGACTCATTACATACAAGGGAATTCTAATAAGATTAGCAAACTTCTTAACAGAAACAATGGAGGACACAGAACAGTGGGATAATATGTCCAAAATGGTCAAATAAAAACACTATCAACCATTTTTGAGAAATTAGGTGAATGAAAATGAAGAAATATCAGTATTCATGGGATGCAGCTATAGCAGTGCTTAGATGGAAATTTATAACTGTAAATATCTATATTAAGAAGAAAGATCTCAAATCAATAAATATAAGACACTAGTAAAAGAGCAAATTAAACCAAGAGCAAACAGAAGGAAGAAAATATAAATGATTAGAGCATAAATTAATGACATAGTAACACATAGTGAAAATCAATTAAACCAAAAGCTGGTTCTTTGAGATCAACAAAACTGACAAATAGACTAAACAAGAAAAAAAGAGAGAAGATGCAAACTCCTAGAATTAGAAATGAAAGAGAATACATTACTACTAACCTTACAGAAATAATTAAGGATTGTGAGAGAATACTGAGGCCATTTGTATGCTACCAAAATATACAACCTAGATGAAATGGATAAATTCCTAGGAAAATAAAACTACCAAAACTGACTCAAGAAGAAATAAATATTCTGAATAGACCTATAATAAGTGAAGATACTGAATTATTAATTTAAAAAACTACCCACAATGAAAAGACTAGGAGTAGATGGCTTCACTGGTATATTCCACTAAACATTAAAGAAGAATTAGTACCAATTTTTCACAAACTCTTATCATAAAGAGAAGAGGGGCACTTCCCAACTCATTATATGAGTCCAGTAGTATCCTGATACCAAACCCAGAGAAAGCCCTCACAAGAGAGAAAAAGACTGTTTGGCCACAGTGGCTCAGTGGTTGAGCATTGACCCAAGAACCAGGAGGCCGAGGTTTGGTTCCTGGTTGGCGCGCATGCCCAGGTTCTGGACTCAACCCTGAACCTGGGCATGAAGCAGGTGGCCAGTTGATGATTCTCTCTCATCACTCTCTCTCTCACTCACTCTCTCTTCCTCTTTCTCTAAAATCAATAAAAACATTTTACAAAAGAGAGAAAACTACAGACCAATATATTTTATGAATATCTATGTATTGGAGGGTAAAGGGAGTCCTAATATATGGTGAGAGGGGAAGATTTAACTTTGGGTGGTGGGCACACAGTGCAATATATAGATCTTGTAACATAGAAATCCACACCTGAAACCTATATGCTCATGTTGACCTATGTCACCCCAATAAATTTAATAAAAAAATGTATGTAGATGTTCCCAACAACATATTAGCGAACAGAATCCAGCAACATTTAAACATAATTATACAGAATGGTCAAGTGGGCTTTTTCCCAAGAATATGAGATTGGTTTAATATCCAAAATCAACTAATGTAACATAGTATAATAATAATAGAATAAAAATAAAAGTGAAATTAAGGCTTTCCCAGATAAACAAAAATTGAGAGAATGTGTTACTAGCAGACCTGCACTATAAGAAATGCAAAAGGGAATCTTTCAGGCTAAAATGAAATGACTACACAGTAACTCAATCATAAATCTACATATATAAAACCCTAAGCGACCGGCCGACCGTTTGACTGGTCACTATGATGCACACTGACCACCAGGGGGCAGACACTCAACACAGGAGCTGCCCCCTGGTGGTCAGTGTGCTCCCACAGCGGGAGCACCACTCAGCTGACCATTGGGCGCCAGACGCTGGGCTCAGGGCTGGGGAGCGCAGCTGCAGTGGTGACGAGCCTTTCCCGCCTCTACTGAAGCGCTACTGAGCAGCAGCGGAGGCAGGCGCCAAGGGGCCAGGATGAGTGGATGCGGTGCCCAGCCAGGGCTGCCTGCTGCTTTGAGCACTACTACATGCCTCAAGGGGTCCCGGATTGTGAGAGGATTCAGGCCAGGCTGAGGGACCCCACCAGTGCACAAATCCATGCACTGGGCCTCTAGTGAAAAAATAAAAAGCACAAATAGATGTAACTACTTAGATAAATCCAAAAGACAACAAAAATGTACTTTTGTTTGTAGCTCTTTTTCCCCCCTTCTATCTGATTTAAAAGACAACTGCATAACCCTGGCAGATGTGACTTAGTTGGTTGAGAATCGTCCAATGAATAGGAATGGGGGTGGTGTGGGGAGGAGGGGCAAAGGAGAGGCAACAGATCAATGTTTCTCTTATACATCAATGTTTCTCCCTCTCTCTCAAGTCAGTAAAAAAAAAAAAAAAGACAACTGCATAAAGCATTAAGCATTAATTATACATATTATATGGATAAAATACAAAGGCATAATGTTCCCATTTATTTTGGTTTGTGTTGTCTAATGCCATTCATAACTTTAAGGATGACATTGTAGAATTTAAATGTTAGTCACAGAAAAAATACATTTCCTTATTTCATTTCTCTCACAAGGCAATAATATTTGCCCATTTGCACACCCAGGTTAACAAACTTTGTGTATTTCCCAAGGGCAGAAACAGAATCTCCCCTAGAAACTGGATTTCTCACCCAGGATTGTGACAATGATGAAAACTGTGTGACTCATACTTGCCCTTAACGAAGTTTTAAACACATCACTGTTGAAGTGCTACTAACCAGTGTGGAAACTGGTAACAGATATGAAGGTATTTTTGCACTTTAATGAAAATGTCTTTTGAAGACCTGGAATGCATTCAATTTCCAGAAACAGGAAACTTTTCTGATGAAATAGAAGGTGGCCTGATTGAAGCAGGTAATGGTATCTGGATTCCTCAAATCACTGTTTGCAACTTCTTACTTAAGAAATTGGTGCTATGGGTCTTGGATGTGTGAATACAAAAGATATTTTAGTCCCTCTCCTTCTTATGAAGGAAGACCCTAACAAATAGCAACCTTCCAGGGGAGGCCAAGCTGCCAGACTCCTGAGACAGTGCGTGAACTGCCTTCCAGGGACTGCCCGACCTCAGGCATGTTCCTGGCTGCGAGAGCTGACAGCCAGGAGGTACCAGAACACCATCACCATGGCAACCCATCACCATGGCAACCCATCACCAGCCACAGGTTAGGTACAAGGCTTGCAGTGTAGCTTCTTTGGAGACGAAATTAATATAATTAACAACCGGGCACTGTAATCTGAAATCTCAATCCTCGCGACAATCTCCCAGATTTTACAGAAATTAGGGAGGGGTACTTCTAATCCCATCTCTGCCAGGGTTTAGCAGAGTGGGCGAGGAGGGTTGGCGTGTCTTCTCACCTGTAAATGATAATAATACGTGCCTCACCGCGTGGAGGAGACGTTTAACAGGCCCTTAAACATTGGTTTCTTTCCCAGCTGCCCGCCCGCACGACCGGCCTCGCCTTTCCCCTTCGCTCAGTGCGCAGGCTCACGTCCCACCCTGGCCTGGCCCCAGCGAAGGCTTCCCTGCCGGGACCGCCCACGTCGACCCAGAAGAGAACCCTCCAGGTCCCAGCTGACGTCGCTGCTCCGGCCCGGCCGCCAGGGGGCGACAGAGTCGCGCGCGTGGGCTCGCGCCGCCCTTCTTACGTCAGCAGGCCCGTCCCGGAAACGACGGCGCTGCCGTACAAGATGGCCGTTCCCTTTGTGGTGGTAAGGGGCGCGGAGACGCTGTCCCGTTTATGGGAAACGCGGTGACCTGAGCTCAGTTATTGCAGCGCGGGCTTCTCGTAAGAGATGGCTGCCGCCGAGTTAACCGGTGTCTTTCTTGACCGAGTCGGTGGCAAGAAGCACAAGATGGCGGGCGCGGCCGCGGACGGGAAAATGGCAGCGCGAGGGCTGCTGGGGCGCCTGCCCCTTGGCCGGCCCGCCCCCCGGGGGGAGGCTGGGCCTTCGCGCTGTAGGTTCCAGCGGGAAGGTGGCGTCCGCCGCCGGGCGCTTTCGCCAGCCGCGTCCCGGCGCTGCTCGGGGTGAATGGCACCCCATTGTACCTAGTGGAGGGGTTTCCTCCCAGCGACTTAGAGACGCAACATGGGGCTTTCGTGCCTTCCGACTGACTCATGTCCACAGACACACTTCCCTATCGTTACATACGAAACCAGAGAACCAGGTAAAATCACTGAGAGTCCACCTTTTTAGAGGAATAACGGGCCGTGGCTGGAAAGAGCAAAGCAGCGGGTTTTTTGGGTTTTTTTGTTGGGTTTTTTTTTTTTTTTGGTGTTTTTTTTTTTTAATACAGAGAGGAAGGGAGAGGGACAGAGAGAAACATCCATGAGAGAGAAACATCGATCACCTGCCTCCTGCACACCCCCTTCTGGGGATATGCCCGCAACCAAGGTGCATGCCCTTGACCGGAATGGAACCCGGGACCCTTGAGTCCGCAGGCCGACGCTCTATCCACTGAGCCAAACCGGTCAGGGCAAAGCAGCGGTTTTTATACTAATGGGTAACCAACTGCAAGATGTAAGGGAAAGAAAGCAAAGCGCAGAAAAATGTCACCCATATGCCGTTACCCGCGTTGTTTTTGTTAAAGACTCATGAAAGTACAGATACACGTGAGCTTGTAGGCATAGACTAGATCCAGGAAGAAGGAACCGGTGACAGCGATTGCCCAATCTAACCAAGAAATGGAAATAAAGACGGGAACAAGCCGAACCCCTGTGCTCAGTGGTTGAGCATCCACCTAGTGGTTGAGCGTCACATGCCCAGGTTGCAGGCTCTCTCCCTCTCCCGTCCTCTCTCTCTAAAGAACGATTTCTGTCCTCCATTCAATGGCCTTGGTATCCTTGTTGAAAATCAATTGACCATAACTTCTCAATTATATTCCCTTAATCTGTATGTCTAACCTTTTAAAAAATACAATTTGGTATTGATTTCAGAGAGGAAGGGGGTGGGAGAGAGAGAGAGAAACAAAAATCATGAGAAAGAGCCCTAGCTGGTTTGGCTCAGTGGCAGAGCCCTGCCAAGGGCACATGCCCGGGTTGCAGCTCAATCCCCCCCCACAGTAGGGGGCGTGCAGGAGGCAGCCAATCAATGCTTCTGTCATCATTGATGTTTCTATCTCTCTATTGCTCTCCCTTCCTCTCTGAAATCAATAAAAATATTTTAAAAATAAATAAAATGATGAGAAAGAATTATCTATCTGCTGCCACCTGCACGCCCCACACTGGGGATCAAACTCCTAGTTCATAGGTCCATGCTCAACCACTAAGCCACACCAGCTGGGCAATAAAAATATATTTTAAAAACAAAAAAAGATGGGGAAAAGGGATGGGAGGAAAAATATGTTTTGCAAATATTAGTTACATGAATAAAGATGCAAAGTTCTTTTATAAGGTTATATCAAAGCAAGAACAGCACATTGTTGAATGAATAAATGCATGTATGCATGCCTTTCTGCTTCAAGCATGCATATTCCCAGTGGCTTCTTCTGCTGCTGGTATATCTTCCGGTGTTTTTAGGGTTAGTATAGAAAACAATGGTAGCATTGAGTGAGAATTCAAACCAAGCTCTGTCTTTAAATCACCCAGAAATGTGTTTCCAATGCTTAAAAAATACAGTAGCAGTTTCAGAATTGGTATTATCTTGGGAATTACATATTTGAATGGGAAATGAGTATCAATCCTCCATCCCAAAACAACTGACCATTACTGAGTCTTTACTTGTGTGCCATGCCCTGACAAGTGGACACTCTTACACATACCACTCTGGGTGTGTTTTTTGGGTGTTTTTTTAAAAATATATGTTTTATTGATTTTTTACAGAGAGGAAGGGAGAGGGATAAAAAGTTAGAAACATTGATCAGCTGCCTCCTGCACACTCCCAACTGGGTATGTGCCCGCAACCAACGTACATGCCCTTGACCGGAATCGAACCTGGGACCCTTGAGTCTGTAGGCCGACGCTCTATCCACTGAGCCAAACCGGTTAGGGCCCACTCTGGGTTTTTGGATGAATTGCATATGATAATGTAATTAGAGTTTAGCCAAGTTCCTAACCTGTACTAAATGCTCAATAAATAATAGCAATTATTATTTTGGGTCAACCCTGAGTTGCTTGATACAGTACATTTTTGCCTCTGAGACTTTGGTGGGGGTGGCTTTAAAAAATACACTATTTGCGGGAGAGGTCAATGGGGAAAAAGGAGACTTATGTAATACTTCAAACAATAAAGAATTTAAATTTAAAAAAATACACTAGTTGCTGTGAAATGTTATTATTCTTTTTATCATCTTAGAGGCCATATGGTAAAATGGAAGACATTTAGCTTTTTTTTTTTAATATTTTATTGATTTTTTACAGAGAGGAAAGGAGAGGGATAGTTAGAAACATCGATGAGAGAGAAACATCAATCAGCTGCCTCCTGCACACCTCCCACTGGAGATGTGCCTGAAACCAAGGTACATGCCCTTGACCAGAATCGAACCCGGGACCCTTCAGTCCGCAGGCCAACGCTCCATCCACTGAGCCAAACCGGCCAGGGTGACATTTAGCTTTTTAAAAAATTTTTAAATTTTATTGAATTTATTGGGGTGACATTGATTAATAAAATTATATAGGTTTCAGATGTACAATTCTATAATACATCATATGTATATTGTGTGTTCACCACCCCAAGTCTAAATCTCCTCCCATCACCATTTATCTCCCCTTTTCTCTCTTCTACCTTTCCCCACCCTCCTCCCTTCTGGTAATCACCATACTGTTGTCTGTGTCTATGAGTTGCTCTTTTTTGCTTAATCCTTTCATCTTTTTCACCCAGCTCCTCAAGCCCCCTCCCCTCTGACACTTCTGACAGCTGCCAGTCTGCTCTCTGTATCTGAATCTGTTTCTATTTTATTTTGTTCTTTAGATGCCACCTATCAGTGAAATCATATGGTACTTGTCTTTCCCTGACTAGCTTATTTCATTCAGCATAATACTTTCCAGGTCCATCCATGCAGTTGCAAAGAGTAAGATTCCCTTTTTTATGACTGAGTAGTATTCTATTGTGTAAATGTACCACAGCTTTTTTTTATCCACACATCTATTGATGGACACTTGGGCTGCTTCCAAATCTTGGCTATTGTAAATAATGCTGCAATGAACATAGAAGGTGGTTTGGTTTCAGTTTTTTTGCACGTATCTGCCCAATTTTTCCAACATTTATTGAATAGACTGTCTTCACCCCATTGTAAGTTTTTGTCTCCCGTGTCAAATATTAACTGACCCTAAAGGCATGGGTTTATTTCTGGCTCTTAACTCTGTTCCATTGATCTATATATCTATTTTTATTCCAGTACTATGCTATTTTGGTTACTATGGCCTTGTAATATAGTATGATATCAAGTCTTTCTCAAGATTGCTATGACTATTCAGGGTCTTTTGTAGTTCCAAATAAATATTTGGAAGACTTGTTCTAGTTCTGTGAAATATGCCATTGGTATCTTGATAGAAATTGCATTTAAATTATATAGATTGCTTTGAGTAGTATGGACATTTTTTTTAAATATTTTTTTATTGTTGATAGTATTACAGATATCTCCCATTCCCTCCCTCCCCTTTACATCTCTCTCCCAGCCTCTACCCACCCACCCCCAGGTGAGTAGTAAGGGCATTTTAATGATGTTAATTCTTCCTATCCATGAACACAGTACAGTATATGCTTCCACTTCTCTGTATCTTCTTCAATTTCTGTCTTCAGAGTCTTATAATATTCTGAGCACAGGTAGGAATTTAGCTTTTTATTGTGTATTCTTGAGTAAGTTACATAATCTTTCAAGACTTCAGTCTCCTTATGAGTAAGATGCGATTCACAAAACCTCTTTCAGGGGTCACCGTGAAAATAGTAATTAGAAATAATGTATGCAAAGTACTTTATGCAGGGCATACAGTAGGCATTCAATAAGTGATTTCTAATTCAGTAATATTTCAACCTCAGAATTAAGGAACTAATACTGCACGCAGAGGCAGGAAAACTTATCTGGTCAAGGGACAGGAGCAGGCGGCCACAGGGTGACAGTTAACACAGGAAGCCTACAAGGAGAAGTTAGAGGGATGGTAGGTCCACTGGCTTCACGGCCTCAGGTTTCCTGTCTCCATTGGGAAAATGGCGAGGCCTCCACACCAGGCGGATATGGTCTGCAGGCCGTTTGCAGAGATACTCCCTTGCCAACAGCCACTTGCACTGTTTCAGCGCACAGTTACCTCTGTAGCACCTTTCAGAGATATCAGCCAATGTTTCTGAGGCTCATTCCTCATACTTTAGTATTTAATATTAAGTGCCTACTGCATATGTTTAATTTTCTTTTTTTTTCTAGTTTTTAATGGTGTTAGAAAACACATAACATAAAATTTTCCACCTTAATTTTGTAAGTGTACAGTTCAGTGGCATTGAGCACACTCACATTATTGTGTAACCATGTCTTTCATATTACAAAAGGATGATATGAAAGGATGAAACTCTACCCATTAAACAATACCTCTTCATTCTGCCCTCCCCCCAGCCCCTGGCAACCACTTTTCTACTTTCTGTCTCTGAATTTAACTGCTCTAGAGATTTCATATAAGTTTGATGGTGTTTTATGTTACTTAGCATAATATCCTCAAGGTTCATCCCTGTTGTAGCATGTCATGATTTTCTTCCTTTTAGATGCTGCTGGATATTTTATTGTATGGGTAGACCACATTTTATTTATCTAATCATCTATCAATGAACACTTGGGTTGCTTCTACCTTTTGGCTATTGTAAATATTTAAAAATTATATCTACATCCTTGAATTACCATGGTTATTTTTAAAAATGGAAGACCTTTAACATACTGTTAAGAATTTAAACAAAGAGAATTTTTAAAAGAAAACAAAGAATTTGAACACAAGGAAAATCAAAGGCTGCCCAAGAAAGGAAATGTAACCATAGTACACTGGTTGCACAGGTAATATTTATATAGTACTAAACATATGAGCAATATTTATTGAATTTTCAATGTTTAGAGTCCACATATAGGATCAGTAAGGAAGACAATTATGGTTACAGAACAAAACATAAATATTACCAATTTTAGTGGTGTAAAATTAAAATTACAGTTAACAGAAGTACAGAGATGGGAGAATGAGGTGAAGAAAAGAATAGGTGCCAGAATAGCCATATCTTACAAAATTGGAACTCAGATCCTGTCTAGAGTTGATAAAACAAGAAATACAAGCATAAAACCTGAGGTTACAATGACTGAAAACAGTGAAAAAACTAGGAAAGTGTGGGGTAAGAGCAGGGTATAAGTGAATTAAATCCTTCATATCTATATATATGAAAGGCTAATATGCTGTGTCCATCCAACTGGTAGCTATGACGCGCACTGACCACTGGAGGGCAGTGGTCAGACGCTCAACGCAGGAGCTGCCAAGCTGCAGTGCCTTGGCAGCAGCGGTTCTTGGGTGACACACTCCCAAAACCAGAGAGGAGAGAGCCTGATTCCTCTCTGGGCTGTGCAATTCCTTCCACCTTTGGCCACCATGGGTTATGTTGTTACTGGGGCACTGTCAGTCCCAAATCTGGTTTACTGCACACTTGCGTTTGCAGTCCACACCCTGTACGACAGCAACTTTACAGAGTGCCGTCTCACACTCTGGGACCCCTCGGGGGATGTCCAAGAGTCAGTTTTGGCCTGATCCCCGCAGGCCAGGCCAAGGGACCCTACCTGCCGGAGGGAACCTGCAGACGCCCTTGGAGCCACAGCGCCACCCCAGGTGTAGCGGGCCAGGGGAGGTTGGCTCCAGGGCATGTCTGGCCCATCTCTCCCAGTCCTGCCCCGCTGGCCACCTTCTAATTAATTTTCTTTCAGTGTGCACAAATCCGTGCACCGGGTCACTAGTATCCATATAAGTATCATTCATATGTGCAGAAATAGCAGGATAAGCATATTATTTAGAGCTATAGGAGTAACTGCCATAAAAACAAACAGTTAAAGAGTGATATCTCTGAGAAGCAACCCTAGGGTCAGGAAGTGATGATGCATTAGCTTTTATTAAAACACTTCAGTACTATTTTTAAAATTGATTTGAGAGAAAAATATTGATTTTTTGTTCCACTTATTTATGCATTCATTGGTTGATTCTTATATGTGTCCTGACCAGCTTTGTCACTGACCACTAAGAGCCATGTGACCCTGACAGAGCATTTCAGTTTTCTGACTCTCACTTTCCATTGTAAAAGTGAGGACCAAATAAATAAATAAATAAATAAAAAGTAACTCCTACAATTGTCACAAAGACTAGATGTGATCCTGCGATGGACTTTCCAAATCTTAGGAACTGGCATGCCACCTACATGGTTTTGGCCAAATCTTCATGCCAGTTCTCCTATTTACCTAATAATTTCCCCTAATTGCTTTTGCTTTTCAAATGTGGCCGTGACCTGAAGAAATGCTGCCTACAAAATTGGGTTTATTTTACATATTGTTTTCCTATTCAAAATAATGAGAAAATGACTGAAATTAAACGTGGTTCATGTGTGTGCCACTGTGGGATAGATAACTCATGCAGAGTGATCATTGCCTCCTCTCTGCATCAGCACTGTCACCAACACCCCTCCATTACTCTACCCTCACAGTTTTTCATTTAACATCCATGACTTTGTTAGTAGGGAAATGAAAGAAGCCCCAGATCTCTTTGATGATAGGTATTTAAAACCATTCAGTAAGTTGTTGCAGACATTCAACTTGCCTGAGTCATGGTCAGGATTGTACAACTCCTACCTTTGGGTATGGAAGGGAGGACCAGATATGTCAGAAGCAGGATGCCTGCAGAGAAGGCTGTGTTTATGTTTGCCCTAACTTGCCCTCAAAAGTAGCCTATTGTCTTCCACCTGCAGCAGGCCCAGCCAGGGGAGCTTTCTGTGGGAGGTGTCCACATTGCCTTCTGGGCATGGCAGCAACAGGCTCCTCAGAACGTGAGCCAGAGCCTGAATTATAGCCACATTTTAGGTGGAATGCAGCTGGATAATCCGTTCTGACTGCATAGCCTTTTTATTAATTAGGGTTCAGTTATGTGCCCTTGACTGGGAATCGAGCCTGTGACCCTTCAGTGAGTGGGCCGACACTCTAACCCAGCCATGGGCAAACTACGGCCCGTTTGAAATGAATAAAACTAAAAAAAAAAAAAAAAAGACCGTACTCTTTTATGTAATGATGTTTACTTTGAATTTATATTAGTTGACACAAACACTCCATCCATGCTTTTGTTCCGGCCCTCCGGTCCAGTTTAAGAACCCATTGTGGCCCTCCAGTCAAAAAGTTTGCCCACCCCTGCTCTAACCACTGATCAACACTAGCCATTTTAATCAGAAGGCAATTAGATGCTTACAAAATCATTGGAAGGCCTAGAGGAATGGTTCTGGGTGAGCTGCCCACAATGCATCCAGAACATGCAGCAGAACTGGGAAGGTGCCGGAAGGGGGGAATCAGGAGGCTGCCACCAGAACTGTGATCCAAATATAAGGAAACCTCTGCCAATACTGCAACTCCCTCTTCATCTCTTTTAGCTTTCACAGAACTGAATTGCTGCTACAACCTAATGTCTCCCTGGCTATGCTAGCCAGCAGTTATAACTAGGGAGCAAAAAGATGGCCCCCACCTCATCCCTAGCTGCATCAGTGAATTTTATCTCATGGAGCTAACTCTTGTCCAGAATTCTATCTTCAAGGAAGGCAAAGAAATGTAGTTTTCAGCTTTCCAGCCTCTGCAGCATGTGAAGGTATACTAGGAGGTTGAAATGGATGAGACCCAGTTAACCATAACCACCAAAGTTGGACCTATGAAGCATGTTCCTCCTAAGACCTGGGCCCAGCTGATTTCTCAAGCCTCACCTCCAGCCACTCATCCAACCCATCCATCCTGTGTTCAATAAATTACTGGGGTACTTCCAACACTCAATGTCTTTGCTCAAGATGTTCCCTTTGTCTTGGGAGGGTCTTTCTTGCTTTTTCTAACAGGTGAATTTGGATTGCCTTTTTTAAAAATTGATATTTAGAGAGAGAGGAAGGGAGAGAGAGATGAAGAGAAACATCAATTTGCTGTTTCATGTATTTATGCATTCATTGGTGGTTTCTTGTTTGGGCCCCTACTGGGGATTGAACTTGCAACTTTGACGTATCAAAACGATGCTCTAACCAACTGATCCAGGGCTATGGATTGACTCTTCTTAGAAGGCTTCTCTTACCCCCTGGGGAAAGTCTTATTCTAGCCTTTTTTTTTTTTTTATTCTAGCCTTGTATAGCTGTTTGTGCATATGATTTATTTACATGTTTGTTTCCCACATTAGACCAAGAGGGCAGAGAGTAGGTCTCATCTGTCTTTGTTTACATAACTGTTGGAGCATTGTCCCATACACCAAAAAGGTGATGGGCTAAATTCCTGGTCAGGACACATGCCTGGGTTGCAGGTTTGATTCTCAGTTGAGGCATGTACCGGAGGCAACAAATCAATGTTTCTCTCTTTCTCTCTTTCTCTCTGTCTCTCTCTCTCTCTCTCTCTCTCTCTCTCTCTCTCCCTCCCTCCCTCCCTCCCTCCCTCCCTCCCTATCTCTATCTCTCTCTCTCCCTTCCTCTCTCTAAAAATCAATAAACATGTCAAGTGAGGATTAAAAAAAGAAGATTGAAATAGGGTACAGTTCAAAGGTTTAAGTTTACTAACCTAATTAATGCATTTAACATAAAAATAATGATGCGGTATTATTGGTATATTTTCAAAATAAATGCAGCCCTGACTGGTTTGGCTCAGTGGATAGAGCGTCAGCCTGCAGACTGAAGGGTCCCGGGTTTGATTCTGGTCAAGGGTACATGGCCTGCATTGTGGGCTTGATCCCCAGTGGGGGATGTGCAGGAGGCAGCCGATCAATGATTCTCATCACTGATGTTTCTATCTCTCTTTCCTCCCTTCCTCTCTGAAATCAATGAAAATATTTTAAAAATAAAATAAAAATAAAATCACCTGACTATTTAGTTAGGCACTGACATTTTTTCCCTTATGTTGTCATAGGTCGATGCTTAACTACTGAGCAATACTGGCTGGGCAGAAGGTGGGTTTTTTTTTTTTTTAATATATTTTATTGATTTTTTTTTTTTTTTTTTATATTTTATTGATTTTTTTTTTTTTTACGAGAGGGATAGAGAGTTAGAAACATCGATGAGTGAGAAACATCGATCAGCTGCCTCCTGCACACCCCCGACTGGGGATGTGCCTGCAACCGAGGTACATGCCTTTGACCGGAATCGAACCCGGGACCCTTCAGTCCGTAGGCCGATGCTCTATCCACTGAGCCAAACCGGTCCAGGCAGAAGGTGGGATTTTTTAAACTCCAGCTTCAGAGCCTTGATGAACTCTTCATTTGTGGTATAGTTTTTTAAAAAAACCTATTTCTTTTAAATTATACATTTTGGATTGGTTTGGGGATTGTAGGGTTATTTATTTATTTATTTATTTTTAGTGGGGGAGCAGAGGACAGGGGCTAATTGATATGTTCTTACGGATAAGTTTTACTTTTTTCCAGCAAAATTCAGGTATTTGAATAATTGTAAATTTTTTTTTTTGCTTTTAAATTTTGTTAGTGCCATTCATCATAGGATTTTTATACTTTATTTTTTTAAAATATATTTTATTGATTTTTTACAGAGAGGAAGGGAGAGAGATAGAGAGTTAGAAACATCAATGAGAGAGAAACATCGATCAGCTGCCTCCTGCACATCTCCTAATGGGGATGTGCCCGCAACCCAGGTACATGCCCCTGACCAGAACCGAACCTGGGACCTTTCAGTCCGCAGGCCGATGCTCTATCCACTCAGCCAAACCGGTTTTGGCGGATTTTTATACTTTAAAATGTTAACAGAGCATCACAAATGAGTTGTCATCTCAAACAAAACTATTAGTTTACACACCCAGCCGGTGTGCTCACTAATTGAGCGTCGACCTATGAACTAGGTCACGGTTCCATTCCTGGTCAGAGCACATGCCTGGGTTGCAGGTAGGGGGCGTGCATGAGGCAGTTGATCAATGATTCTCAGCTGATTGACGTTTCTATCTTTCTATCTCTCTGTCCCTCTACCTTCCTCTCTCTGAAATCAATACAAACAGTGGTATTTTTTAAAACCTACTAGCTTATAAAATGTTCCTCTGAAAGATCTTTGGTTAGGGTCTTTCTGCAAAAGGCCCGGGGGTTAATTCTTTGCTCAAAGGGCAACATTTTATTGAGCTAATTTTAAAATTCTCTTTCCTCCAATATTTGTTGTCAGGCAGACTATAGTTCAGTATGCAATATTCTACAAAGTAGCTGCCAGTGCTACAATTAATGAAGCAGATAATATGTATTCAGGGTCTAAATTAGAATCAACACCTTCACATCCATTATACTTATTTGGGATGGGGGAGGGCAGGAGTGAAAACTAAGATTTTCTGGTGTGTTTCATTGGACCCCAAACCCCTTCTAATCTGAACATGATGGGGCCCAGCTCAGGTGGTTTTTCTCAAATTTCATGAAAGCAGGTCAAGGTCCTTTGTCTCTGTTTAGGTAAAATATGGAAACTTGTCCAATAGTAATGACATCACTTGGCTCCTGACACCCATTGTCCTCAGAGGAATGTGGATACTGCACATATGGAAAGCTGAGACAATATTTGCTTACCCTCTATATCTAATACTTCAGACATTCCAGAACTCCTGTCACAGTGTTTACATTGTGTGGCTACTTATTTTTTCAATTGAGTTAAAATTATACTCGTATATGGTAAGAACAAAGATTTAAAATCACTCTCTTAAAAGGAAAATAAGTAGCACTTGCTGTAAATGGGATGAGAGACAACTGTGAAGTCATACAAGGTGGGGAGGGAAGGAATTCCTTCTTGTGAGACTTGGCATCATTTCATGCTGCCCTCTAGGCTATAGTCAGGTTGAGTACTTGCTCCTCACTCTGAGAACCCCAATTCAACTAATTTTGCCCTGCCGCCCTGGTCAAGGAAGTTAATTGAGTTTATCTTTCAGGATCCCAGTGTTTTTGTTTTTGTTTTGTGTGTGTATGTGTGTGTTTAGTTTGTTTTCTTACTCTCACCTGAGGATATGTTTATTGGCTTTAGATAGAGAGAAAGGGAGAGAGAAACATCAATTGTCTCCCATATGCACCCCAAGGATTGAACCCACAACCTAGGTATATGCCCTGACCAGGAATTGAACCTGTAACCTTTTGGTCCACAAGACAATGCTCCAACCAACTTAGCTGCCCAGCCATGACTTTGTTTGTTTGTTTAATTACATTAGGGACAAGCAGAAAACTAAAGGAACTATCAACTCACCATCCTATTTTATGATCTGGCTGTTGACAGTTCCCTAGTTAACTCTTAGTAACCCACATCAATCACTTAAATTTTGTAAAAATTATTGTGGGACAAACTCTCCACTTGTAAAATCTCTAAAGTAAATCTGTATGTATTTTTTCTTATAAGGTAATTAGCCCATTGCCAAAAGGTTTTACCAATTTATTTTTATTTTATTTTTGTTAATCCTCACCCGAGGATACAATTCCATTGATTTTTTAGAGAGAATGGAAGGGAGGGGGAGATACAGAGAAAGAGGAACATCAATGTGAGAGAGACACATTTCATTGGTTGCCTTACACACACACACACACCCTGAGCCAGGGATCAGGCCTGCCGGGTCTGATTTCAGTAAAGGGCACAAGTCCAGGTTGCGGGCTTGATCCCCAGTGTGGGGCGTGCAGGAGGCAGCCGATTTATGATTCTCTCTCATCATTGGTATTTCTATCTCTCCCTCTCCCTTTCTCTTTGAAATCAATTTTTTTTAAAAAGCCATCATAATCAAAGCAGCCTGGTACTGGCACAAGAACAGGCATATAGACCAATGGAACAGAACAGAGACCCCAGAAATCAACCCAAGTTATTACACTCAATTAATATTTGACAAAGGAGGCAAGAACATACAATGGGGTCAAGACAGTCTCTTCAATAAATGGTGTTGGGGAAATTGGATGCAAAAAATGAAACTAGACCATCAACTTATATCCAACACAAGGACAAGAATAAACTCAAAATGGATAAAATTCTTTTTTTAAAAAAATATATATTTTATTGCTTTTTTACAGAGAGGAAGGGAGAGGGATAGAGAGTTAGAAACATTGATGAGATAGAAGCATCAATCAGCTGCCTCCTGCACACCTCCTACTGGGGATGTGCTCACAACCAAGGTACATGCCCTTGACCAGAATCGAACCTGGGACCCTTCAGTTCGCAGGCCAACACTCTATCCACTGAGCCAAACCGGTCAGGGCACATCATTTGTTTTCTTATTGGTGGGGTAACTGCTGACTCAGTGATGAAGAGGGGTTGTGAGGTGAGAACAATGGGTAGTATATGATTAAGCATTTATCAAGGCCTAGTTTCAGCCCAGGCCTACAGAAGAAAAAGGCTGTCTTTGATCACACAATTATAATACAGGGAGTATTATTATTATTATTATTATTGATTGATTTTAGAGAGAGAGGGAGGGATAGAGAGAGAAAAAAACACCAATTTGTTGTTCCACTTATTTTTGTTGTTGTTGGTGGTGGTGGTGCCCTGACCGGGAATCAAACCATGACCTCCTGGTTCATAGGTCTATGCTCAACCACTGAGCCACCCTGGTGAGGCTGTTGTTCCACTTATTATGAATTCATTGGTTGATTTTTGTATGTGTCCTAATTGGGGATTAAACTCAGGACCTTAATCTATCAGGATGATGTTCTAACCAACTGAGCTACCTGGCTAGAGACAATAGGGACTATTCTTTAACAACATTCCAGGAGTGCAATTTATGACAATACAATCACCATGGGTGGGATGGGGGCAGGGGAGTTGAGAGGATGGGGGTGGAGGTGATGTGGGGGGGAAGGCAGGGAGTTGCTGGCTCTGCAGGCAGTTTCAGAGCCCCAAAGGGCAAAGTTATGCACTGCAAGCAGCTTCAGAGGTCAAGCTGTAAAAATCCAAAATTGGGCCACAAATTATGAATTAATATAAGTCCTCACTCTTCTGCCAGACAAACTGTTCTGCTAATGTCTAATCACCTCTGTGTCTCCATCACCCTGCTATCGTTGGTGCAGTCATTTCCAGTTTACTAGAAACACCACACATGTTGGCATCAGACATACTTGGTTGAAATCCCTGTACTACCGCTTACCGTGTGAACTAGATCAAGAGACCTGTGCTGGGTTTCAGTTCCCTACTTGCAAAACGGTGAAAATAACTTTCCCTCGAGTGGTTCAAGTAAGGAGAAATGGAGACCCCGAAGGTGTAGTGTGGGTGTATAGTAGGGGCTCGGTACTGTAGACATGGATGCTCTTCCTCACCCTGCTATCAATTCGTGAAATAACCACCGTCTTGTCTCCCACTACTCACAGATTTCTCCCTGGGAAAGCCTTTCCTAGAGCAAACTTGGATCATGATTAGCTCTGGGCACACAGGATTACTTGTTGGGCTGACCAGTGCCTTCGGGGAAAGGGACACTAATGGAAGGTCCAGTTTATCCCCGTTTCCACCCTACTTCTTCGCGCGCACACCCCTCTCCCCGCCCCGCCCCTCCCCCCGTATTCATTATTCCGGGGGAACTAGAGGATGGTTTAAACAGGCGTCTGGGTTTAACATGGCGCCGTCCTTTCCCTTGCAGGAGCCTCAAAGATGGCGATAACCACCGGGAGCAGACATGTTTGTCCCACGTGACCCAGGCCCAGGCCGGAGGCTGCCAGAGCGTGACGCAAGGTCGAGGCGGGGCTCCTTCCCGGCACCCTTGACGTCGAGCGCCTCGTGACAGGTACTTCCGCTCGGGGCGGCGGCGGTGGCGGAAGTGGGAGCGGAGCCGGAGTCTTGGCCTTAAAGCCCTAGGCGGCGGCTGTATTGGTGCTGGAGTCGGGGGAGCTCGCCGAAGGGTCTGCTGGAAATTGGAACTTGGACTGCTCCGTCCCCGTCCTCCCTTGCACCTCCTTCTCGGCGGGAGCCCTTGTGACACGCGCGGCTCGGAGCCCCCAGCGGAGCGGCCGAGGTAAGCCGCGGGCCCAGCCCGGCCGGCTGCCCGGCCCCATCCCCCTCCTCAGCCCCTCAGTCGCCAAGGCCTCGCGTCATCCTTTTCTTGGGCAGCTCTGGGTCCAGCCGGCGCTGGGCGCGGGGAGGCCGCGTCGCTCAGGCCCCGGGAGCAGGCCCGGCCTGGGAGAGGTCAGAGGTTGCTGGCGGTGACCTCTGGCCGGCTGGCCGACCCCTGGCCGACTGTCACGGACGCCTTGTTTACTGGTGGCGTCAGGACTGGAGCCCCGGGAAGGTTTCCTGACTTGGTGGCCGCCGGGCACTGGGAGCCCTGTGCGGCGGTGGGACGCGCTAGCCGGTTGCGTTCCCTGGAGCGGCGATCGGGAGGGTGTCGGAGCCGATCCCCAGCTGTTGTGTCGGCTGGGGACCTAGTCGCCACCATCGGCGCGGGCACTGGTGGAATCGCCCAGGTCTGAGCCACTTCTCTGTCTCTTCGGGCGAGCAGGCCCTGACTCTTCGTGCGAGAGGTCCCCGGAATACAGGCAGTGAGTCAGGTCACATGCGCCGGGCTCGCCTCAAACACTTGTATACATGTGACACGCCTCTGGCTCCGGGAGGCAGGGAACTTTTTGTCATAAACATGTTACAGTGAACCCTGAAAGAAGTTGTCAAACTTACTGGGGGAAAGATGGTGGTTGGCTGTAGAGCTGTGTTTGAATTACAGCCGCGCGTCGGCGGCCGTCTTGCTGCATAATGGTTCCTCAAAGTGGGAAAATGGAGAATAATCCTAGCAAACATTTGACTACTTATATACTATGCTGTGCAGCATGGCAAGCTCGTTGCAGAGATAATCTTTAATTCTCAGAGCAGCCATTATAAAGTACCATTATTGTGTCCATTACAGATAGGGAAATCAGAGAACAGAGAGGGTGTCGTTTGTCTAAGGTCACACAGCTGCGAAGTTACGGAGCAGAGATTCAAGCGCAGGCAGGCAGACGCCGGAGCACTGCACTCGGCCTGTGGGTACAGTGCTTCCAGGTGACCCCGAAGCTTGTGATTTATCTTCTGCCACCTGGTATCTGCCTGTCTCCCTCTCTGTCTCCTTTCTTTTCTAGTGATGTCATTCGAAACCCTCCTTTGGTAAAATTAGTTCTACCCTAAAGCCAGAAAATACTCTTGTTTTCAGTTGTGACTTTTAACACTTTTTTTTGTAGTGTGATGCCAGTAAATTAGGAGTTCTAGAATTCTAACAAAGTACTGAGTTGAGTTTGTAAATTTTTGTTACCTAAATCTTCTGTCAAATGAAGTCGGCCTGGCTATCCTGCCATGTCAACCTTTCTTAAAACCTTAGTACATTGTGTATAGCCAGTAGGTTCTTTCTTGTTGAAAATAACTGTATCTTCTCTTTGGATTCCAAAAGAATAGGCTCTTGTCTCTTGCTTCTGACTTAAGCAGCTTATTAGCTGTATGACTGCTCATCCGTGGAATAATAGTCCCCTATTAGTGTGTTTCTCTCTTCAGACTTGGGAGAGTTTGTTCAGATTTAAGTCTAAGAACTGGAAAGGGAGTTGTATTTCTTTTTTTGCTTTTTTGTAATTTTTATTTATTGATTTTTAGAGAGAGAGAGAAGCAGTGATTTGTTCTTCCATTTATTTATGCATTCATTGGTTGATTTTGTATGTACCCTGACCAGGAGTCCAATCTGCAACTTTGGCATATCAGGACAATGCTCTAACCATCTGAGCTACCCAGCCAGGGTCAAGATGTGAGTACATCTGAAGATACTGACCAAACTCAAGCTTAGTATTACAATTCTAATTTCTTTTGTTTGTTTTTTTAAGTATGTTTTTATTGATTTCAGAGAGAAAGGGAGAGGGAGGGAGAGATAGAAACATCAATGATGAGAGAGAATCATTGATTGGTTGCCTCCTGCACGCTCCACACTGGGGATTGAGCCACTCCCGGGGCATGTGCCCTGACTGGGAATCCAACCGGGGTCTCCTGGTTCATAGACCAATGCTCAACCATTGAGCCACACCAGCTGGGCTCTTTCTTTCTTTCTTTCTTTTTTTTTTTTTTAACTTTGCTACCCAGCCTAATATATTTAAAGTGAGTAATAAGTATGGTAGCCTTAAGTAATATGTTAAGTTTAGAGGAGAGTATGATAAGCACCTTTTCATTTAGTCATCAAATGTTTTGAGTATCTGCCATGTATCAGGCATTGCTGGATATTGACTCAGGGAGACAGGCATTGTTCCTGTCCTCAAGGAAATAAAAAATGGTGAGCGATCATGGCCAAGCATATTGTTGTGGAATGGCTTGGCTGTAGAACTTGAGGCTTTTGGAAAGAGGAGTTGTTTCTTATCTCTGCGAGTAAATCCATAGTAATCCAGTGTTTTGGCTAACTTGAAGGCTTTGTTAATTTAACAGCATTTGTATGGTTTGCTCTTTACGAGAGTATGGAAGAGAATATTACGGTTTCTAATTGATCATGTTTTTTGAAGAGTAACCTTCAACAATAAGCTTGTTTCTCCTTTTGCTCTGATGGGAGGGAATTCATGTCCTGCCATTTAACGCTGCAAATGCTAGCTGTTGCAGCGCCCTTAGAACAAAGACACATTTGGCATGCTGGATTTTTCTTCTTCAGCTGATGAGGAAAGTTTAATGTAGTGCCTACCAGCCACAGTACCAGCATCATCCTAGATAAAACCTATGCTACCCATCCCCCAAAACTGTGTTGGCTCCCTCTTCATTAAAAGGGGATCTGAGTTGCATTTATAGAACTGCAGAGTAAACAAACAGAAAGGTGGAATGTAGGAGAAGGTACTAAAAATGTTTTTGTTTTGTTTTGTTTTTAGTATATTCCTCCAGATAATCGTTAGCAACCACTTGAGGCAACATTTTTATTTTTATTTAACTTTGCAACAACTGGGTCTAAGCCCCCAAACCCCCATAATTAAAAAGCATTGCTTTATAATAAAAGTGTGTCTTTGAATTCAATTCCCAACCCCACAACCAAGTGATTCAAAAAGGTTTTGATTTTTGATTAGCTTTGAATAAATCTCTAAAGACATCTGCACTAATAACATTTTCTGCCCTAACATTTGATTTAATATTAGCCTTTCTGTGCAAAAATGTAGCAAACCCAGACTCCAAACCACACATGTGTGACAATTGTCTTAGGTACTGTTCCTCTCTAAGTTTTGACATATTTACCATTATTGCTGTGATAAATTGTCTGGTATTCCATTTATATAATTCAACACAAATAGCTAAGAAAGATTTGACCAGATATTGGACTGGGAGTTATAGGTAAGGTCTTCCAGGGAAGTAAGGAGAGGAGTCCTCCCTGAGTAAGACTAAAGAGTGGTTCCCCTTGGTACTGACGCCATTCTCTAAAGGAGACTGAAGCTTTAAAAATTAACTACTCCCTTCCACCCCATTTTGTACCTACTGACTTTCTGCTGACTCTTAATCTCCCATGTAACATTGCCATGTATTCCAGGCATCCATTCCTATGTGTTATTAAACACTTATCTATTAATGCCATCTAATAGATCTCTGTTTGTCTGCAGTTTGCTGCAGCAACATTCTGCAATATGTCTATATTTTCAGTTATTTACTCTCACATTTTCTTTCTATTTTCTGCCATTTTTCCTCCACATATGCATTATACACAGAAAAAATAGTTTGCATTTATTTTTTAAAATTGCTCATGGTGATTGTGGTAAAAGTGATGTGGTCGATGAAATCAGAACAGGCTTTTTAGCAGTGTTTCTGACTAGTTTCAATTTTAGTACTCCAGTCTGATTTCAAAATCAAATTTAAGAATAGCTACTTGCAAAATGTCTTTTTGGGGAAGAAAGAGAGCTTGGATGTTGGGTCCAGTGGTGACATACAGTATTGACCTTGTTCATTTGCCTGAAGATGCAGTACTTGATGCAGGGGACCTTAAGCCTTGCCTATGGCTCCCTGTTTAGGTGATGTCATCACTGCCGTGGATATCAGTCTGACTGATTCTGTTGTCCATTTCCTGGTCGCCTAGGACTGCTTTATGTCAGTATAGAACAAATCTGAGGACGCATATTAAGGGAGGCCTCGGCACTGGGCAGTGTTAGGAATTCTGTAACTTGCTTGGTTCTCAAATGCACTTGTGTGACTGCTGCCAGACACAGTGAAGGAGCGGCTGGCTGGCTCTGTTTTCCCTTCTCTTTCAAGTAAAGATGCCTTGCTTCTTACTACTACTTTCCTGGAGTTATCCAGCTCAGTTCAGGAATCCTTTAACAATTACATTGTGGTACATTTGAAATTAATGCAGAATAATATTGGATGTAAGCTTGTAATTGAAAAAAATTTTTAATTTTTAAAAAATTGCATTGTAAGTAAATAGTATGTCATTGGTCTCCAGTCTTTGTATGCAATTTTATTTAAAAAGTTTTATTTCCATATGACAAACCTTTTAGTTTGAGTTACTTGAGTATACATGTCAAAGCTACTGTGAATTTTCAAAAAAACCAGCCGTAGCAACATAGACTTTAAAAATAGTGCCTATTACATATGGTATTTAATCAGTCTACCAACAATTCCTTGTGCACCTGCAGATCTGGGAATCCCTGAAGTAACTTTGGGTCATCTGAGTAGCAGGTTAAGTGCCGCTCTTAAATCCTCTGATGGTTGTTAAAGACCATTAATGTTTTGTAGAAATCTTCCTACACAGTATTTATTTTTTAATGCTTTCTAATATTTGTGTAGTGCTTACAATTTGCATAGGATTTCATTTAATGCTCCCAGCAACTGTGTAGGCTTAGAGGGGTAGCCATTTCTGTATTTTCTGTCTGAGATAACTGAGGCTGAGTGCTCAGGTGTCCTAGCTACCCAGAATGCTAATCTAGGTCTATTGAAACATAGCTCAGTGATCTTCCTGAATCACCATCCTGTCTTTTTGATTATACATGATTACCATAAAGGCCTCAGCATTTGACTGCTTATAAAAATGTATCTTTCTCTCATAATTTTACTTAAATGGCATTTCTCTTTCACTGATTATTAAATCTGTCAGTTCTTATGGGGGAGGGGGAGGGAAGCTAGGAATATACAGAAGTAAAAAGAAGAAAAAATTAAATTCAATACCTAGAGCAGGGGTGGGGAGTGTCTGGCCCTGCCAAGGTATTAGGGGTGAGTTAATTAAATGTTTGACCAAATATAGCAGGCTAATTTTTAAGTTGATAATTTTGTATGGCCCATGAATGATGTTGTAATGGCCCTTGGCAGAAAAAAGGTTCCCCACCCCTGACCTAGAGGAAGACCAAGGTGTTAACTGGTTATTTTCTTTCTATGAATATATACCTTAATATATTACTTTCTTTATAAAATTGAATACAAAATATGGTGTGAGAATTTAACTGGGGAGGGGACTGAACACTCTTGGATTCTTTGACCTGCGGGACTTCTAATAACACTCAGAGATGAGAAGCTGGAAATTATCTCCTGGGGATCATAAGACTCTATATTTTTCAGATGTTTAATGGCAGAGGGAAAGAGCCTAATGATGCATCCCATTGCAGAATAAGGTTTATTTGCCATGGTGACACTGGACAAGTAGCGTGTTGCCCTTAATTTTTAGTAATTTGTCATTTAGTATTTGAAGTAGAACCATACATATGGAAAAGTGCACAAATAAGTGAAGTTGAAAATTTCCATAAACTCAGAAGTTCCCTTGTGCCTCCTTCAAGTCATTATCATTCCCTCCCAGGGTAATGAGTTGATGATTTTTAACACTGAATTTTGTCTGATTTGAGCTTTTGTATACATGGAATCATACACTATGTACTATTCTGCATCTGGTTTCTATGACTCAGTATTGTTTTTGAGATATTGTGTTGTGTGTAGTAGTAATTCCATTTTCATTGCTCAGTAGTATTCCATTATGTGAAATACTAGAATGTATTTATTAACTTCTTTTTTTTTTTCTTTTAAGAGAGGAAGGGAGCAGGAGAGAGACAGAAACATCTATGATGAGAGAGAATCATTGATTGGCTGCCTCCTGCACACCCCCCACTGGGGATTGAGCCCACAACCCAGGCATGTGCCCTGACCAGGAATCTAACCGTGACCTACTAGTTCATAGGTCGATGCCTAACTACTGAGCTACACTAGCCAGGCTATTTTTAACTTATTGATGGGCATTTGTGTAGGGTATAGTTTATGGCTGTTGCAAATAAAGCTGTATGAGTACACATTTCCATTGAGTTAATACAGAAGAGTGGAAGGCTGAGTTTTAGAGTATGTATCTGTATTCTTTTGCTAGGCTGCTTTAACAGATACCACAGCCTGGATGACTTAAACAACAGAAATTTATTTTTTCATAATTCTGGAGGCTAGAAGCTCAAGATCAAGGAGTCAGCAGGGTTGGTTTCTTTAGAAGCGTCTCTTTTTCACTTGCAGATAACCTTCTACTGATGTTTTCATATGGTCTTTCTTCTGTACATGTCTGTGTTCTAATCTCTCTTTCTTATAAGGACACTAGAGGCCCAATGCACGAAATTCATGCAAGCGTAGGCCTTCCTTCCCCCGGCTGCCGGCTTTGCAGCCCCGGCTCTCGCAGCCCTCCCACACCCACCTTTGCCTGGTGCTGCCACACACCCCGGGTTCCCCAGTTCCACGGAGCCCCTCGATTGATCTCCCCGCCGGCCCGTGGCCTGGACCTTCCTCTGCGGGGCAATCTTGGGGCAATGGTGGAGACCGCCCCCTCTCCCCCAAATCACATGGCACCCGCCTTGGCTGGCCTGGCGCCAGTGCGTGTCATAGTGTGGTCATCTGGAAGGTCATTCTGTTTGATCGTCGGTCGATTTGCATATTATGCTTTTATTATTATAGATTAGTCATATTGATTAGGGCCCACCCTCATAACCTCATTTAACCTTCCTCCTTTAAAGGCCCTATCTCCAAATACAGTCGTGTTCTGAAGTATTGGGGTTAGGACTTCAACATATGAATTGGGGAGACACAGTTCAGCCTATTACACTTTGGTAGTTACTGCCAATCTTCCAAAGTTGTACCAATTTACACTCCTGCCAGCAGTGTATGGGAGTTCTATATGTTCCACATCTTTGCTAACATTTGTTATTTTATTTTCAGTCTCTTATTTTTGCTCTTCTGGTATGAACCTGCTTCTTTATGGCTCCATTCAGTACCAGCGTAGGCAATCCTTGAGGGGATGGAGAGTTCATTTTGTAGCAAAATTTGTCGTAGTTTGAGAGAATAGTCAAACCTTGGTTCTTGAACATCTCCCATCTTCAACAGTTCAGTTCTCCACCAAGTGGTTCATGTAAAAAATGTCTTGGTTGTGGAACAAATTGGGTTCTTGACCTGACAACCCTTTCATGTGGATATATCAGCATGACAAAAAGTGTCTCTTAGGCCACAAACAAAGGAGAGAATGCAGGAGTGTGAGTCAGGTTACCACTAAACCTTGCCTTGTTAACATCTCAGGAAATTGTGCTGTGAATATTTTTGTGTTTTTTGGCTTTTGTTGCTAGCAAAATGGACGATTAGCACAATTTAAAAACATCAAGAGGCCATAAAGAGTGCTGATGTTGCCCTGGCCAGTGTGGTTAGAGTGTTGTCCTGTACACTGAAGGGTTTCGGGTTCGATTCCCGGTCAAGGTCACATACATACCTGGGTTTCATACCTGCAGGAGACAGCCAGTCAATGCGTCTCTCTCACATCGATGTCTCTCTCTCTCTCTCTCTCTCGCTCTCGCTCTCCCCCCCCCCTTCTACTTTCTGAAAAGCAATGGAAAAAATATACTCAGGTGAGGTTTAACAAAAAAATTTAAATAAATAGAGTGCTGATGTTGCTAAAGTGTGAAAGTGCTCCTGAAACAATGTTCACAGGCAACTGAAGAAGTAGAAAAATTGTTGTTGGTTTGGGTAAACAAAAGGAAGTTAACCTTTGCCCTGCTGGTGTTGCTGAGTGATTGAGCATCGGCCCATGAACCAGGAGGTGTCACGGTTTGATTCCTACTGTAGTTAGGGCACATGCCTGGTTTGTGGGCTCAAACCCCAGTAGGAGGTATGCAGGAGGTAGCGGATCGATGATTCTCTCTCATCATTGACTTTTCTCTCTCTCTCACTCTCTCTTTCTCTCTCTCTCTGAAATCAATTTTTAAAAATTATTTTAATAAAAGTTAGGCTGTGACAGCATTTTGAAGGCAGTGATATGTGTAAATGCGAAGATGCTGCATATTTACCTCTTGAAAGATACCCCTGGAACGAGTGCTGAAAGTGATTAATTTAAGGCTAGTAGGGGATGGTTTGCTAAATTAAGAAAAGCAGTGGGGGTTTTTAATAGATTAAACAGTACATTAGACATGTACTATGTAAGAAACGTTAAAACAAGGAATCATTTGGGTGTCTGGAATGAATTAATTCAATTTATATTATTTCTAATGGATAAAAATGATTTGGTTCTCTAACATATTGCTTCTTGAATAGCCTCCCAGAATGAATTAAGTTAGAGAACCGAGGTTCCACTTCACTGTAAATGCTTCATAAATCCATTGGGACTAGAAAAGCAGAATGGCTTCAGATTAGTGAGCAGTTGGCTCTTCATAGTTATCCTTGTGGATTAGTTTTTGCTTTTATAATCTGGATCCATTCCCAGTGGTAGAATTGGCATCAAAATATCATCTGTGGGTTATGAACCTATCCATAATAGATAGTGCTTCATTCAAACTCTTCTTTAGTTTGACACGAGTCCTTACAATATGTATTCCTAACATACATGCTAGAAGTAGTTCTCTTTTGCATGTCCTGACTGATAATTTAGATATTAGTTGGTATTTGATAAATAGCCTTCTGGCTGAGTGATCTTGAGGCTTGCACATCTACTTAAAAGTTTAGTTTGGGTGGAATGTTATTACAAGACTTTTCCTCCTCCCCACTCTAACTTCCTTGAGGGCAGGGAGAAGTCATTATTCTAGGATGGATCTTACTCAGTCAACTTAAAAGATATTTTCCAGTTCTAACTTTGCATAATAAGTTACTATTTGTAGCATGTCAGTTATGCTTGTAAGCCACTAATTAATATGTATTGCTTTCCTGAATGATAAACTATGTATTCTGTTTTCATTTGACAGATTTTTATTGTATGCCATAAAAAAACACTGCTGGCAGCTATGGGAAGTATAAAATAAAAAGGACTGGAGGTTTAGGAATAATTGTGAAAACAAGGCAGATGAGAGTCATAAAAATAGTTTAAAATGCTAGAGGTGATCAGTGGCCAGATTAAGTGGGTGCTCAGTGGATTCTTGGATAAATGGATATGGAGGGAAGACTTGGGAAAGCCATTACAGTTGTAGGGAAGGCATAGCACATGAATGGAGATAGGGAAATGTTAAGGCAGATGAAGGGACTGCAGTATTTCCAATTTGGGAATGACTGTATGTATGGGGGGCAGATTGGAGAGGGGCAGAGGGGAAGATAGGCACTTCATTGCCATGTTGAACAGTTTTATGTTTAAAAGTATCAGCCAAGCCCTGGCTGGTGTGGCTCAGTTGGTTGGGCATCATCCCATGCACCCAAAGGTTGCCAGTTTGATTCCTTGTCAGGGCACATGTCCAGGTTGCAAGCTCGATCCCCAGCAGGGGGTGTGCAGGAGGCAGCTGATCAATGTTTCACTCTCAAATTGATGTTTCTCTCTATCCCTCCCTCTCTCTCTCTAAAAATCAATAAAAAATCTTAAAAAAGAAAGTATCAGCCAAAGTGATATTTTCACTGGATGATGCTAGAATAGGATAAGATTTGGTATCTAAATTATGAATGAGGAATAGCTTTGATGTTTGTTATAATTTGTCTAAAGCAGCACACATTTAGATCGGTGGGACCCGGCCTGAAGTGCAGTTATGCTTAAACCTTCAAAGATTTGCTTCCTCAGCAGTGCCTTTAACACAGGTTAAAGGGTGGGAGCTGGTTCAGGAGATAGGATGGTGGAAGATAATTTGGTTTTCCTTTAGCCAGTCCTTCCATTGTGGGCTCATCTTGGGAATTTAAGGGCAATTTGTTTTACTGGGTAAATGCTTGAGATGATCTAGGGTTGATATCAAAAGCTTTGTTATAATAGTTATGTGTAACTGTCTGTTTTACTAGCTACCTGCTTTCCAGTCTGCCATACCAAAAAGAAGGGAAGTGGGCCCTGGTCTCTTATTAAAAGACTCTTAGCTCACCCTGACCGGTTTGGCTCAGTGGATAGAGCGTCGACCCGCGAACTGAAAGGTCCCAGGTTCGATTCCGGTCAAGGGCATGTACCTTGGTTGCGGGCACATCCCCAGTAGGGGGTGTGCAGGAGGCAGCTGATCGCTGTTTCTCTCTCATCGATGTTTCTAACTCTCTATCCCTCTCCCTTCCTCTCTGTAAAAAATCAATAAAATATATTAATAATAATAAAAAAGGCTCTTAGCTCTTGGTTTGGTACCCGCATTTGAAAAGCTAGAAAACAGTGGGAGCATCACATTCAATCTATTGACCTGGACTGCAAAATCCTCTTAACAAGAATTCCCTCCCAAGGAACTTGCTTCTTTATGAAAGTTGCCTTAGTATTTTCCCTCCCTAGATGAATGTGATACCTGAAACAAAGTGTGTGTGTGTGTGTGTACACATACATACACACACACACACACACAATGTCTTTACATTTTATAGAGCTCAACTGTTACCTTGTTTAAGCTTCGTTCCAGAGTTCAAACAACAGAATTTAAGTTGCCACCATCTTTTTTCAGATGAGAAAATGGCCTGAAAGGACATGCTTAATGCCATAGAGTCGTGCGACCGGCACTCACACTCGGTATTCTCAGTGGGCAGGTTTCTTTAACCTTAATAGTGGTGAGAAGAATAGCAATAATAGTATCTTCTATGTAAATTTTATTATTTAGTTTTATTTAAGTGGGTGTGTTTTTTTGTTTAGGTTTTTTGTGTGTGTTTTGTTTTTTAAAAAAGAAGAATGCTTTGACTATTCCGTTTCTTTTGAAATGTAAATTTCCAGCTAGTGAATTTTCAAGCATTATCAGACTGAATATGCTAGGTTATTCTGTAGCAACAAATAATCTTAAAATGGCTGGAAACAACATAGGTTTATTTGCTGCTCATGCAGCATGTTCAGCATGGGTTTCCAGGGGCTCTGCATCATTCCTATTCCAGCTGAAGGAGCAGCCATAATATGGAATATCGCTGGCTCTCTTGACAAAGTGAAAAACAACAACAACAAACTATTGGAGAGTCTTAGTCCTACAGTTAAATGTCCTAGCCCAGAAATGACATGTCACTTCTGCTTACAACGCACTGGACAGAATGAGTCACATTGCACAAGAGACCAAGAAGTGTGATTCTCCAATGTTATCACCGATAAGAGTTTAATCTCCAACATTTATAGGGAACTCATACAACTTAACAAAAGGAAGATAAACAGTCCAATCAAAAAATGGGCAAATAGACACTTTTCAAAAGAGGACATTCAGAAAGCCAAGAGACATATGAAAACATGCTCAAAGTCACTCATCATCCAAGAGATGCAAATCAAAAACAACAATGAGGTACCATCTCACACCTGTCAGAATAGCTATCATCAACAAATCAACAAACAACAAGTGCTGGAGAGGATGTGGAGAAAAAGGAACACTCGTGCACTGCTGGTGGGAATGCAGACTGGTGCAGCCACTATGGAAGACAGTATGGAGTTTCCTCAAAAAGTTAAAAATGGAACTCCCATTTGACCCAGTGATCCCACTTCTAGGAATATATCCCAAGAAAACAGAAACACCAATCAGAAAGGATATAAGCAGCACAATTTACCATAGCTAAGATCTGGAAACAGCCTAAGTGCCCATCAGCAGATGAATGGATTAGAAAACTGTGGTACATCTACACAATGGAATACTATGCTGCTGTAAAAAAGAAGGAATTCTTACCATTTGCAACAGCATGGATGGAACTGGAGAGCATTGTGCTAAGTGAAATAAGCCAGTCAATGAAAGAAAAATACCACATGATCTCACTCATTTATGGATAATTAAGACCATTATAAACTGATGAACAAAAATAGATACAGAGGCAGAACAACATCAAACAGACTGTCAAACTACAGCGGGAATGCTGGGGAGGGTTGGGGGGGCGGGTAAGAGATCAATCGAAGGACTTGTATGCATGCATATAAGCATAACCAGTGGACACAAGACACGGGGTGGGGGTGGGGGGTAGGGGAGGCCAGGGGAAGGTCAAGGGGAGAAAAAAAAAAAGGAGACATATGCAATACTCTTTGTAATACTTTAAGCAATAAAACAAAATTTTGAAAAAAGTGTGATTCTACTATGAACTTGGAAAGCAGAGTTGGAAATATTTGGGGAAATGGTGCTAGTTTTATATTGGTTTGCTTTAATAGGTAATAACTGGTGCGGGGGAGGGGGGGATGCTTCCCCCAACAGTTAGTGTAAAATTTTTTTAATTTTTGTTTTAGTTGGCTGATACTTAAAATGCTAAAAAAGATACCAAGCTACCCATCATCACTGATAAATCACTTTCCTGTCCTAAGAAATCCATTTCTTTTATTTATATATTTTTTAAAAATATATTTTATTGATTTTTTAGAGAGAGAAAGGGAGAGGGATAGAGAGTTAGAAACATCGATGAGAGAGAAACATCAATCAGCTGCCTCCTGCACACTTCCCACTGGGGATGTGCCCGCAGCCAAGGTACATGCCCTGCACTGGAATTGAACCTGGAACCCTTGAGTCCGCAGGCCGACGCTCTATCCACTGAGCCAAACCGGTTAGGGCTTTCTTTTATTTATTTTTAAATAATTCTTTATTGTTGAAAATATTACATATGTCTCCCTTTTTCTTTTTCCCCCCAGCTCGCCTCCAACCTGCCCCAGGCCCTCATCACCCCATTGTCGGAGGCCATGGGTCACATATGTATGCATACAAGTTTCTTGGTTGATTACTTCCCACCCCCCCCCACCCCCCCCCTACCCTATCCCCCCCCCCCCCTTCCTTCTGAGATTCCACACTCTGTTCCATGCTTCCGTTTCTCTGGATCCACTCTGTTCATCAGCTTACTTTGTTTACTTAGATTCCACATATGAGTGAGATCATGTGATACTTATCTTTCTCTGACTGACTTATTTCATTTAGTATGATACTCTGCAGGTCCCTCCGTGCTGTCTCAAAGAGTAAGAGATTCTTTTTTACTGCTGCATAGTATTCCATAGAAATCCATTTTCTTTTCTTCAGTATTTATTTTAATTTTTTTTTCTTTTTTTTTCTTTTTTTTAAAAAAATATATTTTATTGATTTTTTTACAGAGAGGAAGGGAGAGGGATAGAGAGCTAGAAACATCGATGAGAGAGAAACATCGATCAGCTGCCTCCTGCACGCCCCCCACTGGGGATGTGCCCGCAACCAAGGTACATGCCCTTGACCAGAATCGAACCCGGGACCCTTGAGTCCGCAGGCTGACGCTCTATCCACTGAGCCAAACCGGTTCTGGCTTATTTTAATTTTTTTAAAAATATATTTTATTGGGTTTTTACAGAGAGGAAGGGAGAGGGGTAGAGAGTTAGAAACATCGATGAGAGAGAAACATCGATCAGCTGCCTCCTGCACACTCCCCACTGGGGATGTGCCCGCAACCAAGGTACATGCCCTTGACAGGAATCGAACCTGGGACCCTTGAGCCCGCAGGCCGACGCTCTATCCACTGAGCCAAACC
>NW_005871138.1:956070-999175 GCF_000147115.1 Myotis lucifugus
ACATCACTGACGAGAGTGAATCATTGAACGACTGCCACCTGCCCGTCCCCTACTGGGGGTCAGGCCCGCAACCTGGGCATGTGCCCTTGACTGGAATTGAACCCGGTACCCTTCAGTCCACAGGCAGACGCTCTATCCACTGAGCCAAACCAGCCAGGGCTGAAATCCATGTCTTTTGATGGATAAATGTGATAAGCTCAGTTTATGCGACTTGAAATATCCTTTGCATGAAGTAAGCTTAGGTCCTATTCCTTCCCTGTGTTAAAAAAAAATGAACTAAATTTTAAAAATCTTACTGTCTGGATTCAATTTGTCAGGAATCAGGCAGCATCTCATTAGCAGATAGAAAGGAGCACTTAAGAGCTATACAAAATAAAAGACTTTTATAGGGAGGAGGGGGCGAGACAGGGAAGTTAACTAGTGAAGTGGATTATTGGTGGTAAGGTAACCTTCCCTTACGGGATAGCAGGGGTCTGTCTAGTTCTGAACAGGTAATTCCAGATTGACTAGTTTGAGATTCTATTGCTGACGGAAGCTAAAACTGTAATTAAGTCAGGCATTAATTCTTGGTTTGGTGACGTGGGGCTTAGTACAAGTGACTCCGTGTTGGGCTTTTGTCTCTTTTTAACATCTGTCCACAGAACTCAGTGTTCTCTAACTTGTCTTCCTTGCTTTGATCTTCTTTTGATGTACATCCCATTTTGCCCTGAAATGCTTTACTTACCTTTTCCATACTATATTCCCTGCTCCCGTCAGCGTGGTTTCTGCCAGTTCCTTTCATTTCTTAACTGACTCAGGTATCATCAGCTCATTTTAAAGCTTTTCCTGGCTGCTTTAGTTTGTACTATTCTTACCTTTTACTGGATCCTTGTAAATGCATTTTATTTATTTATATATATTTTTTATTGATTTCAGAGAGGAAGGGAAAGGGAAATAAAAAACATCAATGATGAAAGAATCATTGATAGCTGCTTCCTGCACACCCGCTACTGGGGATTGAGCCCGCAACCCGGGCATGTGCCCTTGACCATAATCGAACCTGGGACCCTTCAGTCCGCAGGCCGACGCTCTATCCACTCTGCCAAACCGGCTAGCTAGGACAAGGTATGTGCCCTTGACTGGAATTGAACCCTCGACCCTTCATTCCTCGGGCCAACACTATCCACTGAGCAAAACCAGCTAAAGCTGAAACGCCTTTTTATCTTGGTGATCAGCCCATTGTATTGGCTAATATGAGGGTCTTTGTAATTAGCCCTGGGCTCCAATCTTACATCTGAATATTTTTATAAACCCAGTGACTACCTATGAACTTCTGTTTTCTCATCTGTTAAGTGAATGATCCCCAGTGGCAGCCGATCCATGATTCTCTGTCATCATTGATGTTGTTATCTCTCTCTCTCCCTCTCTGAAATCAATAAGATATATTTTTTAAAAAATGTTTGCCTCTATTAATCTATGGAACCAGTTGATCCTCATTTCTAGCTGCAGGTATACCTCATGTTATTGTGCCTTACAGATGTGTGTGTTTTTACACATTGAAAGCAAGATCCTATACTAGCAAAAAGATTGACTCACTTTATTGAGACACTTGCTTTATTGCAGTGGTCTGTAATTGAACTCACATGGTCTCTGAGGTATATCTGTGTATGATTAATAATTATCTGTGCTCATGATAGTTGGGGTATGGTGAAATGAAAACACTGATTTATTGCTGATAGGGAAAATTATTTATTCTGGAAATAATTTGTCAGTATATTTTAAGAATCCTCAAAATATTCAATCCGTTTACCTGCATAATAACACATTTGTGAGATTATATGCATAAATTCATTTCATCAAATTAAAAGCAACTGCCCTAACTGGTTTGGCTCAGTGGATAGAGCGTCAGCCTGCGGACTCAAGGGGCCCAGGTTCGATTCTGGTCAAGGGCATGTACCTTGGTTGTGGGCACATACCCAGTGGGGAGTGTGCAGGAGGCAGCTGATAGATGTTTCTCTCTCATCGATGTTTCTAACTCTCAATCCTTCTCCCTTCCTCTCTGTAAAAAATCAATAAAATATATATATATATATTTTTAAAAAGCAACTGAGTGCTTAATAACAAGGAAAGGAGTGTAATTATCCATATGCTGAAATATCGTGCAATCTCAATGTTAATAGCATGGGAAGAAGATATTTAATGTAGAAAAAAAAAACAGACTGCAAAGTTATAAACAGTATAACCTCAACCATTTGCAGGAAACCTGTAAAGACCTATACCTTGATGCTAATAGTGATTGCTTCTAGGAGATGGAATTGTGAGTGGCTTTTTTTCCCCTCATTCCTTTGTACTTACCTGAATTTTCTACAATTCAGTACTTTCATTGGAGGTGGTGAATGGGGGACAGGGCAGTCTAAAAGTCTTTTTTTTTTAAATATATATATATATATATATTTTTTTTTATATTGTGAAATATTTATTTCTAATTACAAATAAATGAAATTTTGTCTTGAAGCATGGTGTAGTTTGAGTAGCAGTCTTAATATAACAACAGTAAACTACATTGCTACATTTTGCGACAGTATGCGTAAAAAGCCAACATCAGTGCGAAGGTTGAGATTGCTTCTTTCTCACCAGATCAGAAATTCTTGGGGCAGTCTTTGCAAGAGCACAAGGAAGATCATCTTCCACAACAAGTCTTTTTTTTTTAAATATATTTTTTAATTGATTTCGGGGGGTGGGTGGAGAGAGAGAGAGAATGAATGAATGAATGAATGAGAATAACATCAATGATGAGAGAGGATCATTGATCGGCTGCCTCCTGCCTCCTGCATGCCCCACACTGGGGATCGAGCCCACAACCCAGGCATGTGCCCTTACTGGGAATCGAACCCTGACCTCCTGATTCATAGGTCAACAGTCAACCACTGAGCCATGCCGGCAGGGCCAAAAGTCATCTTTTTGGTTAAGATTTAGTTCACATGGATGTCAAGTACAGCACAGGGAATATAGTCAGTAATAGTGTAATAACTGTGTATGGTGTCATAGTTACTGGAAATCTCAGGGAGAAACTTTGTAATTTTTAAAAAAAATAAAGAAATACTGATACATGGAACAGATTGGAGGGTGCCAGAGGGGAAAGGGGTGGATAAGGAAGATGAAGAGATTAGTTAAAGAACATAAATGCATGTCCCATGGACGTGGACAATAGTGTGGTGAAGGCCAAGGGAGGGGGACTTGGGGCGAGGGGGTAGGGGAGGTGGGGAAATGGGGAAAGTCTGCAATGTGAACATAAACATTTTTCAATATATAAAAAAAGAAAGATCTAACTGTTCATAGGTAGGCAACTTGGAAACACCAAGCAAGTAAAAATGTTAATAGCCTATAGAAAATCAGTTGGTTTAACTGTCCCAGTCTTATTGAATCTTTAACATTTACTCAGATATGTAGTGTCATCGTTACAATTTTGTATCAGACACACATGTAAATCAGAACAATGATTATTGCCTCAGTCACCAGAGGGAACTTTTAAAAAAATATATTTTATTGATTTTTTTACAGAGAGGAAGGGAGAGGGATAGAGAGTTAGAAACATCGATGAGAGAGAAACATCGATCAGCTGCCTCCTGCACACTCCCCACTGGGGACGTGCCCGCAACCAAGGTACATGCCCTTGACCGGAATCGAACCCGGGACCCTTGAGTCCGCAGGCCGACGCTCTATCCACTGAGCCAAACCGGTCAGGGCCAGAGGGAACTTTTAAAAATGCCTAATGGAACCTGCTCCCTAGTCCTGGTGAATCAGAATCCTTTCTGCTGTGAGAGCTGGTAGTATATCAGAACAGCATGGCTAACTACTGGGCCTGCACTGACACCTGATAATTCCAGTTCTACCTTAATTGGTTTGTGCCCTTGAATCTAATAAACTCCTGGTTCAGTTTAATTCCCTGCATTTTACACTGTTATCTTTATGGCTTCACCTCCACTTAAGCCTAGTCATTGTATGTTTCTGATCACCATGCAAAATTGTTCAACTTACAGAAATTCAGGCTTTGAAATGGCCCACTGACCCCCAACTTACTACTCTTCCCTGCTCTCTTTTTCCCACACCAGTCTTGTTCTCAGCCTACACACACACACACACACACATCCCTTTACATTGTCTGTCACGCCTTTTCTGCCCTCACTAACCCTGCCCAGCCCAGACCCTTGAAAGGTATTTTCCCTGACCTTTTACCTGCTTGGTGTTTCCTTATTGTGTCTGTCTATATGGTCATTTGACTTCTTTGCTTCAGAGACGAGAAAAGTGATGATAACTCCAGGCAGTGGAGAGAAACTCTACGTTTTGATTTATTACACAAGAAATGTACTTGAGGGAAAGAATCAATTCAGCATATGGAATACTGTCAGTGTTTGTCCCCCAAATGGCTGTTCTTGTAGGGAACTCTTTCTAAAGCACACTGATGAGGTTTGGTTTGATAGCAGAAGAAAGAAAATGTGTTCTGAATATACCTTATTTTAGAAAGGTTTTAGAAGATGAAGTACTGGGGTCAGGGACCTTGTATATAACAACTTATTCTGCTCTGCCTGATTCATTTTCTCCTGTAAAAATAAGTTGTCTATGTATTAGGGAACTGGTTTCCAATTACAAATTTCTATACGTTTTTAAAAAGTAATTACAGTATTCAGAAATCCATTGAAGATGGTGATGGAGATGGGTTACAGAAAGCAAAAACTACTAGTGGAGATTTTAATGACTGTGGCTTGGGCAGCTTCTTGTGGCAAAGGTTGTGTACAAGTTTTGTTTTGTTTGTTTTTTTTCTTAGCTTTTTTTCTAAAAACAAGTGTCCCATTTTTAAAAAAATACATTTTATTGATTTTTTACAGAGAGGAAGGGAGAGGGATAGACAGTTAGAAACATCGATGAGAGAAACCTCAATCAGCTGCCTCCTGCACACCCCCCACTGGGGATGTGCCCGCAACCAAGGTACATTCCCTTGACCAGAATCGAACCTGGGACCCTTGAGTCCGCAGGCCGACGCTCTATCCACTGAGCCATCGGCTATCCACTGAGCCAAACCGGTCAGGGCAAGTGTCCCATTCTTGATCCTGGAGAGCATTAAGTACAAAAACATAGCTCTTAACCTTTACCAGTTTAAAACCATTTATGTCCAAGTGAAACCAGATGTGTGATTTCTTTGGATCAACTATTGAATACCATTTGCAACAACCCCCAAATATTTAGCAAGCCCTAAGTGAAAACGTGGGAGAAATAAAATACCAGATTGCATGCTGAGGCTTTGTGACGGCAATAGTGGGGACTTAAGGGACTTCCGCCCTGCATCCTCAGGTAGTTTCTGGGATTACTCTGACTGGGGTTTGCAGACGAGGAAAGGTGCCTCTGCTGCCCAAGAGGGTCAGCCTGACAAGATGGCCACACAGACAAGCCTGCAGCCTGTGCAAGCAAGAAGACAAAAGGAAACAAACCTGAAATCTGTCCTGCAGGACTAGGGAGCTTGTTTCCTGCTTGCTTGCTTTCTGATATTATTAAATAACTAGGGGCCTAGTGCACGAAGATTCGTGCACTGGGGGTGGATCCCTCAGCCCGACCTGCACCCTCTCCAATCTGGGAGCCCTCAGGGGAGCCCTCTCCAATCCAGGAGTTTCTGTCTGTCTTTGCAATCATATGAGCGAATTGTCTGAGACACCCAACCCAGTTTGGTTTGTTGCTCACAGAATAGTAGAGGCATTTTTTTTTCTTTGCTTCATTGGAAATTTCCTGGAAGTTTTAGGATATCTTCCCTTTAATTTTTCCTAGACACTCTGATTTTACTTATGTCTCTCACCTTTGCTTCTCTCCATCCCCCACCACAACAGTAACTTGCTCCATGCTCACTTTGCTCTAGTGCAGTGATGGCAAACCTATGACACGCATGTCAGAGGTGACATGTGAACTCATTTTTTTAATTGATTTTTCTTTGTTAAATGGCATTTAAATATATAAAATAAGTATCAAAAATATAAGTCTTGCCAAAACCGGTTTGGCTCAGTGGATGGAGCGTCAGCCGGTGGACTGAGAGGTCCCGGGTTCGATTCCGGTGAGGGGCATGTACCTGGGTTGCGGGCACATCCCCACTAGGAAGATGTGCAGGAGGCAGCTGATCGATGTTTCTCTCTCATCGATGTTTCTAACTCTCTATTTCTCTCCCTTCCTCTCTGTAAAAAATCAATAAAATATATTTAAATATATATACATATAAGTCTTTGTTTTACTATGGTTGCAAATATCAAAAAATTTCTATATGTGACACGGCACCAGAGTTAAGTAAGGGTTTTTCAAAATGCTGACACGCCGAGCTCAAAAGGTTCGTCATCACTGCTCTAGTGTCTAGGAGATCCGTCTGCCACCAGAACTACAATTCCCAGCATTCCTGGTGCTCCCCGTGCTCTGGGCTTTCACTTCAGGTCCTGTGGCTGCCACCAGAACTACTATTCCCAGAATTCCTGGTGCTGCCCGCGCTCTTGGTTTTCCCTTCCTGCTCTGTCTCAGTCCCACAGCCTCCCACTCTGACAAGTCCTCCAAGCCGCCAGCTCTCCCTCTCTGCTCTCCATCTGGCGGCTTGGGGAGCCAAGTTCCCCAAGCTGCTCCACTCTCTGCAGGCTCTCCTGCTCTGCTCTCTGCCCGGTGGCTTGGGGGAGCGACCGAGGGAGCCACGTCCCCTCCAAGCCTCCAGCTCTCCTGCTCTGCTCTCCGCCTGGCGCCTGTATATGCAAATTAATCCACTGTCTTTAGCAGGTTAATTTGCATATTCACTCCTGATTGGCTGATGGCATAGTGGAGGGATGGTCAATTTACATGTTTCTCTTTTATTATATAGGATACTGAGTACACCAGTGAAACTCACTAAACCAACTTATAGAAATCCCTTTTCCCATCCTCAAAATTAATGACTTTCTTAAATATTCTTCAAGAATTTCTTTGTAACGCTTCTTATCTTCTATTTATCCTTTCCCTTAATTTACCCTTCTTTGGATTTGAAATTTGCCCCAAGTGTGATATTCTGATCTCTAGTCCAAAATGTGATACCAGACCTTGGGATGAGACCCTTAAACCTTGGTCAAGACAGTCCCTGGGGAGGAAGATGGTAGTTTAACTGGTAGTTTGGAATGTAAACTCATACCTCTTTATAGTGCTTTGCAGATATTTGGGGGAGGGGGTGTTTGTTTGTTTGTTTGTTGCAAATTTAAGGTTTATGGTAAACATGTTTTGAGCAAATCTATTGGCACCGTTTTCCCAACATTTACTTACTTCATGTCTCTGTTAATTTTGATAATTCTCTCAATATTTCAAAATTGTTCATTACTAATATATTTGTTATAGTGATCTGTGATGTTAATATTGTAATTGTTTGGGGTGGGGTACCAAAAATGTGCCCATGTAAATAAGACGGTGAATGTAATCGGTAAACATTGTGTGTGTTCTTACTACTCCACAACCAGTCATCCCCCCGCCTTTCCCTCTCCTTGGGCCTCCCTACTTCCCAAGATACAACAGTATTGAAATTAGCCAACTAATAACTCTACAATGGCCTCTAAGTGTTCAAATAAAAGAAGTGTCACATGTCTCATACTTTTAATCAAAAGCTAGAAATGATTAAGCTCAGCGAGGAAGGCATGTTTGAAAGCTGAGGTAGGTCAAAAGTTCGCCTTCTTGCGCCAGTTAGCCAAGTTGTGAATGCAAACAAAGAAAAAGTTCTTGAAGATTAAAAGTGGTATTCCAGTGACCGCAAGAATGATATGAAGACAAAACAGACTTATTGCTGATGTGGCAAAAGTTTTAGTGGTCTGGTTGGAAGATTAAACCAGCTGCAACATACCCTTAAGACAAAGTCTAGCCCAGCCGGTGTGGCTCAATGGTTGAGTGTCAACCTATGAACCAGGAGGTCACGATTCAATTCCCAGTCAGGGCACATGCCACAGTTGCATGCTTGATCCCCAGTGGGGGTTGTGCAGGAGGCAGCCTATCAATGAAATCTCTCTTTCCCTCTCCCTTCCTCTCTGAAATAAATAAAAATATATATATATTTTTAAAAAGACAAAGACTAATTCAGAACAAGTCTATAAAGACTGAGAGAGGTGAGGAAACTGCACAAGAAAAGTTTGAAGCCAGCAGAGGTTGGTCAGTGAGGTTTTTTTTTTGTTTGTTTTTTTTTTAAATATATTTTATTGATTTTTTTATAGAGAGGAAGGGAGAGGGATAGAGAGTTAGAAACATCGATGAGAAAGAAACATCGATCCGCTGCCTCCTGCACACCCCCCACTGGGGATGTGCCCGCAACCAAGGTACATGCCCTTGACCGGAATCGAACCTGGGACCATTCAGTCCACAGGCCGAGGCTCTATCCACTGAGCCAAACCAGTTTCGGCGGTCAGTGAGGTTTAAGGAAGGAAGCCATTTCCATAACATAGAAGTGCAAGGTGAAGCAGACAGTGCTGATGTAGAGGCTGCAGCAAGTTATCTAGAAGATCTAGCTAAAATAATGAAGGTGGCTACACTAAACAGATTTTCACTGCAGATGAAACAGTCTTATATTGGAAGAAGATACCATCTAGGACCTTCATAGCAAGAGAAGTCAATGCTTGGCTTCAAAGCTTCAAAGGACAGCCTGACTGTTGTTGGGGGTTAATGCAACTGATGATGTAAATTTGAAGCCAGTGCCCACTTAAACTTGCAAAAATTCTAGGGCCCTTAAGAATTATGCTAAATCTACTCTGCCTGTCTTCTATAAATGGAACAAAAAAACCTGGATGACAGCACATCTGTTTGCAACATAGTTTACTGAATACTTTAAGCCCAGTGTTGAGACCTATTGTTCAGAAAAAAAAAGAAAGATTGCTTTCTAAATATTACCGCTCATTAACAATGCAGCTGGTCACCAAGAGATTAATGTTATTTTCATGTCTGCTAACATATCATCCATTCTGCAGCATGTGGACCAAGGAGTAATTTTAACTTACAAGTCTTAGATAGTGAGTGATTCTTCTGGTGGATATGAGCAAAGGAAATTGAAAACCTTCTGGAAAGGAGTCACCATTCTAGATTTCATTAAGAACATTCATGATTCGTAAGAAGAGTCAAAATATCAACATTAACCGGAATTTGGAAGAAGCTGATTCCAACCCTCATGGATGACTTTGAGGGGTTCAAGACCCCCCCAGTCCAGGAAGTAACTGTAAATGTGGTGGAAGCAGCAAGAGAGCTAGAATTACATTGGAGCCTGAAGATGGGACTGAATTCTGCAATCTAATGATAAAACTTGAATGAATGAGAGTTTCTTCTTATGGATCAGCAAGGAAAGTGGTTTCTTGAGATGGAATGTACTCCTGGTGAAGATGCTGTGGAATGTTGAAATGACAACAAAGGGTTTAGAATATTACATACACTTAGTTGATAAAGCAGTGGCAGGGTTTGAGAGGACTGACCCCAATTTTGAAAGAAGTTCTACTGTGGGTAAAATACTACCAAACACCATCTCATGCTACAGAGAAATCATTCATGAAAGGAAGAGTCAATCGGGGACCCTTTCCCCCTCCCCACGTGGGAGTCCATTCTGTGGGAATCTTTCCCTCTCCACACGTGAGAGTCTGTACTTGTTCCACCTTTACTATACAAAAAAAAAAAAAAGAGTCAATCAATGCAGCAAATTTCATTACTGTCCTATTTTAAGAAATTGCCACAGCTACCCCAGCCTTCAGCAACTGCCACCCTGATCAGTCATCAGCCATCAACATTGAGGCACGACCTTCCATCAGCAAAATGATTATGACTCACTGAAGGCTCAAATGATGATTTTTTTTTTAGCAATAAAACATTTTTAATTAAGGTATATACATTGTTTTTAGACATAATGTTATTGCACACTTCTACACTACAGTATATTGAGAACAACTTTTATATTTATTGGGAAACAAAAAACTTGGTGTGACTCCCTTTATTGCGATATTTGCTGTATTGTGATATGCAATATTCTGATGTATTCTGTTAGGAGAAACAAACAAAAAAAACCCACACACACGTAGATATAGTGGAAGCCTAGAGGAAATGGGCTTTGCACAACTCCCCCTCATCTTACTCTAGTGGGAGCTTTCTAGACAAATACTAGGGGTCTTCATAGATCAGCCATGGGCATGAGGCTTTGGGCACTGAGACAGCCTGAACCTCGAGGTATGGGTAATGGGGCCTGGTTTAAGTGCACAGTAAATTGCCTCTAGTCTAGTCCCGTTCCCACATGTTTCTGAAGCCACAGAAAATGCCACTTTTCAGTAGCATAGTGCTTGTTGTCTAATCATGTTCTGTGGAGCTGTGGTCAGGTCTAATATTTCCTTTCAGTTTGTGGTCTTTGGTATAGTATCACCTGTTGAAAGAGAACAGTTGACAGTCAAGCATCTGGAAACAGCAGAGTGTAGCTTAAATACCTTGCCTATTCTCTATGACATACTGGTTCTCTCATTACCTCTGTAATTTATTCATCTCTGTGTTTTGCACACATTAAAATGATAGCAGTCAACATTTATTAGCCACTATATTTTAGTCACTGTCCTCTGCATTTTACTCTTTCAGGCCTCACATCATCCTTAGAACATAAAAACGATTATTCCTACGTCCCTATCCCAACAGAGATAATTACGTGACTTGCCTAAGGTCACACAGCTAATAATAGATAGCAAAGACAGGATAAACATTTCAGTAGTCTGGGATCAGAATTTCATGATTAAGTCACTCCCACTGCAGGTTGAACTATTAGCCTTATCCTTAAGGAAGCTAGGTGGTTAAAGATGAAACTAAAGAATAGCTTTTCTGAGACCCATTCTTGACTTTTGTTTTTCCAAGCTATAGAGGAATAACACCTGGCTGTTTTGGACCTATTTCCTTACCTATTTGTTTATGTGGAAACACTTATTTTTCCCAGCTCTGCTGAAGGCAGGAGTAGGATGCTACTTTGTTACTCATGGTCTCCTGGGTATTTCATTGTCTGTTGAGGATAATGGACTGAAGCTAGGGATTCTCAGAAGGAGTAAGATGGCATTTTTTAGGGCGCTCACATTCAGTGTTGAGTTCCAGATTCTAGAGGTGAACACAGGACTCATACTTGAGGTTCCAGCTGTCTGAGGAGCAGTGCTCCTCTAACAGTCTTTAAATAAGTTGCTCATGTTTAGGACTCCTACTTTTCTGAAAGCCAGTTATTTTCTGAAAGTCACTGAGCCATGCTCTGGGGCCTGAGAGGTAATTAAGACAGGAGCCCTGTCTTGATAAATAAAATAGGACATGGTGTGGTCAGTTGTGGAAGAGGGTTAAACAAAGATTACCTATCTGGTGAAGGGTATAGGAGGGCTGCCTGAAAGGTTTTCTGGAAAAAGTTGAGTAAAAGTAAGAGCCTCAAAGTCAAGTATTATTCATGCACTCCTATCCTATATAATAAAGGGGTAATATGCAAATTGACCCTAACAGCAGAATGACTGGGAATGACTGGTCACTATGACACACACTGACCACAGGGGGCAGACGCTCAATGCAGGAGCTGCCCCCTGGTGGTCAGTGCGCTTCCACAGGGGGAGCTCTGCTCAGCCACAAGCCAGGCTGATGGCTGCCAGCACAGCGGTGGTGGCGGGAGCCTCTAATTTTTGTGCACTGGGCCTCTAGTTTGATAATAATTCTCTAATTGGCACGGGAGGTACAGTGGGGAATAAAACTGTCTTCAAGGAGATTATTAAAAGAGGGAGAAAACAGACAAACTGATACATAAAAATGTCAAGGAGCCCTACCCAGTTTCTCAGTGGTTAGAGCGTTGGCCTTTGGACTGAAGGGTTGCAGGTTCGATTCCTGTGATTGGGGCGCATGCAGGTGCAAGCACAACCAGTTAATGTGTCTCTCTCACATTGATGTTTCTCTCTGTCTCTCTACCACCCTTTCATTCTCTAAAAAAAATCAATGGGGAAAATATCCTCAGGTGAGGATTAACAAACAAACAAAAGTCAAGTAGTGGTAATGCTCTGAAGAAAAATAAGGCAGAATAAAGAAATGGAGAGCAAATAGGGGAGCGTGTGCTACTTGAGATAAAGGGATCACCTCTCTGAGGAAGGCATATCTGAGCAGAGACTTGAAGGAAGTAGGGTGTAGCTGAGTAAGTTGGAACATTAATCCAGGATTTCCAATGCATTTTCTGAAATATGCAATACCTGATTATTTAGTTAGGGGCACTGCCCACTTTTCCCTTAGATTTTTATTGTCAAATAAAAATATGACAATGGCCAACACAACAACAGCAATCTGGTATGAATGAATAAAAATTACACCTATTTTTTGTCAGATCAGCAAAAAATATAATACATTTTTTTGGAATGCCGCCGAATTTTAGTGATTCGTTTATGTGCACCATGAGATGAGAAAGGTTGTAAATTTCTGCATTAATCCCAATTGATCCCACATCCAAGCGGGACAGTCCATTCTCAGACTACTCCCAGGGGCAGGATGACCTGCCATGTGCCTTTGCCTAACTTTGGGGTCCAGAGTTCTAGTGACTGATACTGCTCTCTATAACAGTCCCTAGATCAGTGATGGTGAACCTATGACACGCGTGTCAGAGGTGACACGCGAACTCATTTTTTTTTTGGTTGATTTTTCTATGTTAAATGGCATTTAAGTATATACAATAAATATCAAAAATATAAGTTTTTGTTTTACTATGGTTGCAAATATCAAAAGTTTCTATATGTGACACGGCACCAGAGTTAAGTTAGGGTTTTTCAAAATGCTGACACGCCGAGCTGAAAAGGTTCGCCATCACTGCCCTAGATAGTAGGGGAAATGGCCAGCAGGAGGGTTGAGGGCACAGTTCTCCTGGGGCACTTAGGTATTTGTGCCAAGGAAAGTGATTCACCTTGGTGTTTCCCTCTACTTACAGTGCTTTCTTCTTTCTTCTTTTAGTTTGAAGGATGACCTCTAGGAAGAAAGTGTTGCTGAAGGTTATCATCCTGGGAGATTCAGGGTAAGTGTTTCTCATAAATTTGACCTAACAAATTGTCTTGGATTTAAACTTCACTTCCTTGGAACCCATCCCGCCATACTGACATTTGCCACTTCCTTCTCTAATTGCAGTGGCATTAGGGCCCTAGTTCTTCCTGCTATTTGGGGACACCATAGAAATTTGAATTATTCTTTGTTACGTAACCCTATGTTCTCTGATTTTTGGCATGATTTTGGGGAAAAGGGTGACTATTTGAACTCAACTAATAATAGTTTTTCAGGGAATCACTTTTTTTCCAAGCTAGTTAGACTAGGGACAGGGACTTCTGTTATGTAGATTTGTTGATGTTGGCATTGTACCTACTAGATGTGGGCTTGGGGTATGTTATGCAGTATCTTCCTACTGTTATGCCTGTTTCAGGATTTGGAAGAGCCTCAGACTAGGGAACTGAGTTCTGATCTAAGATCTACCACGTACTAACTTTTTAGTAACTGCTAAGATTCTGTGGGAGGTTTTTAGACTTGGCTTCTGAAGTGACCTATGAAAGCTTAGACCTACTGGAGGCTATATTTTTTAAAAAATTAATTAATAATAATGAATACAGGTGTGCCTCTTTATTCCAGTGATCTCTGCCTTTTCTTTAAAAAGGCAGCAACTTTTATGCCCTGGCTGGTTTGTTTGTAATCACCTGAGTAGCCTTTTAAAAGTTAGCATTTGGCTCTAGCCAGATCACTCAGTTGGTTAGAGCGTCATCTCAATATGCCAAAGTTGCAGGTTCGATCCCCAGTCAGGGCACATACAAGAATTCATGTCTCTCTCTCTCTCTTCCCCCCTTCTTTCCCCCCCTCCTCTTCCCCTCTCTCCCATTCACGCACATACACCACTCTCCTGATGATTCTGGTGTGCTGTCAGGATTGCAAGGCACTGCTTTTAGTCTTGTGTTAATCAGACTTGCCTGAAAAGAAACACCAGGCCTTGGTTCCAAATGCTTCCTAGAACCTCTAATTCAGGTGACCTGGATTGGAGAACTCTGCCTTAGGCTGTGTCTGTATTTTCAGGTCATCTGCATGTGAAAAGGAATGTGCTCCTTTGTGGGAAAGAAAGGTGGTGTTATTGGCCCTGAGGAAGGCTTTTGCATTCTATCCATCCTGCCTAACTAACCTCATCAGGAGAAAAATCATACATGGTCTCTTGTTTAACTTTCTTACTGAAAAACATGTCTGGAAGGAGCATACTTTGAGGTAGATTCTGGTATGGTGGAATACTGGTGCTTTTTCTCTGACAGATTTGAAACTTTGAAGCAGCTGGTTGGCTGACTGCCCTGTGTATCTCAAATCCAGTGGCTGTCTCTTGCTATTATTTCTTGGACTGAATAACAACCATTAAATGGAGAGACACCCAAGACAGCGGAGATATTTTTGGAGAGTATTTGCTGGCATCCTTCTGGAAGGGAAAAAAAGGTTCTACCTGCTGAATTGTCTGTACCAAAACTTAAAAGCAGTATCCTGGCCAGTGTGGCTCAGTTGATTGGAGCATCGTCCCTTACACCAAAAGGTTGTAGGTTCGATTCCAGGTCAGGGCACCTACATAGGTTGAGGATTTGATCCCCGGTTGAGGTGTGTGCAGGAGACAGCCAATCCATGTTTCTCACATTGATGTCTCTTTCTCCGCCCGCCCACCTCTCTCCCTTCCACTCTATAAAATCAATAAAATACATATACAGGGTGTCCCAAAAATATATATACACACTTTGAATACCTATTAATTCCAATAGGTTAAATCTGAAAAGAAAGAAACATCAATTAAGCTATTAGCTGTTAAGTGTATATACATTTTTTTGGGACACCCTGTATATATCAGCTTTTAACACGTGGCCCACATCTGTATCCTGTGTTTTTATCCCAGGAGAAAATACAACCTCAAATGAGTAATGCTGGGAATTTTGCTGTCTGCCCTGTGTGTGAGCTCAGTTTCCCGTTCTTCACAACAGGCAGGTTCCTTCAAAGCTGCAAGTATCAGAATCAGCTTTGCTCCCTTCCTAGTTGATTTATACTTGTGGTTTTTCTCCAATTTCAGAGTTGGTAAGACATCACTCATGAACCAGTATGTGAACAAGAAATTCAGTAATCAGTACAAAGCCACAATAGGAGCAGACTTTCTGACAAAGGAGGTGATGGTGGATGACAGACTAGTTACAATGCAGGTAAGCACACGTCTCAACAAGCCTTGTTAAAACAAGTTCATTGAGTCTTAACCCTTAGTTCATGTCGAGACATTTCCCCTCCCTGTTCTTCAAATCGCATTGTTACTTTCATGGATCATTCGCTACAGGTAGAATTGCCAGATAAAATACAAGACCCCAAGCATGTTTCAAATATAGTATGAGACATACTAAAAATTTAACTTGGACTTTCTGGGTTGTTTTGTTTTGTTTGCTAAATTTAACACAGGTCCCTACTTGTTTTTCCAAAATATCTAATTTTTTTCCTTTCTTACTATCCTTGCCTAGTGCTTTAGGCAGAAAAAAAAAAAAATAATAATCTTTGTCTCCCGTCTAGGTTCTTGCAGCAGTCATTAGTTTTCCTGGATTTTAATTTGTCTTATCGATAGCTGCCAAAGTTGTGTTTCTGTTAAGCCAATCTGTTTGTTTGTTTGTTTCATGTATCAGCTTGATTTTTCAAGGGCTTCCCTTTCTACAGTTAGGATAAAATATGGTTTTTTGAAAGCCTTCACATTCTGGTTACAAAATATTCTTCATTCCTGCCAGTTCTTCCAACTCATGTACACATGACTGTGCTTCCATTGAGGCTCCTTAGTCACATATACACCTTTCCTGAAGTCTCCACCTTTTGTCCAGATGATGTCTTGAAACTTCTTCCTTCATATAAGTTTCCTCTCCATATTATTAAAATGAAGTCCTTGGATGACTGAGTTTCTAGAGACAAATACATTGTGTCCTAGCAAGCACTAGATTCACTGCAATGTTTGAATGATACAAGTTACATTCAATGGTAGAAGTTTTTACATGTGTTAATTTTGAGCTGTGACATGCTCCCAGAGAGTAAGGATTTGATACTTTCTTTTTCTTTTTTAGTATTTTTTTTATTGAAGAGAGGAAGGGGGGGGGGGGGAGAATGAGAGAGAGAGAGAAACATCAGTGATGAGAGAGAGTCATTGATCGGCTGCCTCCTACATACCCCCTACTGGGGATTGAGCCCATAACCTGGACATGTGCCTTTGACCAGAATCAAACCTAGGACCCTTCAGTCTATAGGCCAATGCTCTATCCACTGAGCCAAACCAGCTGGGGCAGGATTTCATACTTTCTTGACTCACACATTCAGGACACAGTTATTCTGGATCTCCCTTCCTTACCTCCCCCATACATGTACCTGGAGATGTTCAAAATATAACTCATATTTTCTCAAGAAGCCAAGCTTGAGAAAAGAAAATTTCCAGATTACAGGAAAGAAGAGAGAACTGAAAGTTAGTGATAAGCTCAGGGGCTCCTGCTGTGGTGATTTGCACTTGCATAACAGGAACTTGAGTTGTATCAATTAGCAGAGACAGGAGTTGTGACTGTACAAGGTGGGGGAGCTAGAACTGAGAATTCCCTTGGAAACATATGCACCTACACACTTGTCTAGGACTTTGGAAAGATGTGAAAACAGGACCAAACACCTTGACCAAAGAAAGTGGCAAAGCTTGTGTGTGAAAAATAGGCTTGGGGCTTTGCCTCCTTGTTGGAGAATCTCAGTCCCAGTATGCTCATATGTGTATTGAGTTTATACTCTGCACACAAATCTTTGGAAGAATTTAAAGTAAATCCTATCACTGTGGGCAAAAACAAAGATGAGATTACTCTGTAGGGACACTTATAAGCCATGGACAGAAGATGAGCTCATAGCCACATGAGGAAATAATATACCGCAAAAAATGTTCACAATGACTAGAGACTTTTGAAAAAGGAATAGAAACCAAATGAAAAGAGATACTATAAAAAAAATGGGGATATGGAAAACTTACAACTTCAAGAAGTGAAAAAATAGTCATTGAAATAAACTAAATAGCCAGTTAAACTGCAAATTAAAGTAGCTGAAGAAAACAGTAAACTGTAAGAACTGAGCAGATTGTCTCTAAGAAAACTCAAAACTGCAGAACACCAAGAAGCAAAGTCATAAGAGCAAGTAGAGAGAAAAGGCAGATTACTTACAAAGGACCAACAGACGGATGAGTTCTCAACAGCAACAGAAGGCAGAATGAAATGGAATGCTTTTGGGGTGCTGGGGATAAAGTACCACCTGAAGATTTTACACATATGTGCTGCTTCCTACACCAGGAGAAACAGACCTAGAGAACCAAGCTGTGGTATTGATAGTCTTGTGGACGGATTCGGAAGTCAGAGCCTAACCCCTCAGGGTTGGGAGCCCTTATATTAGAGCCACACACACTGGTAATCTGGGATCCTGGAGTAAACACCTGGAGAACCACGGGGCGCTGAGTGGAGTCCAGAAAGAGTGGAACAGAGAATGTATTCCTGAGAGGTGAACAAAAGGCCGGCCCTTGTGGGTTTTTTCCCCCTTGTGCTTTTGCAGCCAATTTAAAAGACGAAGTAAATGAAAACGATCGTCTTTGGACAAAGGCATCATCATCCTAGATCTTGAGGTAGCCTCACATATTTTTCGGGACCTTTTAGCAGCTTACAATAAAAGATAATCCAAATAAGAAAACAGACAAGAAGAGCCAGTGGAAATGGTGATTTTAGAGTGTTTTTTATATTCACAGAATTAAGGCAATCTTATATATCTGCATAGAAAAAAACTAAAGTCACATAGGTTAGTACAACTTCTGAAAATGAAATACAGTAACCAAAAGTTGAAAATTCTGAGATTTTTAGTGGCAGTTAAGAATGAGGCCTGAAAGAAGAATGGATGATTCTCTCTCATCATTGATGTTTCTCTCTCTCTCCCTCTCCCTTCCTCTCTGAACTCAATAAAAATACGCCTTTGAGAAAACTGACATTAAAATGGCAGTATTAGAATTTTTACATTAGACTAGTAGGTGTATTTTGAATGTAGAAAATAAAATGTTTCAATTAAAATATTAAAAATTTTGAAAGATCACAGCCATGGAACTTTTTTCTAAGTTTGAAGTTAAATTAATTCTGGAAACTTGCTAGGAATAACTGCTCTCCACCCCCCCCCCCACCCCCCCCCACGCACACACACTTTTCAGCTTTTAAGAAAAAATTCTTACTTTGCCTTCTTTGTGTATCTGGAATGTCAGATACCCATTTGCTTCCACCCAAGAGTTCTTACATAGTTCTCTTCTTGTGATTCTATCCTAAAGAAGCAATCTGAAATATAGAAAATGCTTTGTATGTTCATGTTTATTATTAAGTTACTTATAATATGAAAAATTGGCAACAATGTTTTTGTAAAAAACAGGAATGTAGTTATTCACTGAGTTTTCCCAGTTTTTGAGCAACAATAAAGATGTGAGTTGTTGCTGGGGTGAACACCATGGTGTTTTGCGGGGCAGAGGAGTGATATGAGAGAGCTTGTAGAGTGATGTGTGGTATAAAGTTTCAGCTACATAAAACCCTACAATGTGGGTAAGAATAAGACATGAGCTAGTGAAGATGTTTTCTGGGCAGGTGCCAAGTGATTGAGTTTTTTCTTTTGATTATCCAAATTACATAACGATATTATTTCTCTAAGGAAAAATATTTTATTAAATTTGTCCAAGCCTAGATTTAAAATGTTTCTTCCCTATTTTCTCTTTTTAGGAATAGTTGTCTCTTTCTACTTTCCTTATTCTCCCCCACTTTAGTCTCTTTTTATGAGAAAAGGTTTGCTTTGTCACTCTAAGAGATATATATTCAATGTAGAATTTTGAAAAAACAGAAAACCGCAAAGGCGAACATCACCAGCAGTCCCTGAACTGGTTATCTACTGTCAGTAGAGATCCTATTTTGCCTACTGTGTATTTACTAAATGCTTATTGTATTGGGAGCAGGCAGGATTTAGTCTCCACACCCTGCTGAGAAGCAGATAGAATAATTCGATTTGAATTTGTCTTTTATTGCCCTTTATCCTTACATATAAGCCATCATCACATCATCATTCGAGTGGCTGCTTCCTTTACCCAGTCATTTGAGCTGTATACCTCATGCGGACATTCATGACAGCCTCCCAACTCCATTCCCACAATCAGGGCCAACCTCTGTGGCTGCTTGGACATGTAGAATGGTTCTTCCCAGAGTAAGTAGTGTGTGTATTGGTTAGAGTTGCCTGGGAAGGGAGTGGGTTACCAAAGTCAGGCTCCCTGCTACCAGAGGTGTGGCCAAGAGTCTGGTCGACCATGTTGTCATGTACTGATTGTGGAAGGCCACGTACATCAGAGGAAAGGATGAGGTGGACTTCTCAGAGCTGCCCTAACAGGAGTAACCTTGGGGCTTCTGGGAATTATTATTCAACAGAAAGCTGAGATACGCTCTCTGCTCACCACTGACACTGGTAACCAGAGTAGCTCCTTCCAGCCTGCCATTAGCCTGGTCTACTTTTGACCAATCTATGAGAGAGAGTGTTCAGCCTATGTAGTCGTGTTGCTTTTTTGAAGCTTCTTAAAGGTTTTAATGCTGCCATTTCCAGTCTTCCAAACAGTATTTAAGTTATGGCTCTGCTCCTGTTTGCCACTGTGTCATCTGAGCCAGTTCCCAACAGTAAACCTACTGTCTAGAATTGCATAGTATGTTTTAGGACTCCTTTTGGAGAGCGTTGTAGGAGGTATTGGGTTTAGAACATCATGAGCTTTGTTTACCTTGGTAGTAATAAAGAAATGTTGATCCCATAATACTGCCTTGTCCTACTTTATTGCCATTATGTATATTTACATATTCTAACCAAGCAGCCTACCTCATTTTACTTAATGAGGCTTCTACCTGAAGGGGAGCTTAGCCTGTGGCCTGGGTACAGTTGACATGTTCTCCACGTGTTCAGGATTACTGAGAGGCAGAACTGACTGACTGAGAAGGGTTTCAAAAAGGAGCTCAACCATCCTTTTGCAAAATCTGATTCTGGATAGAAAACTGGACTGGCCCAATCCATACTCCATTTTGGTTTGAACCCCAGGCCTTTGGGGGAGTTGGCTGGTGATTTGGACATAAAGTTGGGATTTATTAGGGTAATGAGGATGGTCCACGTTTTCATGTTGTCCTAAGTGGTTTTCCTATAAACAGACTGTGGATCCAATAGTTGAAGACCCATGTCAACAGGAAGTAACTGCATGCTACTTCTGACCCAGGCACTCTCCTAAACCAGGTGGCTGTTCTCAGACACTGTCATCTCTCTAGGCCAGGGGTGGGCAACCCCTGGCACGTGTGCCAAACATGGCACGCCAGTAACTTTTGCTGGCACGCGAAACCCTCTCATATAATCTTCCATCTACATTTTTTTTCTTAATATCGACTTTTTTATTTTTCAGATAAATTCAGTGTAGGTGCATCTTAGATAAATAAATAATTTTACATAACAAGTTATCTTAAAGACCATAGACATGGATTGACGAGAGAGGGGAAGAGCAATTTCTATGCCTCTGCCTTAACTCTCCCTACCTTCCTAGATCCGACCAGTGTTTTGGTTTCATCCATGTATGCTTGTGAATCTTTGTTCTCAGTGATGAATTTTGTTAAGTCTCATAATAGGAGTAGCCTGACGGATGAAAGTAGTAGCTCGTGCATATCTCTGAAGGTCACAAAATATAAACCTGATGTAAAATCTCTGTCATCAGTGATGCAGCAGCAAAAGTCCCATTGATAATATCAAATGGAGTCATAAAGTTTTCTGTCGGACTATCAGTGTACATGTATACATTAAAAAATAAATGTATTTTTCATCATCATATACTGTGTTTTTGTCGCTCCAATGAATTTTATTATTTCTTCAAGGTTCTTCACATACATACACCTTAAGAGATATCAAGTAGGCGTAACATGTTCTCAAAAAATTAGGGTAGGCACGCAGAAGAATTTTGAGTCAGAGATTTTGCTGGTTTTGGCACGCACTCACAAAAAGGTTGCCCACCCCTGCTCTAGGCTGACCAGATGGCACTGTTAGAGATCTAGGTCAGTGAGAAATCCACCCTTGCTCTTTGAACCTAGCATGGCAATGTGTGATGAGAACTTTGAGCTGGTCACTAGGGTCTGGTGTTCTTTTGATTAAAAGCTAGCTTTCATCTGTACTCTAGAATGTGTACTTGTTGTCTTTATCTCTCTGTCAGGGTTTGTTTTTTGTTTTTTTGCTTTGATTTTTATTTGAGGTATAAATAAAACATAATAAATAAGCTGATTTTTTAAAACTATATGCAGTGAAATGCATAGATTTATATATACAATTTAGTGAGAAATCATCTCCCTATATTCACCCCCAGACAGTTCCCAGAATACATAAATGTTCATTTTTATAGTGTGAATATTTCATAAATATCTGCCAATGTGACTACCACCTGGATTAAGATAAAATTGTCTAGGCCCCAGAGTTCACACTCAGTGTCACCCCTCATAGACACCTACTCACATTTATGCTATTTGTCTGGGTTGTTTTAGATACTCTGGTAGTGAAATCTGTTTCCTGAATTCTGAAGTTGCTTGTCTCTGGCTGGCCCCGTAATCCATCTCATATCCTCTGGCTTCCCTCAGTCCTGGTGCTCCTACCCCAAGGAATAATGTTTTGTCTCTCACAGATCTGGGACACAGCAGGACAGGAACGGTTCCAGTCTCTCGGTGTGGCCTTCTATAGGGGTGCAGACTGCTGCGTTCTGGTATTCGACGTGACTGCCCCCAACACGTTCAAAACCCTTGATAGTTGGAGAGATGAGTTTCTCATCCAGGCCAGTCCTCGGGATCCTGAAAACTTTCCTTTCGTGGTGTTGGGAAATAAGATTGACCTTGAAAACAGACAAGTAAGTGCTAAAGATGGTGGGAATCATAAATGTGGAGGCTTATGAACCTACCCTCATGTAGGTTATGGCTATTGGATCATAGAAAAGGCCTTCTTGACACTCACGCACGCACTCCACACACGCACTCCACCCCTGCCCTCCACGCACGCACTCCACCCACATACTCACACACGCACTCCACGCACGCACTCTACCCAAGCACTCCACCCAGGCCCTCCACGCAAAGAAAAAAGAAAAAAGAATATATAAAAAAAAGAAAAGGCCTTCTTTTAAAAGTGACAGCTAAGTTTGGGATGACAGGTGCTGCTTTCAGCTTTGATTGGTATAATGCCACATGCCTCAAGGACCAGTACCCCATATGTCTGTGTGCCCCATGGGGGTGAGGGGTGGAGGAAGGAATAGCTAATGAGTTACGTGCTCAGCCCTTGGAATGGAGTCTTGCTGTCTAACTGGGTAAAGGCATGCCATGTTGGCTTCCCTGTGGTAAAATAGGGACTGTGAAGTCTGCAGTGGTGGTCCCTTTGAAGTCATGTCAGCAAAGCAGCAAGTCCATGGTGAGGTGCTGCCTGTACTGGCCACCCCTCATGGTCTGTCCTAGTGAAACAATTTGACGAGGGTATGTGGTATCTTGCATTTTGGTCTTTTGGATTTAAAGACAGAATTACCCTGGCAAGTGTTAACTGGTTGCATCAACCTGCACACCAAAGGGCCTGTGTGGGAAGCAACCAATTGATGTGTTTCTCTCACATCGATGTTTCTCTCTCCCCCTTCTTCCCTTCCACTCTGAAAATCAATGGAAAAAATATCCTCAGGTGAATATTAACAAAAATAAAGTCAGGATTGAATTTAAAGCCTGGCTTATGCACTCTTTTTTTTTTTCCCCCTAAAGAGGCCCTGCCCTGCCTTTTCTTAATTTTTATTTAATATATTTTTTATTGCTTTCAGAGAGGGAGAGGGAGAGAGAGAGGTATAAACATCAATAATGAGAGAGAATCATTGATTGGCTGCCCTCTGCATGCTCCCCACCAAAGATCGAGCCGCAACCTGGGCATGTGCCCTGACCGGGAATCATACTGCAATCTCCTGGTTCATAGGTCAACGCTCAACCACTGAGCCATGACAGCCAGGCTGCACTGTTAATTTGGAAGTATTTCCTCTCCTATGAGAGACACTTGCTTCTAAGGGACCATGTGAATTTGAAGGGTTCTGTGCTAAGCCCAGAATTGCTCCAGTATTTTCACATGAGAGTGTGAGCTACCTTTAGACCAGCAGCCTTTAAGGACCAGGGCACAGGAGACCTGGTTTAAATCCCAATGCTGGCCCAGCTGGCTGTGATACTGGGCTATTACCTCTGGCCTCTGAGCCTCAGATCCCTTTCTGCACTTAAAAGTAGGGAATTAGGCCCAGCCGGCATGGCTAAGTGGTTTAGTGTCAACCTATGAGCCAGGAGATCGTGTTTTGATTCCCGGCCAGAGCACATGCCTGGGTTGCAGGCTCCATCCCCAGTAGGGGATGTGCAGGGGGCAGCTGATCGATGATTCTCATCATTGATGTTTCTATCTCTCTCTCCCTCTCTCCTCCTTTCTAAAGTCAATAAAAATATATTTAAAATAAAAGGAAGGAATTCGATTTTGTCATTCTCAAGTGCTCTCCCAATGCCTCAAGGACCTGCCTCGATCTTCATTGGTGTAGAAGATTGCTTTGAGCTTTGAATAAAATTACTCTGGTTTACTTTCATGTAGCATTTCTCTTGGGAACATAGGCTTTTTCTTAAGGTTTATTTCTGACCATTAATCTTTTTCCTAAGTGAATTAGTCCTGCTCTTGTACCTGAAAATGGGCTGGGGTAGAGGAAGGAATTAGGATATGAGGGTCAAGAGTGTTGTTGAGAGCTGCAGAATTCTTTGGCACTTTGGTGTGTGGCACAGGTGACATAGCATTAGCAGTAATGGGGAAGGGACTGCAAACCTTAAGACCAAGCTGTTAGGCATTTCCTGTGCTGGGACCTCTGAAGTCCCAGGAGAGACGATTCATTTCTTCCTGGGCTGGCTTCTTATTCCCTTCACAAGCTGCTTTTATGTATAGCAAAGGGTCAAAAGCCATGGGTTGTAAGAGAATGGGCTTTGAGTTTGAATCCTAGCTATACAATGTATAGCCAGCAGGTCTCTCTCCATCCCCTACCCACTGCACATCCTCATGCCTGAAGCCTGTTTCCTCACCTGTGCTACCTGTAGACTAGGGACAATAATCCTCCCTGGGAAGGGCTGAGTCAGTGCTGGCTACTTCTACTATGAGCACACATGCCCCTGCTTCCTTCCAGGTGGCCACGAAACGAGCACAGGCCTGGTGCTACAGCAAAAACAACATTCCCTACTTCGAGACCAGTGCCAAGGAGGCCATCAACGTGGAGCAGGCATTCCAGACGATTGCACGGAATGCACTTAAACAGGTGGGTCTCTGGCAGCTGTCTGGCTCCCTGAGGTGATGACTGGCCATTGACCCAGACCCTGCCTGGCTTCCTTATTCTTAATCTTCTTTCCTAGCCGACTCTTTTCCATGTAGCCAGGAAATGTTTTTCTGGGAAGTAATGGCATATTCTGCTAAAGCTTCTAGAAATGCCACTTGGTTATGAATAACCTGAATGATGCAGGGCAGTGAAGACTTCAGCTGAGGCTACCCTTGTTTGGCTGGGCATGTTCTCATTTTCTTCACATGCTAAGGAGATCAGGCCACTTGGAGGCCCCTGGTGGGATTACTCCTGTTCATGGAGGGGATAAACTTGACTTTGAACCCCAGCTCTGTTACCCATCAGTAGATCTAGTTGATCATTGATGAGCTTCCATCTCTTCATCTCTAAAATGAGAATAGCAGGGTTGCACAGTGGTTATATTGACTAAATGAGATGGACTGACTTTTGTCATCAGAAAGGTTAACCAGAAGCTCTAGGAATTGTATTCCTTGAATAAAATTTTCCTGCATTTTCTTTCTTGTGTTATTCACTCAACTATTCACAGATAAAATGGTATGTGTTGTCATGTGGGAGTTGAAGGCTTTTTTGATTTAGCAGCTTCATAAGGGCCAGTGAGTAAGGCAAGTCATGAAGCATTGTCAGTCATGTGTGGTAGTCAGGCACGGATTGAGAGGTTGTCAGAGGTGAGGTGCACATTGGGCATGCAGAGAACATTTGAAGGAGCATGTAGTGGTTGTAAAGGGCCAGGCGGGTTCTACTTGCTCCAGGAAACTGTATAGATGGCAGCGGGTCTTAGCAGGATAGGGCATCTGGACCTGTGAGCAGGGAGAAATTTGGAATGAGTTGTTCCAAAGACGGGGCTGCATTGAGTGTTCCATAATGAAAAGGGACAGCCCTATCCAGCGAAGAATTGGTCCACCCAAAATGCCAGGAGACCCCACTGAGAAACACGGATACAGCGGGAAGGACCTGACCAGGATGCAGGCTTAGCCTTTTTGTCTCCCTCTTTCCCCCAGCTTTAACCCACTCTCACACTTAGATTAATAACCTATTGTGTTTTTCCTGATTGCATGCAAAATGTATGAGAAATAGTTTTCCACCAGTTCCCTGTTGACTACCATCACTGTTGGAGTTTTTCTCTTTGAATATTGCTATCTCTATAGCCTTACTATAATGCTTTTATTCTATAAGCTAGCCTCACAGGACTGAGATTGTTAAAGTGAAAGCCATGTATATTTTTAAGAGATGATACCAGATTGCTTTCCCCAGGGTGAGTAATATGTACTTTAGTTCCCACTAGCAATGCACGTTTTCTTTTACCTCCTTGTCAGCAGGTGGTAGCCATCATCTGTAACTCTGCTGACACTCTGCCAATCTTTGGGTTTTCTCTGCTACAGGTAGCCAGTACAGCACTTAACCTGGACACCTGTCAGTCCTCATAAGCTCTTTGTGAACTGAAATTAACTTCACCTGTATTGAAAGTAATTTTTTTCCCAACTCTGCTGTTTTTATATACTATATATAAACACATTGTATGCAGGAAACATATTTATACGTTCTACCAGTGTAGTAGAGCGCAATTTTTTAGTTAGGTATGTCATTTTAAATTTCTGGGTTTCCTATGTCTAGCTCACATGTTTTCTTATTCAGGTGGAATTTATTTTGGCTTATGGCAGGAAACGACTCACCTTTTTCTTTCAGAGGGGGATAGCCAGTTATCTCAAATATTAGTAGGTGGTTGTTAAACCATTTTCCCTACTGGGTTGAAAAATTACCTTTGTTATATTAAATGTTCATATATATTGGGATCTATTTCTGGTCTTCCCAGCCTGTTCTGGTAAGTTATCTGTTCCTTGCCTGGACCAACTTGATTTGACTACCATTATAGTATGATCTAACAAAGTCTCCCCTCACAGTCCTGTTTATGTTTTTTTTACTGGCAATTTTGGTACATTTTCCATTTAGACTAAGAATTTTATTTTAGTTCCACCTTTTTCTTTCCTCGCCCTTCCTGAAAATAAAACCTTACTGAGATTCTGATTGGAATTATATTATAGTTGTTGTATTAGTATCTTCTGGGAGCTATAACAAAATACAGACTGGGTGGCTTAAATAACAAAATTTTATTTTCTCTCAATTCTGGAGGCCAAAAGACCATAATTAAGGTGCCAGAAAATTCTTTTTATCTTCACCTCTTGCAGACTGCCACCATCTCCCTTTGTCCTCACTTGGCCTTTCCTGTGTGAACATGCAGAGGATGGGGATAGTGGGGAGAGACAGAGACCTCTGATGTCTCTTATAAGGGCACATTATCTTGTCAGATCAGGGCCCCACCCTTATGATTTCATTTTAACCTTATTAATCCAAATACAATCACATTGGGTGTTCAAACTTCAACATATTCATTTTGGAGGGATACAAACATTCAGTCCATAACAGCTATTATTTTAGGCCTTGTGTTATATCCTTCAATAAGATTTTCTAATTTTTCAGATCCTTTGCCTTTCATATTAAATGTATTCCCAGCCCTAACCGGTTTGGCTCAGTGAGTAGAGCATCGGCCTATGGACTGAAAGGTCCCAGGTTCGAGTCTGGTCAAGGGCATTTACCTTGGTTGCGGGCACATCCCCAGTAGGGGGTGTGCAGGAAGCAGCTGATCGATGTTTCTAACTCTCTATCTCTCTCCCTTCCTCTCTGTAAAAAATCAATAAAATATATTTAAAAAAAAAAAAAAGAAAGCCATATGAGCCAACAATTCCACTGCTGAGTATATACCCAGAGAAATGAAAACAGGTTTACACAAAAACTTGTACACAGATGTTCATAACAGCGTTATTTATAATATCCAAAGCGTGGAAACAGCCCAAACAAATGTCCATCAAATGAAATGTACAAAATAGGCAAATCTGTTAAGACAGAAAGTAGATAGGTGGTTGGCAAGGGTTAGGAATACCAGATGGAGACAGGGTGCTCTCTCTCTCTCTCTCTCTCTCTCTCTCTCTCTCTCTCTTTTTTTTTTTACTTTTTATAGCTATTGCGAATGGAGTAATTTTTCCAAGGGAACTTTTATTTTTTAATATATTTTATTGATTTTTTTTTTTACAGAGAGGAAGGGAGAGGGATAGAGAGTTAGAAACATCGATGAGAGAGAAACATCCATCAGCTGCCTCCTGCACACCCCCTACTTGGGATGTACCCACAACCAAGATACATGCCCTTGACTGGAATCGAACCTGGGACCCTTCAGTCCACAGGCCAACGCTCTATCCACTAAGCCAAACCGGTTAGGGCCCAAGGGAACTTTTAATGAATAGAAACATCCCTGCTTCAATCTCCAGATCCTAGAATAGTTCCTGGCACACTGGTACTCAGTGCTTAAATGACAAATTGTTTTCCTACACCAGGAAGTAGAAACCTGCTCCTCATTGGAAAAATGTTAATTCAGCAAAAGTCCCACTAAACTATCCCAGTCCCTTCTTACCACAGATGGTGATAAAATTCATCCACAGCTGGTTTCTAAGCATGCAGCATTTGGAAACAACTCTCCTAAACCTTTGGGGGTAAAATAGACCCTAAGTCCAGAAAAATGAGTGGCAAATAGAGAACTGGAGGAATGTTTTGGAACTGAGGCAGCTAGCACTCAGCTTTAGCTCACTGTTGCCTCGTGGAGTTGCCAAAATCCAGGCATCTTTTTGTGTTGGTGGCTATGTGGACCATACTGAAAGCATCTGTGAGCTGGCTGTGGTCTCCAAGCCACCAGCTTGTGATCTAATGCAGGGCTTCTGTCCTGAATGCTCAGTGTCAATTGCTATTCTTCCTGTGAATTTCTCTCTTCACATTGTCCTGGAATTATCACAAAACCTTTCTTCCTATTGCTCAGCTTTTGAGGGTTGGGTGCCTTCTGCCCTCCCTTCACTGCTAGGTCTGTCCCCACTCTCTACCCACTGTGAATCTTACAGGTGGGAATATGCCACAGGAATTCCCCGGTGCCCCAAGTAACAAACCTTTTTCTCTCGTTACCCAGGAAACGGAGGTGGAACTGTACAATGAATTTCCTGAACCCATCAAACTGGACAAGAACGACCGAGCCAAAGCCTCGGCGGAAAGCTGCAGTTGCTGAATGGGCAGTCCGAGCAGAGCACAGAGCCCTTCACAAACCAAGAACACACTTAGGCCTTCCAACACAAACTCCCCTCTCCTCTTTCAAACAAGACATATACATAAAGTAATCTCATATCCAGCTGCCAAAAGAAACCCCACCAGACACACCCCTCCATACAACACACAGACCTGACACAGCAGAGACTCCAGCAGCCCAGGCCTGCGGTGGCTCCATCAGGGTCTGCCCACACACTGCATCTGCCCTCACGTGGCAGCAGGATGGGCCAGCTGTAGAAATTGTTCTGGTGTACAGTCGAATCAGAAGCCTATTCTTTTTGTCCACCAGGGAGAGAGAACTGTTTACAGTTAATCTGTGTCTAATTAGTTATCTTGATTTTTTTTAAAAAACGGTCTTGTGATCTTTTTACCCCTCCTCTCCCCCCTCCGTGAAGGCTATCACTTGGGAAGGCTGGTGCCCCATGCTTCATTACAGGCTCACACCCAGTCTGATCAGGCTGAGTTTTGTATGTATCTGTTAATGCTTGTTACTTTTAACTAATCAGATCTTTTTACAGTATCCATTTATTATGTAATGCTTCTTAGAAAAGAATCTTATAGTACATGTTAATATATGCAACCAATTAAAAATATATAAATTAGTGTAAGAAATTCTTGGATTATGTGTTTAAGTCCTGTAATGCAGGCATGTAAGATGGAGGGTTGAACCCTGTCTAGATTGCAGATTGTTAGCAACTCAGAATTCAGAAATCCAGCTAGAGGCAGTATTCTGTACAGTAGGCACAAGAATTATGTACGCCTTTTATCAAAGACTTAAGAGCCAAAAAGCTTTTCATCTCTCCAGGGGGAAAACTATCTAGTTCCCTTCTGTATCTAAATTTTCCAAAAGGTTGATTTGCATAATACAGTGGTGTGTGCAGTGGATAAATGACTGTTGTTAAAATTCTTACTCTTTTTTTTCCCCCCTTGCTCCACACTTTGAAACTTCCCATTAGATCAGCATCCTGCTTATACAAGGAAAAGGAAAATCCTAACAGATCTGTCCTAGTGATTTTACCTTTGTTCTAGAAGGCACTCCTTTCAGGGTTGTGGCATCCTTAGGTTAGCAAACCTTTTTCTCCTTTTCCCCACCAACTCCCCAATATTGCCCGTTATTGCTTAACCTGTTTCTTTGGTATGGAACCCTGGCAGTTTTGCGCCCTCCCTAGGATCTGTCCCTGCATTGTAGCTTGCTTAACGAAGCACTTCCGTTTTTCCCAAAGGTCTGCATTCTAGGGTGTGGGCCGAGTTCTTCTGTAAAGAGATGAACGTGATGCCAATAAAATGTAACAAGAGCAAAGACCATCTGCCTTTTCCCTGTCTTTTTTCCTTCTTCTAGAAACATTGGCTCAGTAGACACCATGCTAGCTAATCATAACCAATGCTTTATTAAGCAGAAGAGCCCTCCATAACCGGGCACATGTGGCTCTTTGAGACAGAAAGGCCTTCTCATATCCCGTCCTGCAGTACCTGTCCCTAGTTTGTTTTGGGTTTATTTTTTGTTTGTTTGTTTTGTTTTGTCTTTTTAATCATAGTATTGGCGGGCGGGGGCGGGGGGGGGGGGGCTGAATGGAAAACATTGGCCCTTTAGAGGAGCAAACACAAACTGCTGGTAAACCGTGGACCAGGCACAGCCTGAGTGTAACTTAGCCCTTGTGTTGTATTGTGTTTTGTTTTTTAATTGGTGTACTTGCTGGTCCTTAGATATTACATAGTTCTGGATTTCTGATTTCTCATAGGAGAGGAAGATTTGGCAGTAGGGGCCCTGTATTCCAGCATATATAAGCCGCCAACTGCAACTCAAGAGGGGCCACCTAGAACCAGTTTTATAAAGTACAGTGTTTTGGTCAGTGGGTGAGTGTAGGCTTTGCAGAATTGCCCTGTTTACATAGCTCTTAGATTCTACTTTGGTGTGATTCCACTCTCCGGCTCCTCAGTTGGTTTCTTTCCTTGTACCTGCACTTGGTTCATACTTCATGCATTAAAAATAGCATTCTTAGGAGCTCACCATTATAATTCCACCATGGCTAAGGGCTTGTGGCTTAAATCTTCTCTGGTCCCACTCCCTGAGCTGGGCCTAACTGGTGTTCTGTTTGGCTTCAAGAGAAACAGAGTCCTCTCCAGCTTGGGGCTATGGTGTATAGACCTAGTGTGATGCTCAGCTCTACAAACCAGGCTACTGTTCCTCTGATCTTAACCTTGAACATGACATGAAAATGGAACTTGACATCTGATCTTGACCATCATTCTAAAACTGATGATCATTCTAACATTAACCTACTTTACTTTGAAATAAGCTTGAATGTAACCTTGTAGGTGGCCCTGATCCCATTAATAGTTCACCCCAATTTTAATCTTGATCATAAACTGACCTTGACTCTGATCTTCACCCCCATCTTGTTACTGACGGCCATTCTATAAACATGGTCCCCTTGAAATGACATTGAAACTGACCCTTGCTCAGCTGGCATGGCTCAATGGTTGAGCAAATACCTATGAGCCAGGAGGTCACGGTTCAATTCCTGGTTAGGGCATCTGCCCAGGTTGTGGGCTCGATCCCCAGTAGGAGGCGTGCAGGAGGCAGCCGATCAATGATTCTCTCTAATCATTGATGTTTCTATCTCTCCCTCTCCCTTCCTCTCTGAAATCAATAAAAAATACATTAAAAATAAGAAACAGACCCTAATCAATCCTGACTGAATATTCAACTCTGCTTATACTCCAACCTGTGACTAATCAGGTTGTTGCTATGAACATAGGGGTGCATACATTCTGATTGATGTTTTGGGTTTCTTAGGATATATTCCTAGAAGTGGGATCACTGGATCAATGTCTGGCTGACCTTTGTCATTTATACCTAAATTGTACACATACACACTATGCTCATCTAAATTTGGTTTATCTACAGTAAGAAGCAATGGCTACGACTGAAATTGGCACTAATACACCATCTTTTTCCATATTCCTACTTGGATTCACCATAAATGTGCTTTTGAGAGAAACAAGTCCATTTGCTTCACTAAGCAGTAAGGATTCTTTTCAGTTATACTGCTGAGGTTCATTTGGATTTGCTCTGCCTCCCAGAAAGAATGTGAATTGAGATGAATGTGTGTTGCTATGTTTACATTCATCTGTTTGTTCTAACAATAAGTCACTTTTTCTTTTTATATATTTTTATTGATTTCAGAGATTGGCTGCCTCTGCGCGCGCGCGCACACACACACACACACAGGTGATCTAGCCTGCAACCCAGGCATGAGCCCTGACTGGGAATCGAACTGTGACCTCCTGGTTCATAGAGTGACACTCAACCCCTGAGCCACACAGGCACGGCAGCAATAAGTTTCTTTTGAGAAGAATGTCTGGGAATGAATTTGTTGCACTAACACAAATTCATTTCAATACTTCTGCTTAGTTTAATCCAAATTCACTCTCACAGTATGGATGTGAAATACTGCTGTGCTTACCTTCGTCTCAGTTTATTCCAACAAGCTATGGATTTGATTATTTGAAGTTGTCCTTAAAATTAACCCTTATTCTGACTACATCAAAATAAAAAGCTTCTACACAGCAAAAGAAACCATCAACAAAATGAAAAGGGGGCCCACTGTATGGGAGAACATACTTGGCAAGGATACATCTGAAAAAGGGTTAATATCCAAAAAGTGTAAGAAATTCATACAACTTAACAAAAGGAAGACAAGCAATCCAATTAAAAAATGGGTAAAGGACCTAAATAGACATTTCTCCAAAGTGGACATACAAATGGCCAAGAGACATGAAAAAAATGCTCAAAGTCACAGATCATCAGAGAGATGTAAATTAAAACGACAATGAGGTACCACCTCACACCTGTCAGAATGGCTGCCATCAACAAATGACAAGTGTTGGTGAGGATGTGGAGAAAAGGGAACCCCAGTACACTTGCTGGTGGGAATGCAGACTGGTACAACCATTATGGAAAACAGTATGGAGTTTCCTCAAAAAGTTAAATATGGAACTAGCATTTGATCCAGTGATCCCACTTCTAGGAATATATCCTAAGAAACCCAAAACATCAATCAGAATGTATGCACCCCTATGTTCATAGCAACACAATTTACAATAGCTAAGATCTGGAAACAGCCCAAGTGCCCATCAGTACATGAGTGGATAAAAATCTGTGGTACATGCCCTAACTGGTTTGGCTCAGTGGATAGAGCGTCAGCCTGCAGACTAAAGGGTCCCAGGTTCGATTCCAGTCAAGGGTATGTACCTTGGTTGCGGGCACATCCCCAGTAGGGGGTGTGCAGGAGGCAGCTGATCGATGTTTCTCTCTCGTTGATGTTTCTAACTCTACCCCTCTCCCTTCCTCTCTGTAAAAAATCAATAAAATATATATTTTTAAAAAATCTGTGGTATATTTATGCCATGGAATACTATGCAGCAGTAAAAAATCTCTTACCTTTGAGACGTCATGGAGGGACCTGGAGAGTATCATGCTAAATGAAATAAGTCAGAAAAAGACAATTATCACATGATCTTACTTATATGTGGAATCTAAGTAACAAATTGATGGAGTGGATCCAGAGACATGGAAGCATGGAACAGAGGAATTTCAGAGGGAAGGTGGGGGAGGGTGGATGGATGAGAGGTAATCAACCAAAGACCTTGTATGCATATATGCATGGCCCATGGACACAGACAATAGGGTGGTGAAGGCCTGGGGTTCGAGTGGCCTGGAGGGAATCAATGGAGGAAAACGGGGGACGTGTAATACTTTCAACAATAATGAATTGTAAAATAAAAAATGTTAAAAACTAAAAAAAATTTGACCCTTATTCTGACTCAGATCATCCCACCAGTGTATACACTCAGTCACCGATTTTTTATAATAATATATTTTTATTGATTTCAGAGAGGAAGGGAGAGAAGAGATAGATAGAAACATCAATGATGAGAATTACTGATGGGCTGCCTCTTGCACGCCCCAGCAGGCTGACACCCTATCCACTGAGCCAAAGCAGCTAGGGCAACTTAAAATGATTCTGATCCTGGCCCTAATCCTTAGCTTTCTTCAGATATTTGACCTGACCCTCATCCTAATGCCAAGCAGCATCCTGACTATAACTTTTCCTAAGTTTTGACTTGACCTTGAACCTGACAGATTTTTTTTTAATATATTTTATTGATTTTTTACAGAGAGGAAGGTAGAGGGATAGAGAGTTAGAAACATCGATGAGAGAGAAATATCGATCAGCTGCCTCCTGCACACCCCCTGATGGGGATGTGCCCGCAACCAAGGTACATGCCCTTGAATGGAATCGAACCTGGGACCCTTCAGTCTGCAGGCCAACGCTCTATCCACTGAGCCAAACCGGTTAGGGCAAACCTGACAGATTCTTAACATGACCCTCTTCCTTACACTAACAGTCTTCCTTACTTGAGTCACTCTGACTTTGAAGTGAATTTGAATTCGAGTTTGTTGTGTGTGTGGTTTTTGTTTTTTTTTTCTTTCATTAATTTGACTGATTCTGATCCTGAACATTATGTTCCTGTGTTGATTTCATTTTGAACCTGACCCTGCTCCAGATTCTCATCTTAATCCTGACAGTCATCCTGACCTTTCTCAGCCTGGCCTTGAAATAATCTTACCTGTGCACTGATCCTGCTACTCCATCGAAGAGGAGCCATTTTGACTTGAACCCTGTGTTGTCCTGATCTTTACCATCCTTTGGTCACAGACCATCATTCATACTTGGACCCACCCCAATTATTAAATTATCTGAGCCTTAAAATTGACCTTAACACTGACTGACTCTGATATTTACCCTCACCTTTACCTCTGATGGTCACTGCCACACCTTCAACTTGTTCGTGAAGCCAACTCTGATCCTGACCATGACGTGCCCTTCTAGAGGCCTTTCCCTAGGGCTTCCCCTTTCTGCTATCACCTCAGGATCCCGTTTTGTTGTTTTTCAAGGGCTCTTTTGTATTCGCTGGGACTTCTCTTACAAATACCGCAGATTGGGTGGCTTAAACAACAGAATTTTATTGTCTTACAGTTTTGAAGGATAGAAGTCTGAGATCAAGATGTTGGCAGAATTGGTTCCTTCTGAGGCCTCTCTCCTAATCTTGTAGATGGGCATCTTCTCCAAGTCTTCACTTGGACCACCCTCCATGTGTCAGTCCTAATCTCTTTTTAAAATATATATTATTTTAATGTTTCAATTACATTTGACATACAATATTGGTTTTAGGTCTATCTAATCTCCTTGTCTTATGAGGGATCTTTGTGGCACCAGTCACATGCAAAGAAAAGTGTCCAGGTTAGAGCCTACCCATATGTCCTTATTTTAACTTAATTACACCTTTAAGGAGCCTGTCTCCAAAAAGTCACAATAACTTTTACTTTCTTAAAGCTGGCTTCTTGCTGGGCTTCCCCTTTCCAGGAATTAAAAACTTGTTAAGGTACAAACTACCCTCTGTAAAGGGAGAAAACTACTTCATTACTTGCCAAAAGTTGGCTGGGAGAAGGTTCCTTTCTCAACCCTGGCTGTATATTGGAATTAACTGAGCCTGGACCCAACTCAATTTACTGAACTTTACAGCACTGGTGTGGTGGGGCCCAGATATCCTTTTGAAACCTCTCCAGGTAATTCTAAAGGGCAGAGTTGAACCAGTATAAAAATATTTCCCTAAGTATTTTGAACAACAATAATGTGTAAGGCTCATTATTGTTTCATGACAGATTTAGCCTTTAAAAAAAAAATTAAAGATCTCAAATGTGTTCTAACCCTCCCCACCCGCTACCACCACTGTTGTAATTCTGTACATACTTTGACCCACTCCCCTACACACTTCTAATCAATATTTAAAATGAGAAGATACCATACAAAATCCAGTTTTCTAGCTGCTTTTAAAAAATGGGAAGAAAATACACCACTGTGGTCTCATTCCTGATTTCCTCATAGTGATCAGTAATTGAGGATCCACCTTATTTAAAACTTACCTGCCTGGCTCCTGTGTTTTAAAAAGCAAAGCAAAATAAAAAACCATTTTGTGTATTTTATGTCAATCATATAAAAAGAAATTCAACATTCTTTCATTAAAAAAACACTTAACCTTCTATTGCAATACAAGTAAACCTCTTCGACATATGAAAAGCCGTTAGGAAAACGCCCACAGCAAACATCATATTCAGTGATGAAAGACTGGAAGACTTTTCCCTGAAATCATGCATAGATCCTTACAAAACTAGTAAAGGAGCTGGAGAATTGTCTCCAGCATCCATTGCCCTGTAAGATGACAGGTTGGCAAGAGACAAGGGGTTTATTTCTATTCCTGCTTTGTGTGTCTCTGTGTAGGAAACGAGAAAATCCCTCCTCCTTTGTTAAGAGGGGAAGCCTGCGGAACTGCTCTTCACATGCCCCTTATTGTGTGCACATGAGTATGGTTACTGGAGGACATTGTGGCTATTACATTCCTTTGGAAAGCCAAACTGAATCTGGAGGAGGCAAGGGCTCCCTGGAAAACGCGGTCCCTGAGCTGACCACTGGTGCACCTGAGTGCCATGCTGGGTGATGAACAAAGGCAGGTTGCTAGTTAGCACATAAGCCAGCCAAGAAGTGGCCCAAGAACTAGTTGCAGCTTTTGGGCACCGGGTGTGGGAATGTCAGGGCTGGCTGTGCACCAGACCCGTGGAAGTTTCCCAGCGTGCACTGCCCAAGTGCTGTCCGGCTTTCTCCCCGGACCTCTAGGTTCAGGGTGCTAGGAGAAGCCTTGGAGACTTTAGCCTCCAAGTCTGTGGTGGAAACTTACAGGGAGAAAAGAGCACCCTGGCAGTCACCCTGGCGATGCTGAGTGGCCGTTCGCGGTGAGAGCACTGAGGGGCCTCGGACCAGCTCCCTCTTGTCGTGGGGCATCTCCCTCCAGGCTGGGTTCCCAGATCGTTTGGTAAAGAGTCTTTGGCCAGCTGCTGCTCCTCGGTCAGCAGTAGGTTTCCTGGCATTCATCAAGGAGAACCATGTCAGGAAGCTAAGTAAGGTAGGGAGGGGCTCATAAGCTCATGGGGCAGACAGCCCTAGTAATGGAGGGATCTTTGTGGCACCAGCTACAAGCAGAGAAGGGTGTTGGGGTCTGCACAGGGGGTGTTGAAATGAAGTTTCAATAAGATTGTGGACAGGCAGGGTTGAATCTGCACTGAAGTCCAGGGTTATTAAAAGATAGGCAGCCTATGGGCCAACCCGAAGCTGCAGAAGTGTTTTGTTTTACCGCGTGCAATTTTTTATTTAATCTGAACTTTAAATGCTCAATGTTTAAAGACAAGAGATTACATATTTAAAAACACTATTTTTCCACTTCTTTTCAGAATCTCTTGCAGCCCTGGGCCCACCTTCTGCTTGGCACAGCAGCTGGAGCTGGCCTCACTTGCCCCCTCATGGCTCCACTATGCCCTTCAGGTCACCAGTCCTTCACAAATGACTTCATTTTTTTATGCTATCTACCTGTCCAGGTGGGCCTACAATTTGTGAACTCTGGAACATACAAAAACAAATCCTTGTTTTCTTTTGGCTTCCTGGGACAAAATTTGAAAAGCATTCCAGAGACACAGGCAGCATGGACAAGAAAGACACTGAGGTGGAGTGTGGTAGTTCTACCTGCAAACACATCTCTGGTGGTGTTACGATCAGACAAGTCTGGGAAGCACCGCTCCCCAGTGTCCAGTATAACCCCAGGGGCTGACAGTCCAACCGCACAGGCCTTGAAGGCAGTATCAGGACTGTACCAGCTTTCCCTTTGCCAGATCACCCTAGAAGTCAGCTTTCAGGTCAGCCTGCCCCAAAATAAATAAATAAATAAATAAATAAATAAATAAATAAATAAATATATTTTATTTTTATTGATTTCAGAGAGGAAGAGAGAGATAGGAACATCAATGATGAGAGAGAATCACTAATTGGCTGCCTCCTGCACGCCCCCTACTGGGGATCAAGCCTGCAACCCAGACATGTACCCTTGACTGGAATCGAACCTGGGACCCTTCAGTCCACAGGCCAATGCTCTATCCACTGAGCCAAACTGGCTAGGGCCTGCCCCAGTATATTTTTAACCCATTGGCTCTATTGGAACTCTGGACATCTAAAAGTCTATGCAGAGGGTCTTGTGTGGTGACCAGCAATTGGTCTCCTTGGCAGGCTTAGGTGTGACCTACTGCGGTGGGAGGGGCTACAGATGGGTGCTGAAGAATGTTATTTCAGACTCCCAGGTAGAGATCAAAGACAGTGGTCAGCTTTGCAGAACTGTGATGGCCTGGCCAGGGTTTAAGGGGACAGGGGAGGCAGTCCCCAAAGCAAGAATGCCTTCCCTGGGGCTTCTATCCTTTTCATGGCAGCCTGTAATGGGGCAAGTTATCAGGATGATCTGTGCCCAGGGGACAAACCTTGGGCCCCACCCCAGAGAAAGCATTAGCAGCGCCCTCGGGAGAGTCTTGCTGGAGAAAAGCTCTAATGCAGGTCCTGGACTACTAGTAACTATACCCAAGAAACCCAACTCTCTAGGCTTTGCGTCCATTCCTTTGCCAATCTTGCCCAATCTTCAATCATCAGAATCTCCTTGTTAAAACAGCGAATCCCACGCCCCTCCCTGGACCTACTGACTGGCTCCTTAGAGAAGGGAGCCTGGGAGCCTGCATGTTAATCAACGTTTCCACTGGTTTTAGGATTTGGCAAGTCTTGGAGACTCCAGCCCACTGAGCCCAGAAAAGGCGCGCGTCCCAGGAGCCGGTTGAGTCGTTTGCTGCAAGGAGCTCAACTTCAGGCACTGCAGTGGGGAGGCGTGCGGGTCTCCGTGGAGACAAGACGCCAGCGAGGCCCCTGCGGGACATTGGGGGAGGGGCGCGCGCCCAACGCCTAACTGCCGCTCGGAACCAGGCGGAGCCCAGTGATCCGGTGGCGGCCAGTGCCAGCCCTGGGACCTGCCCTGTCGGGATCTAACCCTGGGGAGCTGGTGGTGTGGGAGGCGAGAGGTACAGAAAGGACCAAAGGACGGCCCTGCGACCCCTCTGGGCAAAGGCCAGGAAGGGCCGCACCTTCCGCTTGTCCAGGAACCACGAGTCGAGCGGAGCGCGGTGTGGGCGCATCATTGAAACTGCAGGCGCTAACTGGGAGACAGCCTCCCACTCTGCGGAGGCTCTGGATGTCGCTAAATATGGTGATAGTTGGGAGCCTGCTACCGCTTCCCCCTGGAATAGAGAACCATCGTTTCAGGGGCCGGAATCTTTAGGAGCCAGCACTCAACCTCCTTCAGGTGTAACCAGGGGTCGTTTTCATGATCTCCCCAGAGGCCTCCAACACCATGGACTCGGGCCTTGGTCGCTACCGAGCTGTGCAACATCCTCATGGGCCGTTTTTAACACCAGGGTTGAAGATTTCGTCCTGGCGGAGAACCATCCCAGCTCCCCCAGAACCAAAGCTGTCCCTCCGGCCACACCTGGCGGGCATGTTCTGTCAACATCCACTCCAAGCCACCCTTCAAATCGGCACTGGCCCAGCGCAGAGCGCCTGTCCCTCTGCAGGGAGCTTCCAGTGGGGAAGTGGAGACAGACCAATACAAGTCGTCTACATCTTTGTAAATGCTCAGTCCTCACCGAGCTGAGCAGCTCAGCCCCAGGCCTAGGGTATCAAGTAGGAGAGGCAGGGGAAGACGCTGTCTTGGTCCTCACCTCCAGGATCTCCAGACACCCAGTTCAATACTTTGGGCAGAAAAGACTAGGCCAAATCTCTGTACTCCATGAGTGCCCTTCATGTTTCATTTCTTCAAACATGTTTATTGAGCATCTACTGTGTGCCAGGTACAGAAGATTCAGTGATCCATAAAACAGGAGCTGATCTTCGGGTGGGACAGAGAAACTAGGAAAAATGCAAAAACTCCAAGTAGTTAAAAGTGCTATGAAGAAAAACCTGAAAACGTGATGATGAAAGATGGGAGGCAACCCTACTTCAGATGGGGTGTACAGGGAGGGCTTCCTTAAGGAGGTGAGGTGATATTAACTTGATGGGCAACAAGGGATGGGACCTGTGAGTCTGGGAGGGAGGGCACAGCAGCACAAAGGCAGGCAGTGGGGTTGGGCTGACCGAGGCATGGACAGTAAAGCAGGCCATGATGAGGAGTGGCTAGCAGAGCGCAGACCTTGTCAGGCATTCAAGGAGAGACATTTGGATTTTCCTCTAAGTGTGAGGGGAGGCTGCCCCAGTGTGTCAGCAGGGCAGGCAGGGTCCACTGAGGGCTTTGAGAAAACCTTGGCCTCTGGGAAGATCTGGCAACAGAGAGACCCACTTTGAGGCTTCCTCCATCTGGGGCAGACGGCACAAAATGGGCAGGTCCAGAATGTAGTGTAGATGTCAGAAAAGTGCTCAGTTCCTCTTCACACTGTTGCCAGTGAGGCGTGGTGCCAGGGCCAGGCCTGGCCCACCCTCCAGGGCTGTCTTCTGCACCCAGACCAGGAGGCACTCAGCTGAAGGCCCGTTTCCAGCCTGTGGCTTCTCCTTGACCTTGCTTCCCCTTCCCCATACCCAGCTAAGTGGACAGACAAGAGGATCGGTGGGGCAAGAGCACTGGACTGGGCATTAGACTTGGAGTATAATCCAAACACACTGGCTGGGGCCTGCCTCTTCTCTGGACCTCAGCTTCTTCATGTGAAATGAGGGGTGGCAGACAGACAACAAGATGGGTCTGAGGATCCTTACCATTCAACCCCTCAATGGTCCCAAAGTGTTCCTCAAGGGCCGCCTTGTTCAAGAATTATTACCCGATTAGAGGGGGATGAAGGAACACATTTTTTTATGCCCATTTATATCAGGCTCTCAGATTGGGTGCTGGTTTGGTTGGCTTTTAATTTTTTTTTCCCTTCTACAAATACAATTCTGTGTCCTGACTAGGACCAGGAGTTAGATTCATTTCTAGATTCTCATCACTTGATGCTATACAAAACAGACAAGGTCTTGGGGGTCAAGGGAAAGATTAAGCATGTAAATAAAAGGTAATTTAGCTGTAGAAAATGTATGAGAAAGGAGTCAGAATGACAGAATTGAAGAAGCTTGTGGAGGCGCGGAAAAGGGGGTTCAGGCAGGCAGAACAGCTGGCAGCACCGGACAGTCGGCACCACAGCCCATCAGACACTGTGCCTGACAGAGAAACGAGGCCACGGGGAGGGTAGGAACACGGGGAGGGAAAGTCGAAGAGATCAGCAGGGGCCCGGGTGCTGCAGAGCCTGGTGGGGGAACTGCTGAAGGGTTTTGAGCAGGAGAGCAACAAGCTCTGGTTCACTTTTTCAAAGGCCACTCTGGCTGCCTCGAAGTAGAAAAAGGATTGGCTTGAACTTGGGAAGGCGGGGAGAGGAGGCAGGGGGACCAGACAGGAGAAGACGATGGTAGCATGGGCCAGGTGGCCGGTAAACCCCTTTGCTGCTCTCTACCTGGTGGAGCCATGTCTCCCTTCTCCCAGCCCCCCTCAGATAATGGCAGTTGGGGAGCAGAGTCTGGTTTGAGGTTGAGGACCTCATCTAAGGAGGAAACTCTCAATGCAGCTGTTCACCCATTCTTGACTAGTAGAGAATTTTAGGATCCCCAAGACTGGACAAGTAATAACTGTCCAGTCTTAGTAGGCTTTCCACTAAGCTTTTCAAAGGTGTCACAACCCCTGTGGGGCCCCACTACCTGCTCTGCCAGGTGGCCTCGTGTGGCCCAGCACAGACACTTTGCATAGGATCAGTGCTGTGACAGGAAGCATAAGAGTACCGAGCCAGAGCTGGGTTTGACTCCCATCTCATTCAACAAATATTTATTGAGGACCTACTATGTGCCAGGCCCTGAGCTGCAGTTAGGGCTCCTATTGTAATAGAGGTCACAGGTATTGAACAGGTCAACAGGGGTATAAAACAAAGTACTAGAAAGTGACTGGGGTGGCCGAGGGGTGACTTTAAGTGGAGTGAGCAGTGTATGCCTTGCCACCTTTTCTAGGCCAGATAACATTGGGAGTAATATTCAATCTCTCTCAAGCCTCAGTTTCCTCATCTGGACCGTGGAGGTAGAAATACCCCCACCATAGGAATGTGCAATTCCTGGCAAGTAGACCGTGCCATGTGGTGCCTCAGCTCTGTCTTGCTGAGCATGTCGCTTTAGGCTGCTCCCACCCAGGAAGGCAATCTCCACAAAATGGGGCTGCTTGGAAGAAAGAGAAATAAAACCAAGATTCCCTTGCCTGCACCTCAGCCAAGAGGGGCCCTGTGGCAGCGGTGACCAGGGCAGGCTGCCCAGGGCTGACTGCACAGGAAGACACTGCAAGATCTTTTCTCTGTCAGGTTTGTCCTGATTGCCCAGAACTCCCTGCCAGAATGGTCTCTTGATCCTGTCCTGGCTCCTTGGGCCTCAATCCTTGGGGCCTCTAGAGAAGAGAGGTCACGCTCTACCCCAAGTCTGAGGCTGGAGACAATCCTGGCCCTGCAGTGGAAGCCACTAAGGGAGGCCCCTCTCCCAGAGGCCAGGCCGCCACAGACGCTGCTGCTGGGGTCCTGGGGAGCTCAAGCTGGGCCAGTGCTCTCTCTGAGCCTCTAAACTGGCATTGGGGTCAGGGAGGTTGAGGATTGTACCCAGAAGACCCTGGCCCCCAAAGTAAAGGAAATCCCCTGAAGCAGACATAGGGGGGGCCAGCAGCTCTTTTACCCTGACTCATGCCCGCCAGTTGTTTGAGGGCAGGGCTTGGAGTAATGCTCCTTCCCTCGTTCATCCCCTCGCCCTGGTCCAAGCTTTCTGAGCTCCAGCACCAGGCCCCGTACAGCCAAGACGCTGGAGAGCCAGGCTGAAGCCCCGGTTCCGTGCCACAGGGTGCAGAGGGCAGGGGAGGCTTCTGGGGGAGGCCGGTGAGACACAGGAAAGGGCAGCAGGCCCCTTGCGGTGGTGCCGAGAGCAGGAGAGGAATCTGGTGGGAGTGAAGAATGGGAGGTGAAGTTAGCAAAGCAGGCAGAAGCCAGACTATGGAGGGGACACGAAGTCACATGCTTTCAAGCCCCCCCAAGAAAGACTGTGCAATAGCCCAGAAGAGATGGCAGTGGGGCGAGGGGAGAGCACAGGAGGAGGAGGAGGGGCCAGGTCACTGAGAGTTTGGCAGTGATGGCAACGCCTGAAATGGGGTCCAGGGGAGGACACATGTAAACCGAGCTGGTGGGTCACAGATGGTGAAAGGGATGGGAGACAAATCCTGAGGTCCGGGCGCTCACACCAGGGTGGCGGGATGTGTGGAATCAGGCCCGAGGTAGGGACACAGGCATGGGGAGGAGGAAGCGGGGAGGGGTTCGTGCTCTGAGGGCAGCCTGGTCACAGGTCAACAAGAATTGACATTTCTCTTTAACGGAGAAACCTCAGTAGTAAGGCTCCTGCAGATATTTCTGGCCAGCAAAAGAGGATAGGGGTTGCACCACTGTATTAGCCCAGTGAATAAACTCAGGCCAACCAGCTGTGGGACTCTGCAACTATCAAA
>NW_005871138.1:999571-1006881 GCF_000147115.1 Myotis lucifugus
GGTGTTAGGTCTGATCAAATAATTGAATCGATACTCCCTCCCCTGGGAACTGACCTTTAGGCCACTTCACAAGGAACATTCCCTTTGGCTTAGACACATTCCACTTGCTAAGACCATTATCCTTCCCCTCCGGACCTCCCCAGGATCCACACCTGCCCAGAGAATTCTCCGCTCAGAAAAAGCTCGCCTAGAGTCCTTTAAAGTCTCTGACTCCCTGTCCCTGGGTGCTGGCGCCATGGTGGGGCTCAGCCCATCGGGTATCCAGATGACCCGATAAATTAATCCCTCACAACCTTCGGCCTTGGTGCGTTCCTCCTTCCGTGGCGACCCTAACAGACGGGGACTTTGTTTTCACTGCACATCCTTCTATACCACTTGGGTTTTATACTATGAATGACTTTAAGAAAAAAACAGATTTTTTTTAAAAGAGAGAGAGGAAGGGAGAGAGAAATATCAATGTGAGAAACATCCAATGGTTGCCTCCCACACAAACCCTGGCAGGGATTGAACTCACAACCTGAGTATGTGCCCTGACTGGGAATGGAACCAGGGACCTTTTGGTGCACGGGACGACACTCAACCCACGGAGCAACACTGGCCAGGGCAAAATTAACCAGCTTTTGACGGCTGTGTGACTTACACCAGGACCAGGGCTCCCACCTTCCCTTTTCTCCTGTGCCACCACAATGCCCTGTCCAGCGCTTTTACAGAACCGGCAGAGGGAGGTGGCTAAATCCTTTCTGGAGATGAAAAACTGTTCCTGTTTAAGACGACAGGTTCAAATCTCCAATCGTGCACAACTCTTTCAGCGTCTCGGGTCCTATCTCTAGGTTGGGGATTCTTACTCGGCAATATGTTTGGTCCCTGGAATGAAGCCCTCCCTGAGGTTAAATAACGCAGATGTGTGCATGTGGGCGTGTGGCAGCTAAAGACTGGGGCACGGGGCCCTCTCCCTTAATGTGATTCCAAGTACAAATAACACTGCTGCTGTGTGAAGTCCTGCGAGGTCTGGTCCCTTTCGTAGTGAGTGCTTCTAACCCGTTCTCTACACGACGCCTATGATAGGAGAGCCCTTTGAGAGGCTCTGGCTTCGCTGGTGCCCTAGGTCTGGGCTGTGGGCGGCTGGTGGAGAGTCTGTCGCTCCAGGTGCTTTCCCAGTCCCCCCTGCAGAGCTGGGCCCAGCAACTCCTTGAACCCCCCCTCCCACCTGGGCAGGAGCAGCCATCAGGCTCGCTCCTCGCTGGACCTCTGGGAACTCCCTTCCATCCCAGCCCCTCCTTTTCCTACCCTCTCAGCCTCAGCAGCAACTCTGATCCTGATCCTTTGATCTCTGGCCCTTGCACCTCATTGGTAACCCTCTTGCCCCTCAGCTCACCGCCTGGCCCGGAGGCGTGGGGCCCAAGGCCCTTACCCAGTCCCCGTTCAGGGCCTCACAATACACATTTGCATCTTAAAGGCACCCTTCCCGCGGTTTATTTCCCTTTGTCTCCTCTTAATGCTGAAAAGCACCAAGTTCCCATTTACATTTTAAGTCCAAAATGGGGCCCAGCTATCCTCCCTTCCAGCCCAGGCTTAGTCTGGAGCCAACCTCTGGATTTAAAACAAATTTTGGGGAGACAGACTCTGGCCCTCAACTGTTACCCTCAGCAGCCTGGTCCAAGCCCTCAGGCAGCAGGGCCTCTGAACCCATTCCCAGGCCTGGTGACTCCCGCACCACCTCTAAGCCTCCCCCCCTACCTCAACCCCCACCTGGGCTCCTGCCCGGGCTTTCAGACACCTTTCCAGGTGGAGGTGCCTCCGTGAGCTCCTGTGCATATAATCCTTTCACAGATGACAACACTGAGGCCGAGAGACACAGGAGCCCGCCCAGGGCCCACAGCTGTGCAGCCCCGCAGACAACTCCCCTGGCACCTGGGCCTCTGGCTGTGTCCCATCCTCCAGCCAGGCTGTATTCTTCTGGGTCCTCACTTCTCTCGAGGCCATCTGTCTCTGTTCAGAAGTCCAGATGCCGACTGCTAAAGCCAACGGGATCATTCAAACTCCAAACATCCAACTCCTTTTCAGAAACGGGGGAACAGGCTGGGCAGTGTGGGTGGGAGCAGTGGATCTCCCACATGGAATTTGTGGGAGAGCAACGGTTCAAGCCAAACTAGGGACTTGACTCCCAGTTCACCTTCCTGTTTCCACTGCCCAGGCAAACCTGTGTCGTCCTCAGGCTCAGAAAACAGTGAGTAGGTGCTGTGTCAGCCAGGAAAGGTGTGCCCAGGGTTGGGGCCTGCAGGGAGCAAGGCAGACCCAGCTTTGCTCTTAGCTCCCAGTCCTCAAGTAAATGTTAGGTCGGAGAGAGCCCAGGATCGGATACATGCAGACGTGTGATGAGATAATGGACTCTCCCAGGCATTTCTAACAGATCAGCGTGCCAGTCACAGATACTGACTCCTTCCTGAACACCTTGCTGATCCCCTGCAGCTGAAACTTCCTCAGCTGAATACCTAAGCTTATGTCCCCGCCCCTCACCCAACTGCAGTATAAAAAAAGCACCCCCCTCCCTGTTGGCGAGAATCCACGTGCCCTGTCTTTGGGGTACGTGGGTCTCCCGGGGACGCAATAAACCTTTTCTTTCCTTTTCTTTTCTTTTCTTTTCTTCTCTGATTCACTCGACTCTTTATTTCTTACACCACTCCTGAGCTACCTAACCTAACAGTAAATAGGCAACATAGGGCCAGATGATGATAAGTGCTATGCAGAAAATAAAGTAGGCGATGACAGGGATTCCGGCACAGCCGGCAAGGAGGCTGCTCTGGAGGGAGAGGTATTTATGGTTTGAAATCTGAACGAAAGACGTGAGCCACACAGAAGTGCAAGGGAACTGGAACGGGAAGCCCCTGGGTGTGTGTGAGGAACAAGAAGGCCAGTGAGGCTGAGTGCAGATTTCCCCTAAGTTTGATGAGAATTCATTGGAGGCCTTTTAGCAGAGAGGCAGTACACACAGGATTGGGCTTCCATTAACCACTCCCTCTGATGCTGCAGGGAGAGGACCAGAGAAGCCAGAGTGGAAGGATGGGGAGAGCACAGTGGCTCGGGAGAAGTGGGTGAATGTAGGGCCGACGGGGGGTCAACCTGACGATGGGTTGGGTGAGTAGAGGGAAAACATAAATCAGAGCGGGCATGCATTCTGGCTGGAACATTTTGTGAAAGCCGGGGAGGGGCAGGTTTGCAAGAGAAGATCAGTTGTTTTGGCCACTACACAGAAGGGATGTGGAGAGGGTGGCAGGCAGCCGGATACCAGGGTCTATTGATCCGGAGAGACGCAGAAATCAAGGCTGGGGGCAGAAAGGGAGTGTCCTCCCGGTGTGAACCCTGTTTGGAGCCCCAGGCCTGGACGAGCGCCCTCGCCTGGGGAGAGAAGAGTGTGAGAACATAAACAGGCCTCTCCTTGTCTTTGTTGTGGCCTTTCCACAATTTATGAGAAGCACCTGGTAATTAAACGCAGAGCCTGCTGGCTTCTTGTGATTCAAGCAGCCTCTCTATTCAAACATGGTAGACAGATAGGGGCTGTGCTCAAGGCTGCACTCTCCCCCCCACCTCCATTCCCACCCCCACCCCCACCCCCACCCCAGCCCCACCCCGCTGTTTTAACAACTCCAGGACGATTCCCACCCAGGAGTCTCCAGTGAGTAGAAAGCTCCCTTCTCCCACCCCTTCAGAAAAGCCTCTTTTATTATAACTTTGGTTCTAAGCTTGTTTAAAAGGCTTGGGGGAAATGCTGATAAAGACACCTCCTTGGTACATCTGTGGGCTGTCTCCTGGAAATCAAATAAACCGGGACTTTTCAAAGACAACTCCAGGTATCTGGTCACAGCTGAAGCGCTAATTTAACACAATCCCCGCCCTTCCTTGTCGCCTAGCAACAGCAACTGCTTGCTCTTTAAAAGTGCAAACTCTTTCTTCCCCACCCTGTGTTGCCTATCAATCAATACTTGGCCCTTTTCTCCCTTGTAAAATAAGTGTCCTCGCTATATCTCTCCTCTTAGTTGTGAATACTTTCACAAACCTCGTCACCGGCCCAAAATCTAACAAAGAGAACTCCTCCTCTGAGCTTCCTCTCTAGACTGGCCAGGCCTGGCCGCTTCCAGGTGCTCCTTTTTTCACATTTTGTCATTTTTCATTAGCCGCTTGAGGCCTTCTCCATGATTTCCTTAGAAGGGTGGCAGGGAAGTTCCCTACCTGAAGGCTAGCAGGACCCCAGCCCTAGCCCTAGCCACTAACTACCCCTCCCTCCAGTGGGATAAAACCACGTGGTCCCTGCCAACTCCCAAAGCCTAGAATCAGTCTTCCGGAGTCCTGGTCCACAGGCCCACAGCAGCCAGCCCGCCTTTTGGCAAAGCACCCCCTCCACCGGCAGGCCAGGGAATCTCTCAGGGCTGGGATGGACTCTGAACTGCGCTGGCCTGGACCACACTGCCTGCCTCCTGGGCCTCCACTGATTTCTTCTCTCCTCCACTTACCGTCAGGGCTCCAGAACCTTCCCTCTGCCCCCACGGTTCTGGAAGTCTGGCTCATCTGGAGGAAGCCCACCCCGTCTCTCCCCAACCCAGGTCAAATCAGATTTTTTAAAAAGGGAAATCGGAAATGTGGGCTGCATTTTTAACTGAAATCGCCTGCTTTTTAAAAATCCTGGAACTACTTAGGTTTTTTTTTTTTTTTAAAAGACTGGGTGAAATGAGCCTGTGAGTCTTGGGAGTGATGAGCTTGGCCTCTGTGGCTGCAAGCTCACCCGTCTCCTCAGCTTTGCTGAGTCTTCCGCTCTGGTGATAAATCCACTTTCTGAGCGGGTTACACTTTGATGGACCAGCCTTTCCTTCTTGAAACTCCCTCCTTCTCGGCCTCCGTGGCACCAGCTCTGCCTGGTTTCTTCCTTCCTCTTTGACCATTCTTCCCGACTCCCATGGGGCAGTTTCCGTTTTCTACCATCCCCAGCTCTCCTTTTCCTCCCCAGCATGCTGCTGCCACCAGCTCCAGATTCACATTTCCAGCGACCTTCTCTCCAGTGATGGTGGCACAAATGGAAATCTGGGAGGTGCCCTTGCTGCCCACACTGGGGTTCCATCAGGGGTGTTACCCTCTGCTTTCCCTTTGACTTTTCAGAGACCAAAGCTCAAGCCCCTCTCAGCCAGTCACCTGGCCACCTCCTCTCCACCTGGTTTCCTCTGGCCTGCTCTCTTCTGGGTGTCCCTGTTCCAACCCATCTCTGGCCAACCCAGAGAGGGCCACCAGGCGCCCTCTGCCCATTCTCCGAAGGCTCCCGCTGCTGGGCAGACACGTGCCTATGGGTTGGTTGTGGCATCTGCGTTTTGCCACCTCTCTCTCGTCTCCATGAATCCTGGCCCAAATTCCAGCCAGCACTCCAGCATTTCAGAACTCGAGGTCTTTGTTCAAGCCGTGGAGTCTTTGCAAGACCCTCCCCACTCCCCAGTGCAGCTTCCAGGGCTCAGCTCTGTGTCACCTACGTAGATAGTTCCATTCCGGGGGTCCTCCTTTCTGGGAGGAGGGGTTGGCCTTCTTTGCAGGGACCTGGACTACAATCTATCCTCTCTCCTATAGCATGTACTCACTGCCCCAGGGGGCAGAGTCGGATCCTGAACCACCACCACCTCCACCAAAAAACACCGGTTCACCTTTCCCGCTTCAATGTCTTCCTTTCCTGGGGCTTATTCACTTTCACTAGCTCTCTGAGGGCAAATGGGGTCTGTGTAAGCGCTGTGAAAGAGGTGAGAACCTACAAGAGAGGGGGCCATCGTGCCGCTCAGAGGCGCCTGCTGGGGCAGAAGGACCCGAAACGTGCCATGCCCCCACCATTTAGAGACCTCTAGCCTCCAGCTCTCTGCACCCTGGAGCCCTAGTTCTCTAGCCTGCCATCCACTTGCTCTTCCTCCATGCTTGGGTCCCAGGGGGCGTGTTCTTGTTTGCACCTCTGCAGTGGCCCCTCGGTCCCGGGCCTAAAATCCCTAAGTCCAAAGCGGATCAGGTCTCCTCCCTAGTGTCTCCCCACAGTCTGCTTCCCCAAAGTGGAGGCTTCTTTGGCTCAAGACTGTCCCGCGCGCCCCCTAAGCACCCCCAATACTGGGCCCAGCAAAGCTCATGGCCACCAGCCTTGGCAGGGGTCTTCGCCTGGTACACAAGAGGTCTCTCCAGGACCCTCTCAATTTCCCTTCCCAGAAAGGGGGCAGGGGTGTGGTCGGGAACTAAAAGCAACTACCCTGCGGCTTTACACCCCCTCCACTCAGTCCCACCCAGGAGCCCCCATTTTGCTTGCGGGGGGGCAGTGGTAGCTACCCACAAAATGGGTACTTGGAGCATCAACAGTGTGTGTGTGAAGGGGGGGGTGGGGGTGGGAGAGGCACTGCCGTCCTCCCGGCTTCCTCCGGGGTTGTAACGGGCCCCGCAGGCATAACGAGACCGCGGGTTAGCGGCTGCAGGCGGGCTGAAGCCCCTCAAAGACGTCCCACCTCACTGCCCCCGCCGACCACGTGAGGGCGTGCCCTGTGTTAGTTCGGACAAATTAAAGCTGGTCCTGCGAGCAGGCCGGGGGGTCCCTGGACGCGGTCAGGGCTTGGGTGCACGTGGCGCGCTCTTGGTTGCCACCCGCAAAGCTCAGGGCCGCGGGGCCTCCCCCAGGACCTGTGCTATTCGTCCCCAAATTGGGTGCCCCCCTGCACTCGCGCTCTGCAGCCTAGGGTGCGCCCCTCCGTTCCCCAATGCCGGGGCCTTCCCAGGCACAGCCCGCCTCTTCGCTGCCCCGCGCGCTCGGATATGGTCCGGGACGCAGGACTGAGCGCGCGCCGAGGCCGGGGAGGTGCCGTGCGGGAAGCCAGCGGCCGCGGAAGGGGCTCCAAAAAGCACAAGCTGGGGCTGGCTCCGGACCAGGCTGTTGTTGTTCTCAACGCGGTCCGCCGCGGAGCCATAAAAGGGAGTCGCGGCGCCCTCCCCGCCGGAGCGCAGCGCGCACGCTCAGAGCGCTCTGGCGGCCGCAGTGGTAGCGGCAGCTCCCTCGGGCGGCTTCTCCGCTCCGGCGCGTTCCCTGCTCCGGTTTCCTCCTTCCTCTCCGGCCCAGGCCCGGCCCGGGGCGCCCGCCGGCCCGGCCCCCGCCCCAGCCCTGCCGCCTGGCTCCAGGCCTGGCCGCGGCCGCTCCCGCCTGGAGCCGCCGCGCGCCCCCAGCTCCCCGGCGTCCCCCCAGCCCCTCGCTTTCCTCTTCCCGGCGCGACGACCAGGTTTCCGCGACCTGCACGCCACCAACCCGCTCCAACTAT
>NW_005871138.1:1007604-1016683 GCF_000147115.1 Myotis lucifugus
GGTGTTCGGTTTTTGTATCCCAAGTGTATGTAGTTTTATCCGTGTTCCCTGGCCCAGGCCTTCGCGCCCGCTGAGCGCAGCGAGGGGCCCAGGGCCCCTCCGTCCCTCCCATCCCCCGCCCATCGTGGTAGTGTGTTGTTTTTTTGTTTATTTGCTTTGGATTTTGAAACGGCCCTGGCGTCGCCCCCATTGGCTCCTCGCCCTTGGCAACGGCTGTCGCTATGGTTACCCGCTCGTAGGCGCCACTGGCCGGAGCCACCATGCCGCCCTTCTGTCTCCCCACTCTTCCCGCCTTTCGGTGCGCGACAAACAATCGCGCGGTACTGCGTGGCGCTTCCCTCCATCCCGTCAGCATTTGGGGGCACAATAAATTGTTTAAACCTTTGCACCGCTCTCCTTTTCTTCTGAGTGGGACAGGGATGGGCGCGGTCGGCACTCTTGAGTGGGATGATGGGCCCCAGGGGACCACAGCTCGGAAGATGCTGGAGGTGGTCTGGTCAGGTCCGGATAAGGGGCCCTCGGCCTTGGGATGGGGCGGAGGGGCGGTGCTTTTTCAGGGTTTTCTGGTAAGGGCTCCTCGGCTCTTACAAGGGCCCACCAGGGTTGGGCTTTTATGGAGGTAAATTATTCTGAATTCTGGGTGACTTAGTGCGGATGTGAAATTAATAGTGGAGGCCCTGGGCTCTGGCTTGCTACCCACATCCGGAGGTGCAGCCTGAGCAAGGCACTGATTGGTCCTGTTTGTTGGCTAATTGAGTGCAGACTGGATGGGAGGGTTCCTGGGCACATTGGGACCCTTAGCCCAGAGACGCTCTGGTGTCCAGCATATGGATAGTTGTCCCTCTAGTTGGGCAGCAGGCTGAGTCGTATTCTGACATGTTTCTATAAAAAGACAATCTTAAAACCAGGGATGCTCTAGAACAGTGGGTAGTAGTGCATGTACCAGATCGGGCGGGGCTGGGGTTAAGAGAGAGATGCAGGGGATCTTTTGATCCCTATGTAGACTGTAGATGGTAGGGGGAAGGGCAATAGATTGGGGAAGGGGAAACCACTGGAGAAGGGCCTCTGGCCTGCTGATCCCCCTGACCCTGGCATGCCAGCCAGAGTGCAAGATGGGGTCCTGACCGGAGTGTGACTGGTGGCTGCAGGAAGCACTGTCATTAGGGCAGAGAAGAAAATGTGATGCTAGACTTGTTGGGGGCTAGTTCTGGGGAACTGGGCATCCAGGAAACAGACAGGAGGCCTCAGTTGGAGACTGGACCAGTAGTGGGCCAGGGCTGACAGCTCAACTGACCCTGCCAGCCCATGTCCTGGCCACTTGCTGATCAGGAACAACTTCATCTACTTTGCAGTTGATTGGGGGGCAATGTTCCCCATGCCCTGCTGAGTTATTGTGCTAGCCTAGGTCCTGCCCCATACTTGCCTGCTGGGCCAGTGAGTGGAATAGCAGCTAGAGGCCAAGAGAAGCCCCAATTTACCCAGGATTCTGGGGCATGGTGCTCCTGATCAGTTAAATGTGATTCCCTCAGATTCTACTGTACTTCCCTAAATCAAAAACCCAGCCTAAATGCCTCCTAGACTCACCCCAATTGTCCTTATTGGAATTTGGGGCTTGGGCCTGGAACTTTGCTTTCTGACCAGGTTCCAGGTGGCTTTGAGATTCAGAGGGTTGGGAAGGGCTACTGCAGGGGCCCTGGCACTTGCGTAGCATACTGCTTCCTGCCCAGCAGTTGACACTGAGATTCATCCCCTCTTGGAGCCCTCCCTAACCAAAGCCCCCCAACCCTGCTGACTATCAGTCCTTGGAGGACATCCCCTGAGCACTTAGCACACCCCAAATACCCATCAGGTCATCCTTATTCCGTGCTGCCTTTCCATATTTCTGACCAAAATTCTTCCTTTACTGCTCACACCTCCTGGTCTCCCAGTGGCCTCTCTCTTTGACTCTGTGGTACTCGTCTCTCTAGTCTCCATCTCTTTGTTCCTTGATGACTTGGGCCCCTGGCTTGCTGTCTGCTCCACCCTAAGGGCTGTTTCCTTCAGGAGCATCCAGCAGACCAGCCCTTGGTGCAGGCCTCCTACTTTTCTGGAAAAACAAAAATAAAACAACTTTAATTTTCCTCTCGGGACTCAAACCAGCCTACTCTTAGGCCATATGGTTCTGGGAGCCTTATCCCTTTAGTCCTAGGGATGGTTGCATGGCCCAAAGATAGAGCAAATGGGGGTTGAGTCAGTTGTTCACTTCATCACAATGATTGGGTCAGAAGTAGGTTTACCCCATGGGTTCACTGAGAGTCAATCTTCTCTTCCCCAGAATCACCAAGGATAGGGACATGGGGCTAGAATTGCCAGTGGCCGTCTCTGTCAACACATAGGAAGAGCCTACCTGAAAAAGGAGCCAAGACAGAGAACGTAGGAACCAAAAAATGGAGAGGCAGACGCATGAGGATTTGAATGGAGCCTGTACCACGAAAAGCAAGCTAGTTTGAACTGAGTTTCTGTCATTTGAGATCTGGTCTCCCCTTTTTCTCACTTGACCCTCCCATGATCACATGCTGGTCCTTATTCCTTCAAATTGCTCTTCCCCCAAAACCACTCCTCAGTGTCCCACTCTATCCACAGGCCTTTCCTCTCTGCAGCTTGCTCACTTAGGTCCTTCAGCTGAGCTGCACCTCTGTGGGTGGACCCCACATCTCTGACATGCATCCTAAGTTGAAGGATGAATGGCCGTAATCAGCCCCAGGTGAACACTCGGTGTGTACCAGGCACTCTGAGGAAAGCAGTACAGGTCTCAGGTTAGCCTCAAGACAGCCCCAGTAAGGTGTTAAAAAAAACTCACTGGTGTGGGTGCTGAGACTGGGAGGTTTATTTTCTGCCCTGACACCATACTCAGCTCCTGTGTGGAGCTGGGGAGTTGAGGATAGACACACCATTTACCTACTGTGTCTCTTGGACTTGGCTTCAGGGAGCTTCAGTTCCAGATGAACATTGAAGGCACCTAACACTGCAAGGCCCAGGAGGAGGGCTTCATGGGGGACGTGACTCCAGTACAGTGAGGAGGCAAAGGACAACGGATGTAGCAATGGCTCAGGCCATGGCACCTCTCAGCATCCACTGATCAGGAGGGGGATTGAGTGGGACCAGGTCCTGGAGGCTGAGGTCGAGTGTTCTGGGTCTGGCTCCACTATGGTCTTTTGGTCTAGGGCAAGATTGTCCTCCCCAAGCTTCAGTTTCTTCATCTATAAGTGGAGCCAAGAAAGATTTCTTTTACTCAACTGCCAACCAAGGAGGGTCTGAACACACTGCCTCTGGCCAGGATCTCCAAGGTTTTCCATTCCTTGTATGCCCCTGGGTGTATTGCTCTCTCTTCCTGCTACCTTGCCTCCCTGTGAACATCCTAAGGATATCAATCAGGTCTACCTTCTGGGTCCCTAGTTCCAACTTTCTGGCCCCAGGACAGCCCTACCAGCACTCGAAAGGCCCCTTTCCAGGCTGTGCAGCCTTAGCAATCCACCCAATTGATTCCCATGGACTGACCTAGCTGTCCTTCTACCATGGCAGGGCTTACTGCTGAGCACATGACCTGTAGGGAAGTCTGAACACTCAGCACAGGGGTACTTGTGTCTCAGGCATCAGATCTGGGATGGCCAGAGACAGCTCATGAGGCCATTTGCATTTGCAAAATAAAAGACATTGACACACACGTACTGGGAGAACAGATTGCAATCTTTTATAACAAGGGCCTAGTCCACAGTCATTAATGCAGAACATGCTGAGCTGAGGCAGGGATAGAGATCTATCAGACCTGCTCCCTGATCAGAAGGAGCTCAGCCACATGCAGGAGGAGGACAGATAAACCAGCAACTTCCAGGTAGGGACATTGCAGGCAGTAGTAGCACTAGCACAGGCCCCCAGGTATGGAAAAAGCTCCTGAGTTTGGGGAATTATGAAAGCAGTGAGCTGACTGACAGATCATGAGGCAGGAATAGTGACTAGTGGGACTTCAGGTTCCCATATCAGTCAGAGTTCAATGGAGAAGCAGAACCAGAAGGGATACACGCCTTTTTCGTATTTGATATGCTACCAGGAATTGGCCTGCACACTGTGAGACTGATTAAGCAATGTCTGTAAGGCTAAATCTCTGTGACTGATGCTGGAACTTGAGGTGCTCAGTCAGAAGGGGAAGATCATGAGCGGCTGAAAGCCACTCGCACAAGCTGGGGCCCTAGGATGGACCATGCCTGTGTCCATTATTGCTGCTTCTGACTTTGGTGATGAGGGGATCCTGCAGAAGCTGAGTGAGGCCCTTCTTCATACAGAGCTAACTAGCCATGCACACAACTGATTGAGGAATCAAAAACAAACAAAACCTGAAGGAGAATCTAGGGAAAATAGGGTAATTGCAGGCCTACGTGCTGCTTCACACTAAGAAGATCTGCTTCAAACGCAGATCAGCAATCAAAATGGTTGCTTCCTTCCAAATCTGGCAAATACATGCCTTGTAGCCCTCCCTAACAAGAAACAAAGTAAGGGAGTTCTGGGAAATGTAGTTTAGCTGAGACAAGTTGACAAAGCCATCATAGTTCCCCCATTATAAAATGGATCTGGCCCTAGCCGGTTTGGCTCAGGGGATAGAGCATTGGCCCGAAGACTGAAGGGTCCCGGGTTCAATTCCGGTCAAGGGCAGGTACCTAGGTTGCAGGCTCCATTCCCACACCCCCCAGCCCTGGTCTGGGGCACGTGTGGGAGGCAATTGATGTGTCCGTTCTCTCTCACATGGATGTTTCTCTTATCCCCTCCTCTCCACTCTCTCCAAAAAAAAAAAAAAATCAATGGAAAATCCTCAGGTGAGGATTAATAAAATGGATGAGGGTGAGAAGAGACTAGACCAGGGTCTCAAACACAGAGGTGCAGGGGTACCAGGCCAGACAGGGCAGTTTGGCCATCTGGAGGACACAAGACCCTATCTGAATTGGGGCAGTAACTACCCAGTCCTGCTGATTGTTGCCAGGCAGCATGTGGCTTAGTATGGCAAGAGCTTCACATTTTTTCAGACTGTGTTAGAAGCATCTCATGAAACTTTTTTTTTGTGTTCTTAATCCTCACCTAAGGGTATTTTTTTCCATTGACTTTTAGAGAGTGGATGGAGGAAGGGGGAGAGGGAGAGGAAAAAAAACACAACACATCAGTGAGAGAGACACATCGAATTCGTTGCCTTCCGCACCTTCCCTGACTGGAGCTGGGGATCAAACCTGCAACTCAGGTTAAGTGCCTTTGACCAGGAATCGAACCCACGACGCTTCAGTGCTCAGGCCAATGCTGTAACCACTGAGAAACACTGGCCAGGGGTCATGAAATATTTTTAAGTCCCCCCTCTACAGGCAAGGGGGAGTGCCCTGGACCATTCAGGGAGGCATGATAGGGTGCCTTAGCATGGCAGTGGTCCCACATGAGCTCAGCTGTCATTTGAAGCACACATCTCTCAAGAATTTTTTTTTTCAAGAATTTTTTATGTGAAAACTACAAACTTTTTTTGTGTGTGAAACCTCCCACTTTTAAGATGTGGGCTAAAAAAAAGTTCTATTTCACACGTATTAGGATGGTTATTAAAAAAAAAACAGAACAAAACAAGTATTGGCGAGGATGTGGAGAAATTGGAACCCTTGTCCACTGTTGGTGGGAATATAAGATGGTGCAACTGCTATGGAAAATAGTATGGTGGTTTCTCAAAAAGTTAAACATAGAATTACCATATTATCCAGCATTTTCACTTCTCGGTATACATAAAAAAAATTGAAAGCAGGGTCTCGAAGAGTTATCTGTACACCCATGTTCATAGCAGCAGTATTTACATTAGCCAAAAGGTGGAAGCACCTCAAGTGCTTCGACAGATGAATGGATAAACAAAATGTGGTCTATCCATACAATGAAATGTTATTGTCTTAAAAAGTAAGGAAAGCCCTAACTGGTTTGGCTCAAAGGATAGAGCGTCGGCCTGCAGACTCAAGGGTCCCAGGTTTGATTCCAGTCAGGGGCATGTACCTTGGTTGCAGGCACATACCCAGTGGGGAGTGTGCAGGAGGCAGCTGATCGATGTTTCTCTATCATCGATGTTTCTAACTATCCCTCCCCTTTCCTCTCTGTAAAAAATCAATAAAATATATTTTTTTAAAAAGGAAATTTTGATATAAACTACAAAATGGATGAATCTTGAGGACAATATAATAAGTTAAATAAACCAGACACAAAAAGACAAATATTGTATGATTCTACTTATATGAAATGTCAGATTCATAGAGATGTAAAGTTAAGTGGTGGCTGCCAGGGTTGGAGGTAGGGAGGAATAGGGAGTTACTATTTAATGGGTAAAAAGTTTCAGTTTTGCAAGATGAAAAATCTCTGGCCGAGTTAGCACAGTTGTTTAGAGCAGCGGTCCCCAACCTTTTGGACCACATGGACCACCAGTGGTGGTCCGCGGACCACTGGTTGGCGACCACTGGTTTAGAGCATTGTCCCAATATGCCAAGGTTGAGGGTTGGATTCCCAGTCAGGGCACATACAAGAATCAGCCAATTAATGCATAAAATAAGTGGAACAACAAATCAATGTTTCTCTCCCTTTCTCTCTTCCTCTCTCTAAAAATCAATAAATAAAAATTTAAAAAATAAAAGTAAAAGTTCTGGAGACTGGTTGCAAATGTGAATATAATTAACATTATTGAACTGTATACTTAAAAATGGTTAAGATGGTAAAGTTTATGTGTACTTTACCACAATTAAAAATACTGTATGGGCCAAACAAAATCATGTGTGAGCTCAATATGGCCTGCAGTCTCCCCTTTGAGATCAATCAACTTGATCTTCTATGAGGGCCCTTCTGGCTGCTTCACAAGATGAGAAGCCCTGGATAGTGGGGTTCTGAAGAAGACTGAGACAAGGAAGCCACATAGTGAAAGCCAGAGACCCAGCCTTCTAATCCTGAGGGAGGTTATGCACCAAGGACAACCACCTCTCCATTCAGGATTGTCATAAGGATCCCAGAGCCTTGTGCAATGCACCCTGCACATATGTGCTTCCACAGGCCCCTTTTCTCACCCACCTTCTCTTGCCTCTCAGCTCCTGTCTTTCTTGTGACTGTCTCCATTAGGGGTTAGGAGTGTGGCACTGGGGTCCTGCACTAGCCTGGCTGCCCTTTAAAACATTTTGTGTTGCTCAGCTTGTCTAACCTCTTTCACTGATGCCCCCAGCCCTTCCAAACAGTCCTCTAGCTTCTGCTTTCCACTGGGAGTTTTGCCCAAAGAGCCTCCTTGGAGTCCCGGACATAAGGGGGTGGGGGGTCCTCAATCCATCTCCACATGAAGGACACCAGCCCCAATGTCGATTTGGGATCTCCAACAACCAGCCTTTGTTCCTCTGGGTTCCTGGGAGAGTTCAATTGTGAGCAGCCACTCTTCTGATTCAGAGATGGTCAAACCAAGTCTCAGAGCAAAGGACTTGGTCAGTTTTGCATGTACTACGAACCCTCCCATACAGCTTGAGCCAAAGCTGCTTTCCCCAATGAATGAGGCTCCACCTTTCTCATCACTTGCTCCTTTTTCTGGTTGAAGGTAGGGAGGGTGTACAGGCCCAGGAGCGTAGGAGTCTGAGGTTATCCATTACTCTGTCTGGTTCTCACCACAAAACTGCCCTGAGATTTCTCAGCAACAAGAAGGATCTTGTCCAAACTCTAAGCTTAAACCCCTCCCAGACCAGACCCCTTGGATTTGTTCTCAACTTGCCTGTGCCAAACTGGTCCCTTGGCCAAACCTCTCCCTTGTCTGGGTCTATTCTGCCTTTGTACAAAGCAGGGTTGGGCTTTGGGCACACAGGCTTTGCACCAGGAGATGGAGCCAAATGTACTGCAGACCTGAGTGGAGGGCAGACACCCATATATTAGGACCTGGAGTGCTAGGGAGCGTCTGCCTCCTCTGAGGCTACAGAGCAGGAAAGAATCCCCTAAATTAGGCCCGGAATCAAGCCTGGTCACTGCACCCATAGAGTGAGGGGTGAAGGGGGGCTGCCATCTGGGAGCCGAGCACAGGGGCCAGCTAGACAGCCATATCCTAGGGCTGTCCCAATTGCCCCAGAAAATGCAGGGCCCAGCCTGACTTGGCTACTCCCAAACAAGGCTGCCTGTTTATCCCTGAGATTTGTCCTCCAAAAAACAAAGGATAGGATTAGAGGCACCATTACTCTAGTAAGCAAGATTATCAGCAAAAGCTGGGGAAATGGAGATTCATGTGCTCATGAAATAGTGAAAATTTGGAGATGGAGAACAATTTGTCAATACCTAGTAAAGCTGATGATACAGATGGGAAAAAAAAATGCAGAAAAAAATGTCCAAGATAACATTTATGTAAACCTGAAATCACAAAATGTTCTCAGATACAAGAATGTGCTTTTAACATCCATTTATGTAAAAGTATAAAAACCAAATTGGCTCAGTTGAATAGAGTGTCCTCCCCATACATCAAGTGTGCAGGTTTGATTCCCAGTCAGGGCACATATGAGAACTTATGGCGCTAATCAACCCTAACCCTAACCCTAACCCTAACCCTAAAACCCTAACCCGAACACTAACCCTGACACTGACCCTAACCGGTTTGGCTCAGTGGATAGAGCTTCGGCCTATGGACTGAAGGGTCCCGGGTTCGATACCAGTCAAGGACATGTACCTTGGTTGCGGACACATCCCCAGTGGGGGGTGTGCAGGAGGCAGCTGATCGATGTTTCTCTCTCATCAGAGTTTCTGAAACTCTATCCCTCTGCCTTCCTCTCTATTAAAACTCAATAAAATATAAATGAATCAATAAAATATATATATTAAAAATTAATAATTTTTAAAAAACTAAATGAAAGGAACATGCTCCAGAGGACACATTATTCTTTAATATTAAAATGAAAAGACCTACCATGGCAAGGTGCTCAGTTGAATAGAGTGTCCTCGCAATACACCAAGTTTGCAGGTTTGATTCCCAGTCAGGGCACATATAAGAACTTATGGCCCTAACAACCATAACCCTAACCCTAAAACCCAAACC
>NW_005871138.1:1017273-1018980 GCF_000147115.1 Myotis lucifugus
CTAACCCTATTCTGGGAAGAACCCTAACCTACCCTACCGTACCCTAGCCCTATCCTGGGAAGACCCTAACGCTAACCCTAACCCTAACCCCCTACACACCCTAACAACACCCTAAAACCCTAACCCTAACCCTAACCCTAAACCCTAACCCTAACCTACCTTGGCAAGTAGCTCAGTTGAATAGAGTGTCCTCCCCATACACCAAGTTTGCAGGTTTGATTCCCAGTCAGGGCACATATAAGAACTTATGGCCCTAACAACCCTAACCCTAACAACCCTAACAACCCTAAAACCCTAAACCCTAACCCTGACCCTAACCCTAACCACCCTAACCCTAACAACCCTATCAACCCTAACAACCCTAACCCTAACCCTAAAACCCTAACCCTAACCCCCTAACAACACCCTAACAACACCCTAAAACCCTAACCCTAACCCGAACCCGAACCTACCTTGGCAAGTAGCTCAGTTGAAAAGAGTGTCCTCCCTATACACCAAGTTTGCAGGTTTGATTCCCAGTCAGGGCACATATAAGAACTTATGGCCCTAACAACCATAACCCTAACCCTAACCCTGACACTGACCCTAACCGGTTCAGCTCAGTGGATAGAGCGTCGGCCTACGGACTGAAGGGTCCCAGGTTCAATTCCAGTCAAGGGCATGTACCTTGGTTGCGGGCACATCCCCAGTGGGGGGTGTGCAGGAGGCAGCTGATTGATGTTTCTCTCTCATCGATGTTTCTTTCTATCCCTCTCCCTTCCTCTCTGTAAAAACTCAATAAAATATAAACAAATCAATAAAATATATATATTAAAAATTAATAATTTTAAAAAAAACTAAATGAAAGGAACATGCTCCTGAGGACACATTATTCTTTCATATTAAAATGAAAAGACCTACCTTGGCAAGTAGCTCAGTTGAATAGAGTTTCCTCCCCATACACCAAGTTTGCAGGTTTGATTCCCAGACACGGCACATATAAGAACTAATGAATGCAACAAATTGATCTCTCTTGCTCTCTTAAAAAAAATAAAAATAAAAAATAAAGGAAAAAGCCCTACCAAACTGATTTACAACCCTGACAGTGGGGAGATAGTAATGAAAAATAAGGGGAATTTCATTTTTTTAAAAATATATTTTATTGAATTTTTTTCAGAGAGGGAGAGGAATAGAGTTAGAAACATCGATCAGCTGCCTCCTGCACACTCCCTACTGGGTATGTGTCCGCAACCAAGGTACATGCCCTTGACCAGAATCGAACCTGGGACCCTTGAGTCCGCAGGCCAATGCTCTGTCCACTGAGCCAAACCAGTTAGGGCAGGGGGAATTTCATTTTTGTTGCTTACTAAACCCGAGGCAAAAGAGATAACAGCCAACCTTCTGGTAAGTTAGTCTTGTTTTTGTTTTGTTTTTTAAGATTTTTAATTGATTTTGAGAGAGAGGGAGAGGGAGAGAGAGAAGCATCAATGTGAGAACAAAACATCTACCTGCTGCCTTTTGCATGCCCCCTACTGGGGATCCAACCTGCAACACAGGCATGTGCCCTGGCCAGGAATCAAACCAGCAAGCTTTTGGTGTATGAGACAATGCCCAACCAACTGAACTACACTGGCCAAGGTTAGTTATGTGTATTTTTCTTAAGTCTCAATAAAACCACCAAAATTCCATGCAAAGCAACTCAAAACTGGAGGCCACAGTAAAGCACTC
>NW_005871138.1:1019211-1020919 GCF_000147115.1 Myotis lucifugus
CCACCCTCCAGTCTGCTCAGGGCCTGCTTCCTTTCATACAGCCACTGGGACAGCATTTTGTGGGTCTTTGTCTCCTGGATGCCCCAAAGAGCCTTGGTGCTTCTGAAGAGTCATTGGTTCTTCCTCAGGATCTCTGGGAAGGGCCTCTCCTGGCACACCAGAGCCATAAGGGGGGGGGGGGGCGGGGGGGCACGTGCACGCACACCCAAGTGCTTAATTGCCAGGTGTGGCATCTGGTTAATGCTTGTGGCTCCTTGCCTAGCACAGGACAGGGCATGTAGTAAGCGCTCACATTCACCTAACAAATATTTGCACTCCTACCTTTAACTTTGGGAAAATAAAAGAGTGAAAAAGAGGTCCCTGCTTTCATGGAATTAATAATTTGGCTAGAGGGACAACAGATAACTACCCCAAATTAATATCTAACTATAAAGCAGTTCAGTGCCACGGAGGAGCCTGCAGAGCAAATGATCACAGGGGCTCTGACCAGGCCAGGGCAGGCAGGTGGTCAGCTTCCAACCTTCACCCCAAGCCGAAGTCATCCCTCTGTGCTCTGCTCTACCCAGAGGCTGGGGATCTGCATAGGACTTGGGGGGCTGTGACTAGGATTTCTCCTCACCCAGACTCTATGCTCCCTGTGTAAGGCAGGGTCTTGTCTCCTGTACCTCATTCTCCCCCCAGTCCCTTGTGTTTGGCAGGCAGTCAGGTTGGTTTTAAGCTAAAGGATTCAGACAACTAGTACTTTCAATAATGAAGATTTTTTAAAAGATTCAGACAACTTCCAACAACTTTATTGAGAGACTCAATAAAGAACCCTGCCACCAAGCCTTTTTTTGTTTGTTTCCAAAAAAGTAGTTTTGTCCACAGAAAGCCCAAAATAGTAAGTCCCAGAACTACCCCCACAAATAGCATTTTTTGAAATGCAGAGAGTTTATAAAATTTAATTTATTCAGAAAAAAATAATGTGTTAAGAACTTAATTCCAAAACACTGAAAGAGCCCAAAGGCTAAGCAGCACCAGGTCAGGTGCTGAGAACTGCCAGCAGGATCAGGCTTTGAGGAAGGCTCCATCGGTCCTACCAAGATAGGGCTGCAGGCATAGTGAACCCCTATGAGGTGATGGAGGTGGACGCTCCCCTTCCAGGCTCCCATATCCCCTCTGTGTGTTCTTGGTCCCAGCCAGGTTAGCCACTCCCCTATGAACCCACAGCTGTTAACTAACACTGTGCTACCTCCTCCCAAAGCAAATCCATATACACACAATGAAAGAATCTGTTATCAGCAACAGTATTTAGTACAGCAAACCATGACCTTGGTCTCTCAAAGTCCTGCATTACTGGTTGTGAGGTCGCTTGGCCACTGGCTCTTCCTCCTTCTCCTGTTTCAGCCATCGCTCCAGACATCCTGCACCTCCTCTCTTGGTAGGGAATGGGCTCTTCCGCAGGAACTGGCTGGACCACTGGGGCACATCTGGCTCTGCCTTTTGGGGTGTTTTGGGGTCTTCCTTTTTGGGTGACTTTGTGGCCAGCCACTGCAACATCTTCTGGCTGCTGCCACTTGCCTTGGACTCCTAGGAAAAAGATGAAAAAACATTTAGCTCAAGCTTTTGGGAAAAGGACAACTCCAGGGAAGAAATAGGGGAAGAGGCATGAGGTACTGACTCAGATTTATAAATTGTTACTAACGGCCAGACCCACTAGTCAGGAGTG
>NW_005871138.1:1021019-1028854 GCF_000147115.1 Myotis lucifugus
TAGGGGGTAGGGAGTAACTCTTAGAGAAGGCTTGATGGAGGTATGTGGGCCATTCACAGAGCACTGACAGGCATTCAAACATGCAGAGAATGAAGCATTCTCAGGGAAAACAATGTAATTTACTGGGACCTGGCAGAGTTGGGAGATGAAGTTGGGGAGACAGGGCTTAAACAGCCTCTAAGATTAGGGATTCAGCCTAAGCCTGAACAGGCTGTTTCCCTCCATGTACCTTCTCTGCACAGCCTCTGCTTGCCCAGCACTGCTCTTCTGCTTCCCTTAACTGCACCCCAACCCACACTGAAGGTTCTGAATTCAACAATGCTCTCACCAAAATGTGAATTCTTTTGGTGTAAAGACCACGGCAGAAATGGGGCAGTGTCTAGTGCAAAATGAATCGTTTTTAGAGACATCTAATTGGGGTTGCATGAGTTTGCAGATAAACGAGACAAAAGAAAAAAAGATGACACTGACTATGGATATGGAAAACTTTAAAAAAAAGGAAAAATGGGGGGTGCTCTTGGAATTGTCGTCCTTAAGACCTCTCGGCATTCTAAGATGCCTATTCTTGGAAGATTCAGAGCCATTCCTGCTTCAGATCCCTCTATGCACCTAAAAACAGTAGGGCCAGCTTTTTGCTCTGAGCTCCTTTTCCCACTGCAGGCCATTTGTTTGTTCAATTTCCCTTCAAAATACATCTACAGGATCATTACCAACTCTAAGAAGTTAATGTTTATAGCAGGAGTGTTCTCAAATAGTCCAGAAGGGGAACAAAGATTGGAACTCCTCCAACTTGTGGTTGGGAAAGCAGAGACAAAGTGAAAAGATGCAAAAAAAAATCACAGTTAATTATGGACAGAGATACAATTATGGTCAAGGGCTCTTTTTTCTTTCTCACAATCACCCTCTAGAGTAGAAGCCCTCAAACTTATTACCAAAGAGCTTCTTTGAAGTTAATGTTTATAGCAGGAGTGTTCTCAAATAGTCCAGAAGGGGAACAAAGATTGGAACTCCTCCAACTTGTGGTTGGGAAAGCAGCTGCCTCCTGCACATCTCCCAATGGGGATGTGGCCGCAACCCAGGTACATGCCCTTGACCGGAATCGAACCCAGGACCCTTCAGTCCGTAGGCCGACGCTCTATCCACTGAGCCAAACCAGTTTCGGCCCAAAGAGCTTCTTAATGATAGAGAAATCCAAGCTCAGTCCTGAATAGTGACTGAGTCAGTAGGTCTACATAGGGTCTAGCATTTACGTTTGAAAGAGCTCTCCTGAGGACTCTGAATTACAGCCAGCTTTGAATCACTGCTCTGCTCACCCTGGCCATGGATAAGGAATGTGAGTTTTGGGTGGTGGCCCTGATTGTAAAAGGCCATATCCTAAAAGAAAATGCTAAACTGACAGAAGACAGAAAGCTCAAAAAAGACTGTCAGAGTCACAGACCCCTACCTTTTTGACCTCTAAGCCAACAGGAGCCAGACACTCAGGAGTGTTGTTTCGGGAGTTGTTCACCACGGTAGAGACTGGATGGAAGGTGATGTTTTCTGAGGTCTGGATTAACTTCAGAGCTTCCTGAGTTGAGACCTCACCAAAATCAAGCCATTTAGAGACTGCCTCCTCTCCATCTAATATGGCAGGCATCCTAGCCAGTGAGGTCAAAACATTGGTTAGAAGAGACAAAGTGAAGGTAGGGAGTGAGACTTGAGTTAGTTGAGAGCACAAATCATCCCAAGGAGAAGCTCGCCCTCCCTCTGTGCCTTACATGCTGATTGTTGCCACGTGCTCCTTGACCACAACTTGACGGGGCATGAAATTCAACACTAGGAGAGCCAGCTTATAAAGTTTTATGGCAATGACAGGGAACAGTAATTATGACTGGACCCAGTGCACTGCAGTGTACACATTAGCAAATTGGTGACTTTTCTATGATGCCCCAGCCTACAATTAAAGGAGAAACAGATCCTGAAAAACTTGTCTATCAACAATAATCGCCAGTTTTACAACCTATGACAGATTTACAGTAAGAAAGACCTATCCAGTGGTCGGCAAACTGCGGCTCGCGAGCCACATGCAGCTCTTTGGCCCCTTGAGTGTGGCTCTAACACAAAATACCGACTTCTGTGAATGGGCCACGAAGTTTCAATCGCACTGTACCTGCTCATCCGCACGTGGTATTTTGTGGAAGAGTCACACTCAAGGGGCCAAAGAGCCGCAGTTTGCCGAGCACTGCTGTAAAAGCTAACTGTTGTTTATATCATGTACAGTGCGACTGAAATTTCATGGCCCATGTGCAGAAGTTGGTTTTCGGCCTGGCGAGTCTATTTTGAAGAAGTGGCGTTAGAAGAAGTGGGGGGTGTCGGTCGGGCGGCGCACCTGCCGAGGGATACGCAACTCGTGGGAGGTACATTGTTTTGAGGTACGTTCGCTGAGGTCAACCCCTTCCAACTCTCCCATCCACACTCGTCTGTCTGAAACAAGTATACAAGACGAGTGTGGATGGGAGAGTTGGAAGGGGTCGACCTCAGCAAACGTACCTCAATCAGATTGAGGATGTTTTTAGCAAAGGCCAGCTTAGGAGTACCCTAATTATGTTAATAACAATGTACCTACCTATATAGTTTAAGTTTAAAAAATTTGGCTCTCAAAAGAAATTTCAATTGTTGTACTGTTGATATTTGGCTCTGCTGACTAATGAGTTTGCCGACCACTGTCCTAGGCCAACGCAAAGCATGGCACACACTTCATTGGTGGGTGGTATAGTTGATTTTAGGAGATAAATGCATAAATATCCACTTCACAATATCTCATAAGTTGCAACTCTTCCAACACACACTCCCACAAGCAAACTATGGGTCTTTTTAAGGTAAAGTACTATATTTATTGTAGTATCTTGTATTTTGTAATCACCTAATACATAAAACTGTGGTAATTTTTAATAGATTTCTATTTTTTTAATGTGTCAGTGACAAAGTTTTTAAGTGTAGTCCTCTTAACCCCTTTCCCATAAAGTGTCATTTTCATTATACAATTTTGCATACTATGGCGATTTTTAGGAATGCATGTCATGTTATTGCCAAACTGACTGTAACTGTATTTTGTAAGCAACTGTCCTAGTTTCCTACTGTCTAAATTTGTGCATACAGCCAGGCCGGCATAGCTCAGTGGTCGAGCATCGGCCAGGCAATCACAGTTCGATTCCTAGTCAGGGCACACACCCTGGTTGTGGGCTTGATCCCCAGTGTAGGGTGTGCAGAAAGCAGCTGATCAATGATTCTCTCATCATTGATATTTCTATTTCTCTCTCCCTTCCTCTCTGAAATCAATAAAAATATATTAAAAAAAGAAAAAAAGAATAAGGACCTGGGGGACCACAGCATTTAAAAAGTAATTAAGTAAATAAATAAATGTGTGCATACAGAAACTTTAAATTTGAAAAGCTACCTACCTAAAAACAAAGAGAACACACCCTCCCCGGTATCCTTTTGGACCCAGGGATAAGAAGTATGACTTGCCTATGGTGGATGTCATTCAAGCCTTTGCAGGAATCCACTGTGATGATGGTGTAGGAATACAGGCAGTCTCCTCCCTGTGGTGGCTCCCAGCAGTCAAAGATCCCGGCCATTGTTAGTAGCCTCCAGTTGTCCCAAACTTTCTCCCAGTCCTCAGGACTACTTGCAGCACCAATGCTGCTTGACTGGAAACAAAATACATGGGCAGATCAGATACTCATCAGCCTTCTTCCACATGCAAGTTGGGTACTACTACAGATTTAAGAGCATCACAATCATTTTGGAAGTCATTTAGCACATACCTTATTAACTTAAAGGAAAGAGGATTGGTGGCAAATACTCACCAAAGCTATAAATTTATGGTTATTTCAGTGCTTTCATAATACAATTTAATACCTTCATTAGGCATCCAGGCCTTCTAGTCCATCATTGTAGCTTTCACTTACAATGTTAATCTGAACCAAACCAAGCTGTTTGTAAATGAAGCTATCATATAATTTTGTTCCCACTATCTTGCTGAAACAACCTTCCCCTCCCCAAAATGTCCCTCCCACCCTTTCTTATCATGCCAACACCTACTTGCCATTTAAGATTCAGGTCAAGGCCTAAAATACAGAAAACTAGAAAGAGTGTCACCTTCACCTTAAATAATAAGAAAAAAGGCTAGATAATAGACCAAATCATAACTTCAATTCATTAGAAAACTGAGGTCACAGGGCAACCAATTAGCCTAAACTTCATAGAAAGACAGGAATCTCTGTGGGGAGATGAGACATAAGCACTGGCTTAACAGTGGCAACAGGAGGAAGGCAAGTCCTTCATACAGCAGATATGAATTGAGATAAAATTATTATCAAATTGCTATAAGCAGAGTGTGGGCTAGCCTGAGAGTACAGGATCCCTGAGAGCTACAGACATCAGGAAGTTTCCACAGACCTCCCTGGGTGCTCACAGGAAAGACGGGGAACAGGGAAGGAGACTGGAGAAAGCCTTTCCTGCTGGTGCATGCCTGCAGGAGGGGAGCTCTCCTGCTTCAGGAAAGGCATAAAGCTTCACCTGATCACTTTTCCTCTAAGGCAGCGGTTCTCAACCTGTGGGTCGCGACCCCTTTGGGGGTCGCCTAAGACCATCGGGAAACATATATATTATTACATATTGTTTTTGTGATTAATCACTATGCTTTAATTATGTTCAATTTGTAACAATGAAATTGGGGGTCACCACAACATGAGGAATTGTATTAAAGGGTCGCGGCATTAGGAAGGTTGAAAACCACTGCTCTAAGGAATAAAACCCTTAAGGGGTCAGGGGGAAGGGTAATAAACCCGGTCACTCTTAAGATACAGACAGGTAAAGACTCATGGGGTCTGGAGAAGGGTAAAAGAAAAAAAACACAAAACAAAAAACCCAAAACCCTCTACTCCCCTGGGGAAGGAACATGATCACTGAGAAAGGCTGAGCCTGAGAGCTAGTGGTACATTCTGCCTAAGAGTGAGACTGAATGAAGACAACAGAGAATACTCCACCTCCCCTTCAGAGTAGTAGCACCAAGTGACAAGCAACAGCAGTCTAATTCTGGATAAGGCACAAGAGCATGGGGAGATCCTCTCTAGGCACAGGCTCAAAGGGAAATATTACAGCTGAAGGGAGCAGAGCTACTGAGAAAAATCCTCTGGAAAATCAACTCTTACTCTAAACACAAGGTGACACCAAAGAAATTTAAAACCAGCGGTGAAGAAAGGTAATCATAACAACAAAATTCAAACCCAGTTCAGCTGACAAGATCCCCTCAATCTCACATGGTAATGGCCTAATAGAAGGGTAAGTGTATCCATTTCCAGGCATAAATATTATTTATCTCAGTTTCTATGTTACATACTATGGCAATCAATCAAAAATTAACAAGACACAATCCTGGCCAGGTACTCAGTTGGTTGGAGCATCGCTGTGATACACCAAGGTTGTCGGTTTGATCCCTTCATCAACCAATGAAGGCATAAGTAAGTAGAAAACAAATTGATGTTTCTCTCCCCCACCCCAATCAATCAATAAATAAAAATTAGCCCTGTGGTGTGACTTAGTTGGTCAGAGTGTCGTCCTGTGCACCCAAGGGTCACAGGTCAGATTCCCAGTCAGGGACATGCCCAGGTTTTGGGTTCAATCCCTTTTGGGGGTGCATGTGGGAGGGAACCGATTAATGTTTCTTTCTGCCCTCTCTCCTTCTCCCTTCCTCTCTCTCTAAAATCAATGAAATGCATGTCCTAAGGTGAGGATTAAAACAAAACAAAACCACAAGACACATAAAAAAGCTAAAACAAAGAAACCAAACAACAACCAATCAACTGCGAAGAGATATAGAAATTAACAGAACCAGATTCAAGAGATCACATTTCCCAAATGCTGTAAATATCAGGGATTTTAAAATAAATATAATTAATATGTTAAAGGCTCTTGTAGAAGCCCTGGCCGGCTTGGCTCAGTGGATAGAGCGTCGGCGTCGGCCTGTGGACTGAAGGGTCCCGGGTTCGATTCTGGCCAAGGGCACATGCCTGGGTTGTGGGCTCGATCCCCAGTAGGGGTTGTGCAGGAGGCAGCCGATCAATGATTCTCTCTCATCATTGATGTTTCTGTCTCTCCTTCTCCCTTTCTCTCTGAAATCAATAAAGAAATATATTTAAAAAAATAAAGGCTCTTGTAGAAAAGGTGGACTACATGCATGGACAATTTGGTGAAATTAGAAAGAATCAGAGAAACCAAGATGGCGGCATAGGTAAACACCGGAAATTGCTGCCTCCCACAATAACTTCAAAAATACAACTAAAAGACAAAACGGACATCATCCAGAACTACAGGAAGGCTGGCCGAATGGAAATTCTACAACTAGAAGGAAAGAGAAAAGCACAATGAGACTCAGAGGAGGTGTGGAAGTCAAGAGCAGAGGTACGGAAGCACACGCAGCAAGGGCTGGCAACTGAGGACGCAGCTGTCTTTTTGAATCGGGAGGGAGTCACAAGCCCCCGACTGCTCTGAACTCCAGTTCCGGGAAGTCTCTGGGGACCCAGACTCATACGGGGAGAAACTAGACTGTCTGGCAGAGGGCAGAACTCGGAACTCGAGGGCGGCTTTCTCTCAGAGGTGCTTGCAGCGATTACCTGGACACTGAGAAGCGGGGCCTCTTAGGGCAGGGCTGAGGATCAGCCATAGCTGCTTGCTCCCCCTGTTGATTCCCTGAGACCCTGCCCCACCCAGGCCTGGGCAGAGGCTTTTGCATATGAATGCCCTGGCCCTTTGCAATCTGAAAATTACCTAACAAACTGCAGCTGAGCCAGACAGACCCAGAACTTCCAAGAGAAGGCCCAAGGCCCCACAGCAGCTTGCATTGCTTCACAGCTGGGCCTCATCTGGGCACCTCCAAACCCCAAACAAGGAAGGGGAATATGCAGATCTCTTCGTAGCTCCTGCTGGGTAGCCTCAGGCAGAGGCTAAATTAGCACCTCCTTAGATCCATGAGCCAGTGTACCCAGTGGTCAGAGTGGGACCATCCAGATTACAACTCCTCAGATCCATACGGGACACACTCAGGGGGAAGACTCAGTGAGCACCAAAGCCCCACTGAAGCAAGTCTTGCCCCATAAGAGTGTCTTCAGCACAGAAGTTCTCCCACTGTAGACACAGCTGATTCTCACAGCCAATTGGCCTGGAGGTCAATTCCTCCCAGTGATACCTACAACAATCAAGGCTTAACTACAACAAGACTGTGCACAAAGCCCACAAAGGGGTGCACCAAGAGTGTCCACCTCAGGTCATTGGGGAGGCTGAGCCACTGGGCCCTATAGGACACCTAGCACACAAAGCCACTCTACCAACACAAGGAAGCATAAAAAATGTGGAGACAAAGAAACAGGTCACAAATGACAGAAATGGAGGAAAGCAAACTACTGGATATAGAGTTCAAAACCACGGTTATAAGGTTTTTCAAGAATTTTCTAGAAACCACCGATAAATTTAGTGAGACCCTGGAGGATATGAAAAAAGACCAACTAGAAATTAAGCATACACTGACTGTAATAAAGAATAATATACAGAGATCCAACAGCAGACAAGAGGATCCCAAGAATCAAGTCAAAGATTTGAAATATAAAGAAGCAAAAAATACCCAACCAGAAAAGCAAAAAGAGAAAAGAATCCAAAAATATGAAGATAGTGTAAGGAGCCTCTGGGACAACTTCAAGCGTACCAACATCCGAATTATAGGGGTGCCAGAAGAAGAGAGAGAGAAAGATATTGAAAACCTATTTGAAGAAATAATGACAGAAAACTTCCCCTACTTG
>NW_005871138.1:1029261-1073348 GCF_000147115.1 Myotis lucifugus
AAGATAAAAATTATGAACAGCAAATACATATCTATCAACAAGTGAATCTAAAAATCAAGTGAATAAAAAATCTGATGAACAGAGTAAACTGGTGAATATAATAGACCCAGGGGCATAGAAAGGGAGTGGACTGACTAACAACTCTTGGGGGGAAAGGGGTGTGGGGGTGCAGGAAGAGACTGGACAAAAATCGTATACCTATGGATGAGGACAGTGGGAGGGGTAAGGGCAGAGGGTGGGGAGGGAACTGGGTGGAGGAGAGCTATGGGGGGGAAAAAGAGGAACAACTGTAATAATCTGAACAATAAAGATTTAATTTAAAAAAAAAAGAAAGAATCATAGTAGCACAGACAATAGGGTGGTGAGGGGATGGGGGTGGGGCTTGGGGTAAATGGGGGGGAAAAGGAGGACGTATGTAATACTTTCAGCAATAAAGATTAAAATAAATAAAAATAAAAAAAGAGGCACCCGCTAAGTTCCTGATGGATGAGATACCATTGCTTTCAAATGGTTCAGAAAAAAAATACAAATAAAATGAAAATATATTTTATCAATTCGTAAAAATAAATGAAGGTTCTGAAGCTGTTAAAAAAAAAAACATAGGTCATTAAAAATTCCAAATTAAAACACAAAGAAAAACGAATGAAGCATACAGAAAAGAACATCCAAAAACTATGGACAGTATCAAATTATCTAACACATGTGTAATTAGAATCCCAGAGAGAGAAAAGTGCCCAGCCCATGTGGCTCCATGGCTGAACATCGACCTATGAGCCAGGAGCTCACAGTGCGATTCTCGGTCAGGGCACATGCCTGGGTTGCGGGTAGAGGGTGTGCAGTAGGCAGCTGATCAATGATTCTCGCTCATCATTGATGTTCCTCTCTCTCCCTCTCCTTTCCTCTCTCTGAAATCAATAAAAACTTATTTTTAAAAATTTTCTAAAAATAGTGGTGATGGTTGCACAACTTTAAATATACGAAAAAATCAGACTTGCATAATTTTAAAAAGTGAATTATATCACTTTTATAATCAATAAAGCTACTAATTTTAAAAAACTCTATGAAGGCCCTGTCCAGGTAGCTCAGTTGGTTAGGGCATCATCCTGGCACACCAAGGTTGTAGGTTCAATCCTCTGTCAGGGCATATACAGGAGTCAACTAATGAATGCATAAATAAATGAAACAACAAATTTATGTTTCTCTCTCAAAATCAATAAAACACTATGAGAGAAGAAAAAAAATGTCCTTCTTTAGATTAGTCCTCTGTATCTTTCTAAATATTTACTGTGAGTGCTGCTGCTGATACCTTTTCTGTTTTGATTTGGGGAAAGTAGATGAAGTATGGCTGCCTGTGGCTTGTGTTCTGACATCGCTGCCACTCATAGAATCCATCTGCTAGAACAACACAGCGTCTTCCCTTTCCCAGAGGCACCTGAGGGAAAATGTGAGCAAGATACGGTCTTAGTGATAGAATCACGTTTCATGGACTTGAGTTAAAATCTTATGTCTGCCCGGCGGTGTGGCTCAGTAGTTGATCATCAACCCAAGAACCAAAGAGGTCACTGGTTCCAATTCCCAGTCAGGGCACATACCCAGGTGGCAGGCTATATCCCCAGTAGGGGGTGTGCAGGAGGCAGCTGATTAATGATGTATCTCTCTCATCTCATTTATGTTTCTATCTATCCCTCTCCTTTTTCTCTCTAAAAATAAAAAATTATACATTAAAAAAAATCTTGGGTCTGATTTTTAGCCAGTTTGGCTCAGTGGATAGAATGTTGGCCTGTGAACTGAAGGGCCTGGGGTTCAATTCTGATCAAGGGCGTATGACCGGGTTGCAGGCTCGATCTGCAGTAGGGGGCATGCAGGAGGCAGCCAAGCAATGATTCTCTCTCATCATTGATGTTTCTATCTCTCTCTCCCTTTCCCTTCCTCTCTGAAATCAATAAAAATATATTTAAAAATAATAATCGCCCTAGCTGGTTTTACTCAGTAGATAAAGCATCTGCCTGTGGACTGAGGGGTCCCAGGTTCAATTCGGCCAAGGGCACATGACTGGGTTGTGGGCTCGATCCCCAGTGGGGGACATGCAGGAGGCAGCCGATCAATGATTCTCTCTCATCATTGATGTTTCTGTCTTTCTCTCCCTCTCCCTTCCTCTCTGAAATCAATAAAAATATATTTAATAAAAATAAAATAATCTTGGGTCTGCCAGTGTGTGATCTTAGAGTAGTTATTTCTCTGTGCCTCAGTTTTCACATGTATAAAGTCACCGTCACACGGATGTTGAAAAGATTAAATGTACACAACAGCAATAGCTAACAAATAGGCACTTGTGGTAGCTGGTCTCCAAAGTTGGTTCCCCAATGAACCATGCATCCCAGTATTCATCTCCCATGTAGTTCCCTCCCACACTGATTTTGGGCTGGGCCAATAGCGTGCCATTGAAGTGATGCTATATGACTTCCATGGCTAGGTCACAAAATCCTGCAGCTCCTGCCCTACTGTCTTGAATCATGAGCTTTGGTAAGCCAGACGCCATGTAAAAAGCCTGACTACCCTGACAACCCCAGCTGTGCACGTGGAAAGGCTTTCACTTATTCTACCCACGCCATCTGGGATGTCGGACATGTGGGTAAAGAAGCTATCTTAGCCTTAACAGGTTTGGCTCAGTGGATAGAGCGTCGGCCTGCAGACTGAAGGGTCCCAGATTCGATTCTGGTCAAGGGCATGTACCTTGGTTGCGGGCACATCCCCAGTAGGGAGTGTGCAGGAGGCAGCTGATCGATGTTTCTCTCTCATCGATGTTTCTAACTCTCTATTCCTCTACCTCTCCCTTCCTCTCTGTAAAAAATCAATTAAAAAAAATATATATGAAGCCATCTTAGCCCTAGTTGGTTTGGCTCAGTGGATAGAGCATTGGCCTGTGGACTGAAGGGTCCCAGGTTCGATTCCCGGTTGGGAGCACATGGCTGGGTTGCAGGCTCAATCCCAAGTGGGGGACATGCAGGAGGCAGCCGATCCATGATTCTCTCTCATCACTGATGTTTCTCTCTCTCTCTCTCCCTCTCCCTTCCTTTCTGAAAAAATAAAAAAAGAAACTATCTTAGACATCCAGCCCCAGCTGTCATCTGATTATAACTACACAAGTGAAAACTGTCCACTTGAGCACAGTCAACCCACAAAATATAAGAAATAATATAGTTGATTTGTTAAACCACCAAACTTTGGCATGGTTTATTACACAGTAATAAATAAAACAGCATTCAACACTTTGGGACCTTAAGAGCGGTTCCAAAGAGAACCTTATTTTACTTTTCAGGTACCTAAGGCTCTAATAGCTCTGTTCATAAACAGTACCTTTCCCTAGATGAGCTACCTACCTTGAAGGACCGTTTCTCCATTATGGTATCACTACGGCAGTTGCTCGTGTTGAACTGCAGTTTGGAAGGATCATCTTCTTTGAACCAAGATGGGACCAAGCCCCATCGCATAGGAGCAATGATACGCTCAGATGAGTCTGCACCCTGCCAAAGGTTAATATGATCCAGTGAGATCATAATAAAATTTTAAAAACCAAGTTTAACATATGCATTACATTACTATTAGTATCGAAACACAAAGAATAGAGAAAAGATTATTAAAAAGGAAAGATTCTACTTGAAAACAATTTTAGTAATTTATCATGATGTAACTTGTGTTCTTTAGCAATTATATTTATGGGAATGTAAGACATTCTGCTTGGGTAGAATAGGGGATATAAAGAGATTCTGTTCCTACAAACATTTAATTAGTGTCTATTAAGGAATGTGCTTAGTTTTTCGCCTTACAAGAAGAGAACATAAGGAAGTATGTACACAAAATTTTCCAGATTTCTACTTGTGTTTTTTTCCCTTTACTGATTCTATTGTGTATCTTTTCACTGTTATAAAGCTTGGCCACTATATGCCTTATATGTTGAGTCCCTCTAAAATTTTCCAAATGTGGGGGCAGTTTTGGCCCCCAACACATGGTTGTTATACTTTTTTTGGCATTTGGCCCTTGAGAATTTGATAAAATTTACAGATTGAAGTGCACATACACACTATTCTGCATAGCATAGTACGCATGGAAGAAACCAATGGTAGAGAGTACATTTTCGGTGCTACTACAATAGTCCAGGGATCTGATAACGATACAGTAGCTCTGGTGACAGTAGTGAAAATAAAAAACATTTAAAAGATAGAAAAATGAAACTGCGGTGCAACTGGAAAAATAAAACAGGGATGATTAAGTTTTCAGTCCCTGACAACTGAAATAATGATGCCACTATTGAACAAAAATTCTGAAGGGTTTGATTTGGGTAAAGGTCACATGTTGAGTTTCTGATAACAGTAGCAAGTCTAGACATGGCAATTTAAATAAATGGTTGAAAAATCTTTCCCATTTCCCCCCTTGAGAGCTGGAGTCTATGTTCCCTTCCCTTGAATCTGAATGGGCTGTGACTCGCAGGATGTGGCACAAGTAACACTATGATTTCTAAGGTTAAGTCAGGAAGTCAGCTTCCTGCTTATTTGCTGAGACACTGCTTTTGGAACTCTGAGCTGCCATGTTGTGAAAAAGCCCAGGCTGTGTGGAGAGATCACATGTAGGTACTCTGGCTACCAGCACAAGTTAACAGCCACAGGTTATCAACTGCCAGATAAGTGAAGATGCCCCTAGATCAGAAGTTTGCAAATTTTTTTTTAAATAAAAGGCCAGATATTAAATACTTGTCAGGCTAGAGAGTCTCTGTTGCAACTATAACTGCTGTTATAGGGACAAAGCATTCATAGACAAGCTAGAATAATAAAAGCATAATATGCTAATTAGACTGGACAGCTGAACATCTGGACAAAGCTGCGGCAGCAGGGGCCGAGGCAGAGGCAGTTAGGGGCGATCAGGCAGGCAGGCAGGTGAACGGATAGGAGCCAGCGGTCCTGGATTGAGAGTGGTTAGGGGCGATCAGGCAGGCAGGCAGGTGAACGGATAGGAGCCAGCGGTCCTGGATTGAGAGAGGGTGCAGGCCGGGCTGAGGACCGCCCCCCCCCAACACATACACACACATTAATTTCGTGCACCGGGCCTCTAGTAGATAAGTAAATGGATATTGCTATATTCCATATAATTTCATTACAAAAATGATCAGAGGGCTTTAGTTTTCTAACTCCTGCTCTAGATGATTCTAGCCCCAGATGACAAGTCTTTTCAGCTGAGACCCCAGACTGCAGGGAAGTAACAAACAATATCTGCAATGCTTTGTCTTAATTTCTCACTAGTGAACATAATAAAGGTTATTTTGGCCCTGGCCAGGTAGCTTAGTTAGAGTGTTATCCTGATATGCCAAGGTTCAATCCCCAAGTCAGGGCACACACAAGAAGCAACCAATAAATGCATAAGTGGAACAACAAATAGATGTTTCTCTCTCTCTCAAATCAATTCTTAAAAATAATTAAGGATTATTTTAAGTCACTAGAATAAGATCCAAATAGAGCTGTTTACTATGTCCAAAAAGCATGTAGAATTAAACTTAGGAGAGAGACAGCATGATAGAGAAAATGGGTCACCAAACTATTTCTGTAATGGGCTAGAAAGTAAATAATTTTGGCTTTGTGAGTTCATATAGTCTGTTGCAATGACTCAAGCAACTAAATTCTGCCACCATTGGTAGTGAGAAAACAGCCAAAAAACAAATGAATGAGCTTGGGTCTGTTTTAATAAAACGTTATTTGCAAAAACAGGTAGTGAGCCAGATTTGGTCTGAGGACCATAGTTTGCCAACCTCTGGTACAGAGGAAAAAATAAGGCCTTCGTAAGACTCGGATAAAAAAATTGCTGCTATTTACGAAGTTGGACTAGTTTCAATTTCCTGGACCCTCAACTTTCCTTTTCTGTCAAAATAGAGTGAACAATACCTGCCTTGGAGAATCATTAAAATGTGTGGCATGGAATACACATACAAATTGCAATTGAGTATTTTTTTAGGTTAGAATTATAAAGGTGACTTAAAGCCATTAGGACGAAGTCTCTAAGGGAGTAAATCAAGCACGGGATTTAACCTAGAGGTACAAAAAGAGAAATGAGGGGAAAGTAGAGTCCAAGAAAAAGTACCTAGAGAGAAAAAAGAATGAGGAAAGTCAAGAAAGGAATCATCTTTAGTGGTGTCTCAAGAAGAGCTTCCCTTTTAATTAAAGCTAATCCTTCCACTGTGCTCTTGGTAAGATCCTGTCCTGTTTCTTTCAAAATCATGTCTGAATAGTCAATCCCCTTTCTATACACATACTCCAGTCTCATTATTCACGACAGGTTCTACAACATTGCTGCAAACACCGAATTAGCAAATACTGATCTGCTGCTCTTAGGGGAAATGCAGGGCTTGTTTCCCATGAGCCAATGGTGACAACATTTTCATCAACTGATTAATATGTCATCTTGTTTAACGTGTATTTCTGTTTAAAGACACTATTTCATATATTGCTGATTTATTAATGTTGAATTCATGACTAACAGCACAGTAAATTATGCTGGAATGAAGCTTATCTAACACATGTATTTTCTCTGTAAGGCATATTACAACCTTCCTACACTTGGGAATACTAGCCAGCAAGCACTCCAGGACTATGCTTGGGAACAGTTTTAAACAGTGAAATCACAAATGCATAAAACATAACACTAAATGGACTGCAAAAAGGACACTTGTTTATAGTGTAAGAGCTGAAACAAGAAGGTAGAGCTACACACACACACACACACACACACACACACACACATGAAGGTAGAGCTTCATTTTTTGTTTGTTTTTTAAGAGCTTTGTCTTATTCAATTAGGTGACTCAAATTTTCAACACCTGTATTGTCCATGAGTGACAAATATACCCATGTTTGGAGGTTTACAAATACATTTTAGCAAGTAGGCAAATTTGCAAACACAGAATTTATAAATGAGAATCAATTGTGTGTGTGTGTGTGTGTGTTTTCCTCTCTAAAGACAGAGGCAGCCTAGGTAAATTGTGTGGATCCTGAGAAAGAAGATATCTACTAAGAAAGGCTCCCAGTGGCTGAGTTCAAATTTAACCCTTTGCACTCCGAACCATTCTGGACATTGGCTACCAGCTACTCGACGCTACTTTGCGGCGGAAACGTGCATTTACAGACCCTCGTATTATTTAGTATAATTTTGGAACCAAGTAACGTATTATAATGATATTGGACTTATATGAATTGGGTGACATCGAGGAATGTATATTTGCAAAAAAAACAATATTTTATTGTTTATAATTTTGTACAGTATGATAAGTTTTGTAACACTCCCCAATATGCATTGCAGGCTGATTAGTGCATGTTTGACAGTAATAAGTGGTTTGACGCCTGCCACCAGGTGTTTTCCTGTTAGAACACACAATGCAGTCCCGTTTTCTTTGTCCCACATCGGGAATATGTAGTTTATTGTTTAATCCGACACAAAACCCGCTGACATTTCTTGTATATATCTTAGTAATTTTACGATATTTTGATTTAATTTCTTGTGCCATTTCAAGATAAAACTTCAGGGAAACATGCATGTCTCAAAAAGTTGCGTTGAAATAACTCAATTCCCCGTAATCACTAATAAACTGCAATGTCCCCTGAGAGGGGACATCCGAGTGATATGCTAGAATTCTGATGTCCCCTGAGAGGGGACAGCGGAGTGCAAAGGGTTAAAAAACAGAGCCTAGTAGCCATTTCTATACAGGGGCCTTTCACACAAACTTCACTTGAGGGAGAAGCCCACACTAAGCTGCCTGCCTGCGCTGTGTTTCGCCATCTGAGCCAATCCTCATGAAGGAGTGCCTGGAGCCTCGGCCTTCGGACTGACGGGTCCCAGGTTCAATTCCAGTCCAGGGCACATGCCCAGATTGCAGGCTTGATCCCCAATAGGGGGTGTGCAAGAGAAAGCCAATTAACGATTCTCTCTCATCATTGATGTTTCTCTCTCCCTCTCCCACTCCCTTCCTCTATGAATTCAATAAAAAAAATATATTTTTTTAAAAAGGAGTACCGGTTTGGCTCAATGGATAGAGCGTCAGCCTGTGGACTGAAGGGTCCCCAGGTTCGATTCCGGTCAAGGGCACGTACCTTGGTTGTGGGCACATCCCCAGTAGGGGCTGTGCAGGAGGCAGCTGATCGATGTTTCTCTCTCATTGATGTTTCTAACTCTCTATCCCTCTCCCTTCCTCTCTGTAAAAAATCAATAAAATATATATTTTTTAAAAAGGAGTACCTGGAATCCTATTTTCAACCAAATAGACTGAGGATTTCCCCATCCAATCAGCGCTGTGCAACTATATCCAGCTTCTTCATCCACCAATCAAAGCAGTTCCATTCTAACCAATCAGGACTGTCTCTTTTGGACCAACTGAACTGTGAAGATTTGGCATCCTCATTTGCATGAGGGCAGATCAATCAGGGACCAGTAGCGGGACTTCTTGTCTACTTAACCCATTGTATGTCAAGCGGTGGCCCTTCCCCACAAGCCATGCGCGTCTATTAAAAAAAAAAAAAAAAAAAAAAAGTTGCCGAAACCGGTTTGGCTCGGTGGATAGAGCATCGGCCTGCGGACTGAAAGGTCCCAGGTTCGATTCTGGTCAAGGGCGTGTACCTTGGTTGCGGGCATATCTCCAGTGGGAGATGTGCAGGAGGCAGATGATCGATGTTTCTCTCTCATCGATGTTTCTAACTCTCTATCTCTCTCCCTTCCTCTCTGTAAAAAATCAATAAAATATATTTAAAAAGCCGGAACCGGTTTGGCTCAGTGGATAGAGCGTCAGCCTGCGGACTGAAAGGTCCCAGGTTCGATTCCGGTCGAGGGCATGTACCTGGGTTGCGGGCACATCCCCAGTGGGAGATGTGCAGGAGGCAGCTGATCGATGTCTCTCTCTCATCGATGTTTCTAACTCTCTATCTCTCTCCATTCCTCTCTGTAAAAAATCAATAAAATATATTTTTAAAAAAAAATATATATATATATATTTAAAAAAAAAAAAAGTTTTCCCTAAGTGGTAGCCCTGACCAACTTTAAAATCATTTTTCATGAGAATTTTCAGTTGAAAATATTCAAGAACACTCGAATTGTGAGTAATATATTTATTTTTATAATGTTCATTGCAAATTGATTTTTTAAGTTAAATTCAAAATATCATGGCGTGTGGGGATGGTTTCTGTTTTGGGCGTGTGGCAGTTAACTGGTTAAGTTAGTTACTCTCTGGCTCTAAAAGCACACCTTCTCTTTCCACCAAAGACTGACAATTGCCTTTCCCTGCCTGGAGTTGAAACACCAAAGATGAAACACTGAAGATGTCTTGCTGGAGCAGACCAGCTAAGAACAGAGCAGAACTGTCCACCTGGAGAGGAGCCTGGCCCCAGGACCACCACACAGCCCTGCCTTTTCACAGACGTGCTGTGTCATAGTTGAGCTGTTTGCACTGAATAAGATTTCTTTTTTCACCACACCCCAAACTAGGGATTCTGGTTTGTGTTGAATTAACACCAGTGACCTCTGGTTGACAATTGTATGCCAAAAGAAAAACAAAACAATAAGTGTTCAGTATAATTAAAGAAAAGAAAACCCTGGAAGAAATGGTAGGATAGAGGATGTAAACCCAAGCATTACTCTCATCAGGGATAGGAAGAAGAAAAAATGTGTGAAAACAGAGCCTTTGTAAACCTAACCCTAACCTCTCTTCGAGAATCCAATGTGCCTTCCAAGCAGAAGGGACCCCTGCTCAAAGCAGAATGAGAATAAAATAAATAACATTATATATGGCCAAATAAATGATGTCTCATCAGAAATGTGCAAGACAACACTCAAATCTGAGGTTCTCAACATGGGGCAATTTTGACACCTACCCACCCCCACCATCATCACCACCAAAACCTGATACAGGTGGGGAGAGGGATGCGCAACATCTAGTGAGTATATTTGACATTATCAGGAGTTGTGTTTGGTTGCTATGACCTGGGTGATACAACTGGCATCTAGTGGGTAGGGGCCAGTGATATTGCTAAACATGTTGCAATGCACAGGACAGCTTCCCACAACAAAGAATTATCCCACATAAAACGTCAATAGTGCCAAGGTTGAAAAACCTTTACTCTTACAAATTCCAGTGATCACCTTTAACTTGAGTGTGTTCACTGAATAATTGTAAATCAAACCCAAACGTGAGGCTGCCCTCTACTGGGAATAATGAATAAAAAGTGGCTGCAGCCCTAACTGGTTTGGCTCAGTGGATAGAGCGTCGGCCTGCGGACTCAAGGGTCCCAGGTTCGATTCCGGTCAAGGGCATGTACCTTGGTTGCACTCCCCGGTGGGGAGTGTGCAGGAGGCAGCTGATCGATGTTTCTCTCTCATCGATGTTTCTAACTCTCTATCCCTCTCCCTTCCTCTCTGAAAAAAAATCAATAAAATATATTTTTAAAAAAAAAAGTGGCTGCAGCCAGGCCAGTATGACTCAGTTGATTGAGCACTGTCCCATGCACCAGGAGGTCCATGGTTTGATTCCTGGTCAGGGCGCATGCCTGGGTTGTGGGCTCCATTCCTGATAGGGGTCATGCTGGAGGCAGAAGATCAACAGATGTTTCTTTCTCATTGATGTTTCTATCTCTCTCTCCCCCTCCCTTCCGTTCTCTGAAATCAATAAAAACATTAAAAAAAAAAAAAAAAGCAGCTGCAAAGCCAAAATACTGAAAATATTGCTCAGTATTACTCATCTTTCCTCTACATTTTTGGACTTGTGACCAGAACAGCTTGTAATCCTGAGGTAGATAAATGAAAGAGGAAGTAATTTGCAAACCACTGGTTTCAAATGTAAATGTTGCAATCTATACATATGTACTGGCCGTTGATGATATGGATTAAATGAACTGATGAAATGGTTCTAATTTTGCTTTACAATTTACAGGTTTGAGAAAAAGAAAACCAACTATTTATCAAAATTAGGAAAGCCTAGCAATCTTAATAAAATTTATTACAGATGTGGAGTCAAAACACTACATCAATAAGCAAATTCATACCACTGACAGAAAAGGAGGTCTAAACTTGCTAGGGCCTGCCTCCACCTTCCCCATTCCCAGTTCCGGGAAGCATTTACTCAAGTGGGGTCAGCGGTCTGAACCTTAGTCCCAGCTGTATCCATCACTAACTGGGTAACCTTAGACAAGTCACAATCTTTCTACACTTTTGCCTTTACATCTGTTTAACAAAATTATTCTTCCAGCTAACATTCATTCTATAATTCTAAAGAGGTAGTACCAAAAAAAAAAAAAAAGCTGAAAAAGAGTAAGTCTCATACACTTAATTCTTCTCTCTTTTCATTTCAAATTACTGTATACCTTCTTTGAAAACATGTTTTATCTCCCAGTCAAGGTTCATTTTATTTTGATTATCCTCTCATTAAAAAAAGCTTCCTTAAATGGTTTCATAGAGGAAGGGAGAGGGGGAGAGAGCCAGAAACATCAGTGATGAGAGAATCATTGATCGGCTGCCTCCTACACTCCCCACACCGGGGATTGAGTCTGTAACCCCGGCATATACCCTGACTGGGAATCAAACCATGACCTCCTGATTCATAGGTCAATGCTCAACCACTGAACCACACCAGCTGGGCAAGAATAAACTATTTCATGTAAATGGCTTCATTCAATCAAAAAGATAAATGTTATTAGGTTATTTTAAAATAATGTGATCCCTACAATGTAGAAATGAGTCTTTCTTGACTACCATATTATCTATCACAAGAGTTCTGAAGAGTATGTAGCACTGGTATAATCAGCTTGATAAAGCCATTTAAGCATTATGGATCACACAGAAAAATCCTGCATGGAAATAATCATGTTTTTTAAAACATATCAAGGATATTTAATATTTAAATTAAAAAACAAAAGACTCAGAGAAACTATTAACTTCTGGAATGAAGCATTTTTATCACATGCATGCTTATAATAAAAATAAAGCAAAGAACAAAAACACGATTATAAATTATTGGTCACTCCAACACTACAATAGGTGAATACACAATGAATGCAATTAAACTTCAGATAACCAAACCAAATACATCTAGCTTCAATAAAAGATAAGCATAAAAAGACTGAAAACAAGCAGAGAGAACAGAAACTTCTGTTCTGCAACCTTCAAGAAACATCAGAGGTGTTTTAAGTTGGCTAGTCTTAATGCTGCCTTAGGCCTAGAGATTCTGATTCAACATGACTGGTAAGGGGCATGGAAATATTATTATTATTTAAAAAGGAAAAACATTAAATTTTTTTTTTTGAGAGGAAGGGAAAGGGAGAGGGATAGAAGCATCGATAAGAGAGAATCATTGATCAGCTGCCTCCTGAGCCACACCAGCCGAGCAAAGAAAAAAAATTTTTTTAATCCTCATCTGAGGATATGTTTATTGATTTTAGAGAGAGAGGAAGGGAGAGAGAGAGAAAGAGAGAAACATCCATTGGTTGCCTCCCATACGTGCCCCTACTGAACCAGCAACGTAGGTATGTGCCCTGACTAGGAATCAAATCTGCAACCTTTTTGATATATGGGATGATGCTCCAACCAACTGAGCCAACCAGCCGAGGCCTTTTTTTTTTTAAGATACTCAAATGACCCTGATGACCAGTGTGGTTGGAAAGATGCTGCCTTTAAAAAATGTATTCAAATACAAGGCTCATGTAAATTGGACATGCACTAAGAGTGGTATGCCTTGTATAAAGAAGGCACTTAAATTGAGCCTGAAGAATATGAATCATCTTGCAAGATTGAAAGATACCAATAAAACTCCTTCCAGTGAGGCCCAGAGTGGTTCTCAACGGGGGTCCAATAAAGGCTGGTTTTAAATATCGTCTCAGAGACTGAGCATACAGCAAACCAAACGCAGTTAACCCAGAACAACACAGGTTTTACCTGCATGGGTCCATTTATATGCAGATTTGTTCCAATAAACATTGTAAATGTACTTTCCTTAACAACATTTTCTTTTCTCTGGCTTACTGTATTTTAAGAATACGGTGTATAATATACGTAACGTGCAACAATATGTTAACCTACTGTTTCTGTTACCAGCAAGGCTCCCAGTCAAGTGTAGGCGATTAGTGAAGTTTTTGGAGAGTCAGAAACTATATGCAGGTTTTCAGACTTTTGCAGGGGTGGAGGTGGGGTAATTGGCGGCCCTCCCGCCCCCCGGCCAGAAGCCAATACGACGCGGACAGCGCGGTTACCTTCTCAAAGTGCAGCCGCGACAGCAGCACGGGGCTGTCGGACTGCGGGCTCTTGTTGTAGGAGGGCCGGTACCGGTCCGGGTCTCTCCACTCGGGGAGCCGGGGCTGGCCCTGCCGATCCCGGTACGCGCACGCCCGGGTGAGCGCGTCCCTGGGCAGGTGGCAGGACGTGCGCCCGCACATCTTCAGCGCGGCCTCAGCCTGCAGATCCGAAACACGGAGCAGCCTGAGCCCCCAGCTCCTCCCGGAGTGACTCCGCCCCATCCCGTCCTCCCTCCCGTCCGGGCGCACTGGGCCGCCCGGCAGCGAGCCGCTGCTGGCCTCCGCCGGGGTCCGGCCTGCAGAGCCAAACTCAGCCTCTCCCCGGCGGCGGGGACCCCCGGCCACACCGGCCCCGGCGCCGTCTGGGCATCGAGGTGGCCCAAGGCCACCCGTTGGCCCCCCGGGCCCCTCCGCGCAGGGCGAAGGCCCGGCCCGGCCCATCCCACCGACCCCTCCGGGCCGCCCGAGCCGCCTTCCCCCCGCACCTCCAGCCCGCGTTGGGCACTCACCGGTCTCACCCGCAATTGCCTAAGCCTGCGCTGCCCTCGGACCGTCTCAGCCCGCATTTCAGCCCGCGTTGGGCACCTCAGCGTCTGACCCGCAACAGCCGCCCGGCGTTGGGCACTCACCGTCTCACCCCGGCTAAGCCCGGAACGCCTCAGACCCGCGCGGTAAACCCGGGCGAGGGGCGGTTCTCCGCGGGTTCCGTTCGCTCCGCGCGGCACTCGGGCCCCGACCGTCTGAACGACTTAGCCACGCCTCCAACCGGAGGTGGCCCCTGTGGCCGCGCCAAAGGCCTGTCGTCCAGCTCCTTTCCCTTCCCCTCGGGCGAGAAGGCGGCCCCGGAAGGTGAAGCTTCTGACAGCGCCCGGGAGGCGAGGGCTGCCGCCGGGACTCCCGGAGACCTGCTTTCCTCCACGTTGGACCCGCAGGTCACGGCTCGCCCAGCACCGTCCCGGGGGGCCTGCGGGGCCCTTTGTGTAACTCTAGGGGGAAATCAGGAAATAGTTTCCTTACTTCACAGTCCTAACAACGGCCTCGAAGTTGGGGGCGAAAGTGGACCATCAGGAAAACTGTCAGGAATCACACGTGTCACCCACTTCAGTGGGCACCGGCACGCACCTTCACCCCGTCTGAGTCTCTAAGGGGGGGGGGGGGCTGGATTCCGGGGGGGGGGGACGGACTGGATTGATCTCAGAAAAGGGAGGGGAGAGGATCTCAGAGAAGGGAAGGGAGGAACATCGGAGTCACTGGTTGGCCGCCTCCTGCACGCCCCCGGGGGATCCAGCCAGCAGCCCAGTCGGAATCTGGGGGAATCCAACGGTGACCTCCTGGTTCATAGGTCAGCGCTCAATCAGAGCCCGGTGGGCCGGGCTGAAGATTTTTAAATAGATTATTTACAGAAGGGAGAGGGAGAAACACTGATAAGGTGAGAGCAAAAAACATGGGTGGCCGCCTCCTGCCCGCCCCCAACCAGGGATCCAGCAGCAACCTGGGCGTGTGCCCTGACCAGGAATCAAAGCAACAATCTGGTGCAAGGGATGATGCCCAACCCAGGCCCCTTTCGTCCACAGCCACGCCAACCAGGGCTGTCCTGGATTTTTAAAAATGGGCTTTGCAAATGTATTTCAGTCACAAAGTTGCTAAACCACCTGGCAAATGCCACTAAGGTGGCCTCTGAGCCGGCTCCCTCAGGACATAAACCAGGGATTTCTTCCTCTGGAGCCAATAGAGTGCTGGCTACAGGCTGTTTTTCCTTTCTGTGCATTCCCTGAGTAGGACTGAAGTGGGAGCAGGCAACCCCCAGCACACACTTCAGATGTTAGGGATACCCAGGTCATCCATCCAAAACCCTCGGGCCTCCGTCCATTATGTAGAAAAAGAAGGTGGTTGTGAAAATGCAAAAATAAGTGCTTGAACTCAAAGCCTGTCGGCAGCTGTCATTCCCTCAGCAAACCTGCACTGCTCCTGCTCCTGCTCCTGCTCCTGAGTGTGGGGCTGGGACAGGGATGAGTAGGAGAGAGTCCTGCCTCATGGTAAGAACAGCAGCCAAAGGTCTGTGGATGCAAAGAGGGGAGAATAGGTGTTCTTGGTGGTGGGGAGGCCTAGAAGGGAAAGGTGGAGCCCCTAAGCATGGGTCAACAAGAAGTAGCAGTCATTCAATAAATACATACTGATTTATTTATAGGGATAAGCTGGTTTCTTTGGGGATAAATTCAAGAGATGCAAGCATTTTATTAATTTGTGATATCCTTCCCTGGCAGGTAGGGCAGCAAGTTCTAGGATAAACTACTAAAATGATGCTTAAAAAAAAACAACAACACGTTACCCCTAACAGTCCTGGGGCAAAAGTAAAATAAAAAAACCCACCCCAATGATTCCTAACTGTTTTTGAATACAGAAGCTTAGGATGGAGTTTCCACTGGATACATGAGGAAGGTGCAACTTCTGCGTAGTGTTGGGGGCAAAGCGGGAGTAGTAGGACCTCAGCCAACAGATGCCAAGATGATGTCTACTGGCAGCTCCTCTGAACTTCTGGCTGTCACCTGCATTGTAACTGTGTCCAAAAGCAGCAGCCGGGAGCGCACAAGGATGTCATGACCACCCCGGAAGACACCTAGAAGGTGAGAGAGAAACACAGGTGTGTAAGGCAGAGGGGGCTGCAGAGGCTATGCTGAGGTGGCATTTGTAGCAACTGATCAAGGCCGGCCTCGGGTAGTGAAGTGGGTGTAGGCTTGGGACCAGGAAAACTGGACTGAAATGCCTGAGTGACACCTTGCACACATCACTTTAACCTCTCTGAGCTATAGTATCCTCAACCAGAAAATGGAGGAAATAATACTAACCATATTTTAAGTTTCTGTCAAGACCAAATGAATTAGTGGACGTATAGGGTGTACCTGGTATCACAGAGGCTCTCACATATGTTGGCTGAATCTGAGAGCACAGATGAAGGGACAGCCCCGCCATGACAAAACCGCAGAGCAGGTGTCTGCAAGACCCAGGGGACTGGGTTGCTTCACTGTGGCCGGAAACATGGGCTTGGGGCTGTCAACTGTGAGCAGGGCACTGAAGCAGAGCTACTGTTTATAAACACTCAGAAAAAAAAAAATCTCCAATTTCCTTTTGCTCATTGTTTTAGGTGTGATAATTGTATTATCCACCGCACCCCCCCCCCCCCTTAAAAAAAAGGATCATTAGAGGAACATAGTGATACGGGAAGATTTACATACATGATATATTTGTAATCTGCTTTACAATACTGGGGGAAACAATGGTAGGGATATAGATGCTATAGCTGTTGAAGCTGAAGATGAGCACATAGGTGTTCATTACACTATTCTATTTTTTTAAAAATATTTCCATGATGAATGCTTAAAATCCCATTCCTATTAGAAAATTAGACAAATAATATGAAAATGATTCACAAAACAGAAAATAAATAAATGGTACTTCACAGTTGAGAAGAAGCTTAATGTCATTCAATATACAAGAAATGTAAAATAAAACTACACCAAGCCATAACCGGTTTGGCTCAGTGGATAGAGCGTCGGCCTGTGGACTGAAGGGTCCCGGGTTCGATTCCGGTCAAGGGCATGTACCCTGGTTGCGGGCACATCCCCAGTGGGAGATGTGCAGGAGGCAGCTGATCGATGTTTCTCTCTCATCGATGTTTTTAACTTTCTATCTCTCTCCCTTCCTCTCTATAAAAAAATAAATAAAACTACACCAAGATACCATTTTCCATCCAGACTGGCACAGGTGATAAGGTTTGATAACACACTGCATCAGAGAGTGGAATGAAAGGCATACAATTTCTAGGAAAGGTAACTGGAAATATTTATCAAAATGAGAAATGCACTTTGATGTCAGTGCACACAAGCCAAATAAAGTATGTGGGTATACACATATGCATGTGTGATTATTCACTTTAGCAGTGTAATAGCAAAAGACTGGAACATTCTTTTTTTTTTTTTTAATATATTTTATTGATTTCCTACAGAGAGGAAGTGAGTGGGATAGAGAGCTAGAAACATCGACGAGAGAAACATCGATCAGCTGCCTCCTGCACACTCCCCACTGGGGATGTGCCCACAACCAAGGCACATGCCCTTGACTGGAATCGAACCTGGGACCCTTCAGTCCGCAGGCTGACGTCCATCCACCAAGCCAAACCGGTTAGGGTGGAACATTCTAAATATTCATCAATATAGGCTGGTTCTATAAAATATGGTATGTCCACACAATGGAATTCGAAGCAGCTACAAAAAAGAATGAGGATTCAGTTTGGAAAGATAAAAAAGTTCTGAAGATGGATGGCGATAACTGCACAATAATATGAATGCACTTAATGCCACTGGACTGTACACCTAAAAATGGATAAAATGGTAAATTTTATTTTGTGTAAGATTTTACCATAATCTGAAAAAGAAAATGAGAAAACTGTAATGATAGGGAAGATTTCCAAGATGCACCATTAAGTAAAAAGTAAAACCATTTGGCCCTAGCTGGTTTGGCTCAGTGGATAGAATGTCAGCCTGCACACTGAAGGGTCCCGGGTTGGATTCCAGTCAAGGGCACATGCCCGGGTTGCAGGCTTGATCCCCAGTAGGGGGCGTAGAGGAGGCAGCCGATCAATGACTATCTCTTATTATTGATGTTTCTCTCTCTCCTTTCCTCTCTGAAATCAATAAAAAAAAAAATATATAAAGTAAAACCATTTGCACATAAACATTTGAATTAAAGAGAGAAATATGTACATATTAGCTTTTATATCCATAAAATCACTGGAAGGATATACTGGTATTGTTTGTAATAGTAACAATGGTTGCCTGTTGGAAGGGAACTGGAAGACTGGCAGCAAAGGTTGGGATGCAGACTTTTCACTGCAGGTCTTTTTATTACTTTGTGAATTTTCAACACCATGAATTTTTCGTCCCTGTGATTCCAGTGGGAGCCCACAGCCCAGGCTACATGCAGTGGCATCCAGGCTACAAGATACCCAGGCCCTTCCCAACTGGAAATGCTGCTTACCGGCCAGGAGTAATGTGTGGGTGTTCTTGTTATCCGGCACTTTGTCTGACCTCTCACAAGGGTGCATTCCCAGGAATTTCACAATATTTCCCACAGCCTCTGTAGGGAGAAATGCTAGTATCATTAAGCCACATATTTTTTTTTATTTTTTAATTTCATTTTACCCATAGACTTTAAAATATTCTTATATAGCTATGTCATAACTCACTTGATTCCTTTAATTTGGGATCCCACATTTTTACTATTCCACATTATTCCACACATTGGACTAAGTGTACAAAAAGACTTTCCATTCAATACTATTTTGTATTAGTTAAGCCACGTAACTGGTCTCCCCCTTGTGCCACCACAGCTTCCCCATCCCCTACCCCTACTCCGAAGGGCTTTTAATAAAGTGGCATCTGAAATACGTGCTGCAGAGATGGCTCTGATCCCTGGGGGCAGAGGAGCAGGGAGCGAATGTGAGGAGTACTTCAACAGTAGCAAGGACTTTACCTTCAAGCGTCTTGGTGGTAGACAAGGTGAACGTTTCCTCCTTCTCAAACTCATCCCCTACCTCATCCCAGGCTGCTTCGAAGTTCAGCTTCATGACCTTTTGGATGTGATCAGCTACAGTGACTTCCAGGTCTTCCAGCTGGGGAGATGGGAGTTAAAAGTTAGGTCCACACCTCCAGTGGAGAGTCCTTGCTCCGCACTGGGCCTCTGCTCTGAACTCACTGCTCACTCTTCCTGCAACACATTGAGCAGTTACTTCCTAGGTGCTGAACACTGTGCTAGGCTCTGGGGGTACACAGCAACTTGACCAGGTACCTGTCCTCAAAGTCCTCACAGCCAAGTATTCCCCTGGAAAATGCCCTGACCCAAGTGCTCACCTGAGGGTGTTAGCTGCAAGATCAAATCCCTTTTGAAGCCTGCCTAGAATCAGTGCCTCAAAGATCCAGGGACTGTATAGGAGAGCGCACACAGAGGTCTGAGTGTCGCTCCTAATACTCAGGAGGTACTCCCCCTTTACTTCAGCTGTGTCCTCTGGGCCTGATCCATGCGTCCATCTTAGCTGTGTCCCTGAACAGGACACATAATTATCCCCCGCACATTGGACTAAGTGTACAAAAAGACTTCCCATTCATCCATCCAACAGATCTTCACTAAGCCCTATTCTTGCAGATGTTTAAGGTGTGCTTAAGTAGGACTCAGCTCCTACAGCAAAAGCAATGTCAGACCCAGCTCTTCCAGGAAGCTCACTTGGTCTCGGGCAGTTCCTGCCTACTGGGTCATTGCTGGCTCAGGAAAGGCCCTTCCTCAACAATGACTCTAAGATGATACAACACAACAGTGATGTCAGTTGTATTCCACAGTGACAGGCCCTCTAGTTATAAGGAACATCAACAATCTCCATTCCCAAACTGAGCATCATGGTCTATAATCAGGTGGTACTGAGCCACTGCTCCATGGTCAAAGCCCAGAAAGATTCCATTCTAGCTCAGAAAGGTAGAATTGGAAGGGCCGTTTCAGTGTATAAAAGGACTAGCTAGCAGATACAAACTCATCCAATTGCCCTAGAAAGCAATTTATAATATAAATGGAAAAGTCTTAAAATCATGCTTACCCTTTGACCAATTATTCTACTGCCCAGAATCTATCCTACAGAAATAATCTGAAAATTTGTATCCAAAGGGATATTTAATGCAGCATTTATAAATAGTAAAAATGTGGAATCCCAAATTAAAGGAATCAAGTGAGTTATGACATAGCTATATAAGAATATTTTAAAGTCTATGGGTAATGTTTGTTTGGACTTTGTTTTTATATTTTCCAAGTTTTTTTTACACATGAGCATGCATTTTTTTCATGTTAAAAACAGTTTCTTTCAAAGAGAGCTGTAAAGCTCAAAACAGCAAGAAAATGCTTCAAGTCTGGTTGTCAGCTTCTGGGGGGAGTTATTCTCAGCTCAGGCACAAACAGCCTCCTGACTCTAGCTTCTTACCACATATTCATCTTCATAGCCTTCATCGTCAGTCTCCCCAGTGGTGGGATCACAATCCTTTACAGTGAACTTCATCATGCAGCTGAATGTGCAGGCCACTGTGAGAAAGAAAGGCTGTGGTGAGGATGTCCCTAGTCACTACAGGGATGAGCTTCTCCATAGGGGAGGTGGCCACAGCCAGCTCTCGAGGCCTTTGCCACGTTATCAGTAGTGGCAACATGCTATCCAACCCCACAAATCTGGACAGAAGGCACCACCTTGTTGAAGGGCAGGAGAGTTAAGTCATGAGTTTGAGGAGTCCCTTTGTGGGGAAGGGAGAAGGGGAAAGCAGGCCTGGAAAAAGAAGCTGGTGGCTTCCTTGGGAATGTTTCAGTGTTTGTGCCTGTCTCTACTCTTTCATGGTATAATGTAAGGATACTGGTTTGAGGACCAGAAAGACATGGTTTTGGCCTCTTATCAGCTATTTGAACTTAGATAAGCCACTTAACCCCAGTCTGTTTCCTTCATCTATGAATGGGCCTCTATGTGGAGGAAATTTAAAGCACCCAGACTTAGCCATTCTTCTCAGGACTGAAATCAAGGAGTTGAAGCTGTAATAAGAGATAAATGGTCAGCACACTAGCTGCCCATCCCATTCTGACCCTGAGGCCAGGTTGGTATCTGGAGGGGGGCTCACCAGCTGTGGGGTCTTCCTTGGGTAGTGCCACCAGCGTGTAGCAGGTTCCAGGCTGATTGTAGGGTAGGGTCCAGGCGGGCACATAACAGAGCACCTCATAGCCCTCAGTGGGCTCCATCTGCACTGTGACATTCTCCAAGGTCTGGTCATTGAGTGTGTTTGTGCAGTCAAACTGGATTAGGAAGGAAGAAGGGGTTACTTAGACACTGCTCTAGGTCTAAGCCCTGATGCAGTAGAAAAGCCAGGAGATTCTACCTCTCACTCAGGGGCCAAGCTGACTCCCATCCCAGTCACCCTGCTTAGGTTCCTTGTCTCTATGCTGACATTCAGGAGCCAGAAAGGTTCTGGGTCAAGGGTGCAAGGGACACACCAGTTGGTGGCAGACCCAGTCATCAAGTTGGGTCCCAACCAACTCAGTATGGGGAAGCCATTACCCTTCAGGACCCATCAAATCTGGGACCACTGCATGGTCTCAGGAGGCTTTAGCAGAACCTCAGCCCTCTCTGCTCACCTGGAACACCATGTGGTGGGTGAAAGTGTGTTTGGTGCAGTGGATGACATACTCTGTCTCTGACTCAGTGAGGGCCACAGGCTCAGGCGAGGACTTGAAGAGGGGCCCCAACCCCTGGAATTCTGGCACTGCTGCCAACTGCTCTGAAAAACACAGGCCACACACACATTTACTCAGCTTCTCAATTCCCAGAATAACTTACTTGTGATGGTTTCTAATAAATGCTCATGCCCAATTCTTAAGGTCTTTCATCCTACTGATGGGTGGAGATGTACACACAACTATTTCCTATTTCCTAAATATAGTGACATATTTTCTCATCTCCCTAGCTTTGCTCAGTTGTACCACCATGAATACTCCCCTCCCCTTGGTCCCACAAAAGATCTCAGAAGCAACGAACTGACTAGGAGACCTCAATGTTCTAGGCAAAATCCATTTGGAGACCCGCCCCCCCCTCCCCCCTTCAACTTTAGAAGCTCACCAAAGATTCTTAAAAGAAGATGAAAGTAGGAAAGTACTAAGAGTATTAGATGAATGCTGTTATAGCTATGGAATCTGATCCTATACATTTGTCAGTTAAGACAAATGGCCAATAAAAAATGTTTCATTGTACACCTGAAACTAGTCTAATATTGTAGGTTAACTATAATTGAAAAATACATTAAAAAAAAAAAGATGTTTCAGATTCTGCCCTAGCTGGTTTGGCTCAGTGGATGGAGCCTCCGCCTGAGGACTAAAGGGTCCCAGGTTTGATTCCGGCCAGGGCACATGCCCGGGTTGCAGGTGGATCCCCCCAGTAGGGGGCATGCAGAAGCCAGCCAGTCAATGATGCTCTCTCATCACTGATGTTTCTCTCTCTCTCTCCCTTCCTCTCTGAAATCAATTTAAAAAAAAAAAAAAAAGATGTTTCAGATTCAGTGTTGCAGAAAACCAATCAGGGTGGTCTATGGGCATATGGTAAAGCCCAGCCCATGGACCCCACCCTGGCCTGTCCAGGTGAATGCGGCATCTGCACAGGATGCCTGCCTATGATGGCTCAAGCTGCTGCTCTCTTCCCCATTCTACATCAGAGGCAGGACTCTTCAAACTATGGTCACGGATCACCTATGTCAGAATTATCCAGGAGCTTGTTAAAAACTCTGATTCCTGCTCTGGCTGGTTTGGCTCAGTGGATGGAGCATCGGCCTGCGGACTAAAGGGTCCCAGGTTCGATTCCGGTCAGGGGCATGTGCCTTGGTTGCGGGCACATCCCCAGTGGGAGGTGTGCAGGAGGCAGCTGATCGATGTTTCTCTCTCATCGATGTTTCTAGCTCTCTAGCCCTCTCCCTTCTTCTCTGTAAAAAATCATTAAAATATATTTAAACAAAAAAAACCAACAACACTCTGATTCCTGGCCCAAATGGCGTGGCTCAAGGCTGAGCATTGACCTATGAACCAGGAGGTCATGGTTCAATTCCTGGTCGGGGTACATGCCTGGGTTGCGGACTCGATCCCCAGTGTGGGGGGTGCAGGAGGCAGCCGATCAATGATTCTCTCTCATCATTGATATTTCTATCTCTCTCTTCCTCTCTGAAATCAATAAAAATATATTAAAAAAAACAAACAAAAAAAACAAAACTCCAATTCCTGGACCCATCCCAAAAATGCTTTATCAGAATCTCTGGGTTTGAGACCCAGGAACCTGAATTTCTAGCAAGTTCCTTAACTGACAAATGTATTGGATCAGATTCCGTAGCTATAATTATATCTAATTATATTTGAAGACCACTACTCTAAGACTTCAACTTGTCTTTCCAATTTAATTGAACTCCTTAAGGACAGGAATTGTACCCTGCGGCCAGGGATCTGGTATTTTTTCCTGTACTTAGTAGGTACTCAATAGAGACAGAAAGTAGGCATTATTGTTATTATTTTGCTTCCTCCTCACCACAAAGAGTCTACAGGATTGCTTCCGTCCCCTGCAGCCTAAAAGACATTATCTAACAAATGTGCAGGCAATAGGATCCAGCCCACTGCTGGAACTTGGCAGTGGGGTATAGGGATAGGCCTTACTAGATACCCAGAAACAGTCAGCTTACATATTAGGAGGAACTTTTAGGCTATCATGATCATCAGCCACCACAATGTGTTTCTATGGGAATTCATTTCCCTGGGCCTCAAGGTTCTAGAACTGGTACTTACTACCTGGGGGATTTTGCTTCTAGCTATCAGTCAATATTTCTGAGTTTCAGTGTCTTCATCAATAAAATAGATACAATAATCTTTCTCACAGGGTTTTTGTGATGATAAATAAGACAATAAGTGTCAAGATATAGCAAAGTTTCTGTAACTTAACATGTGACTAATAAATGTTATATTTGGAAAATTATTCAAAATGGAATTGATAACTTCTAAGAGGCTTAGAAGGAATCTTCCTTGGAAGGTGTGACAGAATGATCACCCCCACCCCCAAGAGACTCACATACTAATTCCAGAACCTATGAATATGTTTTGTCACATGGTAAAAAGGACTTTGCAGATAAAATTAAGGTGGATCTTGAGATGGGGAGATAATCTTGGATTACCTGTGGGCTCAAATGTAATCACAAGGGTCCTTATGAGAGGGAGGCAGTTGGTGGCCTGAGTCAGACCGCTTTGAAGAGGCTATGCTGCTGACTTTGAAGATGGAGGAAGGGGTCACTACGAAAGGAATATAGGAGGACTCCAGAAAGTAAAAACACCTAGGAAACGATTTTCCCCTGGAGCATCCAGAGGGAGCTCAGTACTGCCAACACAAAACTCATTTTGGACTTCTGACCCTAGAACTGTATGATAACATATTTGTGTTATATTAAACCACTAAGAGTGTGGTGATTTGTGACAGCAGCATGAGGGAACTAATACAGAAGGAAATGTTTTGAGTTAGGAGTGATCCCAGCCCTGGCAGGGTACTCAGTTGGTTGGAGCGTCGTTCCATACATCAAAAGGTGGCGAGTTCGATTCCTGATCAAGGCACTTAGGGGAGGCAACTGAGCAATGTTTCCCTTTCATGTCGAGGTCTCTCTCTCTCTCTCTCTCTCTCTCTCTCTCTCTCAAGTCAATAAAATTAAAAAAAAAAAAGTGATCCCAGTTAGAGCAGAATCCTAGCTTTCCTGAATCTGAAAGGTAACATGTTGACAGGAGACAGGATTCTGAAATGGACTGGGAAAGAGGGGATTTAATGCAGTTCAACAATAACGATCTACTCTGAGGAAGGAAGGCACTGTGCTAAGTGCTGTGTATACAACCACACAGAACTATTTAAAACAGAAGAGGTAGAACAGAAGTGACCAGACAGAAGAGCTTAGGAGATCAGTGAGGGCTTCACAAAGGAAGAGGGATATGTGCTAGTCCCTGAAGGTAGGAATTCAATGGATAAAATGGTCTGGCAATTAGATACATAGCTTTGTCACTTAATGCAAGACCAGAGAAATAGATAAATACTTAAAATGTTACAACTTAGACTGAACACATCTGGAACCTAAGAAAAAGTACCCGTCTTAAAATCCCAACTGTTCTGAATCAAACATCCTGAACTGGCCTGGGTTCCAGCCGTTTGAGGCTTCAGAACCAAGGCTGAGAGGCAGCTCTAAGCCAGTTTTATTTGGATCTTAATGTCAGCTCCTTCATCTGTTTGCTGTGCAACCTTGGGGAATTTCTCTCTCCGAACTTCCAATTCCTCAGATTCCAAGTGGACCTAATATCCTCCACATGAGGATCAAATGTACTGTGAAAATACTCTCAGGGCTCAGCATCGGGACAGGCCCAATAAACAACAGTTCTTACTCTGAATTCCCGGAGGAGGACAACTACTCCAAAGCTGAGGAGACTGAGCCCTGCTCCTAAGAGCCCACCGAGTACTGTTACTCACCCTGGAAGATCTCCTGTCGGGTAGCTGCCACTTTCTCAGGCTGCTTAACTGCTGTGATGGGGGTGTTCTCTGCAGGAGCAAATACAATGGTGATCAACAACTCCACTAATGGGGCACTGTGGTGTTGAGCACAGTGCTGTTATTTAGAGATTACAATTTTCTGAGAGTGTAGTATTAAACATGTGAGAAAGAGAGCAAGTGTGTGTGTATGTGTGTGCGTGTGTGTCCATTTCCTGGAGCCAGACACAAAAAGGATTATTCCCTCCTCCCAGCACAACCCCATCCATCCTGGTTAGGTTTAGTGGCTTCATGGCCAATGCAGACCCTCCAATGAAGGCCTGAACCTCAGGGCCTCTGAAAGGAGTACAGGTGTTACTTACCTGTTCTTTGCTCTGCCATGGGTGCGGTGGCCAGGGGCACAGACTTGAGGTCAAAAGGTTTTTCTGATGGTTCTAGAGTATACTGCTGTAGAGCCCTCTCCAAACCAGGGATGGACACGGTCAAACCTAGAAGCCAGTGAGAGAGAGGTCACTCTGCTTAGAAGGAATGACAGAATGAGCACCAGGAATCCCCCATGGAAAACAGGCCCTGGGATCGAGGTTGTATGACCCTGAGAAAGCCACTTAACTCTCTGAGCCTCTACTTCTTCATCCAAACCCTCCTTGATAGGATTGGTGTAGGGAATAAATATACATACAGCAGGGACTGGTAAACAATAAAGCACTATACAAACTGTTTTTTAAATTAATGACTAGTGTTTCAATTCACTGGGCTGTTTCCACTCACGGTGGGTAAACCACATGACCCAGGTCTACTGGGCTCAGAGGCATGCCATGAAGTTGCCATGGAAGTTTAGGAAATTCGTGCCTCAGATTATCCCTGCTCAGTCAGAGTAATGAAAAGGGTCACATCTCTGGGAGGGGGTCAAATACAGAGCAGGAAAGGCTCACCATTTAGGATGTAGCTCGCATTGAGGGCCTTCTGCTTCTGCTCCAGGACATTGAGATAGAAGGTGGCTCGGTCCCTGACTTCATTGTCATCATCCATCACACACCTGCAGCCAGAACACAAGGCACTTCTGAATAAGGGGTGACAGGATGGGTACTGAAAGCTTCATCACAGAGTGGTGAGAGGAAGCCGGTCTCTTCAAGCTCTGAGAGCACAGTCCCAGATGTGGTATCTAGCCATCAAAGCCATGAAGGGACCCATAAAACTCTAACTAATTATCAGGGGGTGACCATATTCATTGTCCCTGGATTCTCTCCCAAAAGCCAACCCAGGAGGGAGGCAATGAATCTCCTGTATTCAAGAGCATATGTCAAAAAAAAAAAAAATTAGTATGACCCTGTAATTTCACTCCTAGTTATATCCTCAAGAGAACTGAAAACATATGTCCACACAAAAATTTGTATAGGAATGTTCATGGGAGCATTATTCACAGGAGACAAAAAGTAGAAACAACTCAGATGTCCATGAACTGATGAATGGATAAATAAAATGTGGTATAGCCAAAACAATGAAATATTAGTCAATAAAAAGGAATGAAGTACTGGTCTATCCTGCAACATGGATGAAGCTTGAAAACATTTGAAGAGCCCAGACACATAAAAGACCACAAATTGTATGATAGCATTTATATGAAATATCCGGAATAGGCACATGCATAGATATAGAGAGTAGATTAGTGGTTGTCTAGGGCTGATGGTGGTGGGGGTGTTAGAGGAAGTGGAGAATGATAACTAATGGATACAGGATTTACTTTTGGGGGATAATCTTTTTAAACTTAAATTGTGGTGATGGTTATACAACTCTGTGAATAAAAACCATCATATTACACGTTTTTAATGGGTAAATTATAAGGTTCACAAATTATATCTCGTAAAGTTCTTTTTTTAATAACTCAAATGAACAATGCTCACATCTGGGTGAAGGCATTTTTGTATATTGTTTTTCATGCTCTTCTATGCCATCTATTTTCCCCTACAATCCATAGTTGTATAATTTACCACCCCTCCCCTTTACAGTTAAAGAGACCAAGGAAAGTTGCCTGAGCCTGAGGGAACTCTGTCATCCATCAGGGCCCTTAGGCACAGACTCACCTCTTCAGCAACACCAAGATACTGGGTAACATCTCTTCATTCTGGGCTCCAAACTTGGCCAGAGCACTCACAGCACCTGTGTTTACAAAGCACATAAAGTAAACCTGATACACCAGAGCCAACACAAGTGGCTCTGGGGGAATCTTTGCACCACCCAGCCTCAATTTCCTCATCTATTTCATCGAGAAGCCAGTCCCAATCCAGGGTTCCAGGAGCCATTTTCAGCATTAACTATGATGAGGCCCCAAGAGCTGGCCAATGTCAGGCTTCTCAGCTTATGTATCCAAATAACCTAATTCAGTTAAGCACTAGATTAACATCAATGAGAAAATGAACTATTACTTCATGATTACCAATTGCTAAAAGAGAAAAATCTATCCAGTGGGCACGAGGAGAAAAAAGCAGTAAACTAAAATGAATAATATAATGATTGCACAATAAACTGCACTTATTTAAAAGAGGAATTTTATGGTATGTGAATTATATCTCAAAGCTATTGTTAGAAAAAAGAAATAAAGTTAAACACGAATATAAAGTGAAAAAAATCAATAAAACAAATAGATTAAGAACCATTCAACTAGATGACCTCTAAACATCTAAGGTCCTTCTACAATATTATAAAAAACTGAGTTTGTGAGCCAAAAACACCAAGTGCCCTGTCCCCATTGGGGGCTCAGGTCCCTTTGTAAGACCTTTGTAAGAGCAGTCTACTTAAGACAAGCTGAGAGTCAAAGTTCAGACCTACCTGCCCGGACCTCCTCATGCTCCAAGACCACGCGGTTATAGATAAAGCGAATGTACTTGGAGGGGTTGTTGGTCTTGGGCCCCTCCTGGCCCAGGAGATGTAGGATGCGGGTGGCCAACACAGTGAATTCGCAGTCCTCGATGAATTCACACAGGTGTGACAGTCCTGTCTCCTTGCTCTCTGAGTTCTCCTCAATGATGCTGATGATGCAGTCCACAATGGCCCGCTTATACTCAAAGCCACCCTGCAGTGGGAGGGGTCAAGATGATCAAGGAGGCTGCTGGCTCCAGAATCCTGTGAGGCTCAGAGCCTAACCAGGATCAAAAACAGAATCTTTTTGTGTAAAACAAAAGACCTGGACTGAATGTTTGCTGGGGCCTTTCCAGTTCTAACTGTATTTGGTTTAGTTGAAACATGTTGAGTCTTACTTTCTTCCTAACTTTGACATAAAAGGTAAAATGGGTGGTACAGATGCTATGGCAAACAGTATGGTGGTTCCTCAAAAAAATTAAAGAAAACAGACTTACCATACTATCCCAGTTCCACTTCTGGGCATTTACCCAAAATAACTGAAAGCAGGGTCTTGAAGAAATGTTTGTATACCCATGTTCATAGCAGCATTAATTACAATAGCCAAGAGGTAGAAGCAATCTTGGCGTCCATTGACAGATGACATGAATAAAAAAATGTGGTCTATATATACAATGGAATATTACTCAGCCTTAAAAAGTAAGAAAATTCTAGCCCTGGCCAGGGAGCTCAGTTGGTTAGAGCATCATCCCAATATGCCAAGGTTGAGGGTTGGATCCCCAGTCAGGGCACATACAAGATCAACCAATGAATGCATAAATGAGTGGAACAACAAATCGATGTTTCTCTCTCTCCCTCTCTCTAATCAATAATTTTTTTAAAAAAAAGATATGTCTTTAAAAAAAACAAAGACAATTCTGACACATGCTACAATGTGGTATAACCTTGAGGACATTATGCTCAATGAAATAAGCCAGTCACAAAATGACAAATATTACTTGATTCCAGTTATATGAAGTCAAATTCATAGAGAAAGTAGAATGGTGGTTGCCAGAGGCTGGGGGGCAGAAAATGAGGCGTTGCTATTTAATGGGTATAGAGTTTCAGTTTTACAAGATGAAAAAGAGATGTTGCACAACAATTTGAATATATTTAATACTGATCTGTACACTTAAAAACAGTTAAGATAGTAAATTTTGTCATGCATAGTTCAACCACAATTTTTTAAAAAAAGGCAAAATGGGGCAATGGAGAATCAGAAGATCCTTGATCAAATCTATGTTCTGCTACTTACAGACTTTAATGACAAAGATGGCAAATGAGATGCCTACAGATGCCAGGAATGCAACCAGGCAACATGAAGCAGACTAAATGGAAACGGAGGGGCAAAGGACGGTGCCTGTCCCATCTAAAAAAGGAAATCACCACTCAGCCTCGCATTACTGCCAGATCTGACAAGTTTTTTGGGCGAAACTGGAAATCTGTTATGGTGGTGGTGGCAGTGTTTTCCTGATTTTTTAATAACGGCTACTCATCTGAAATGTTTAAAACTTTTACAATCTAAGTAAAACTTACTTGTGGATCAAATCAGGCCCCTGTTCTCAGATTAGTTTGTTTATGGCTGTGAGCCACTTACCTTCCCTGAGCCTCACACTCCTCCATAATAAGGATCATTAGTGTGTTTACCTCACAGTTATTTTGAAGAATAAGTAAAATGCATTTGTACAGTTCAATAAGATTGTCATATGAGTAGGTACTCTGTAAACCTTCAAGCACTATTTTCGTTATCACCTCTATAGCTAGTCCGTCAGCCTGGTGGGCAGCAAGCTAAGAGTAGGTGCATCCAGGCTGTGCTGCCAGCTGCTCTAACTGAGAATGACAAGCCTCTCTGCAGAAAGCTAGAAACAGACTCATTTCTAGAAGACAAGGTCTCCCTGTCTAAGTGCTGCAACCTGATGAGTGAAGGTCTTACACTCAACTTCATATGGACCCATGAATTTTTCTAGGAAAAGGGAGATCCGGGAGAAAATCATGGGCTTTTTAGTCAGACAGATCGGGGCTTAGACATGTATTGGTCAAGTGACCACAGGCAGGTTACTTCACTTCTCTGAGTCAAATCCCTGATTTTTAAAGGGAGAAAATTATGTCCATGGACAAGGCCTGTTAAGAGGATCACAAGACTGTGCACACTGTGTAGTGTCTCCAAAGTGCTGGGTCCATTAGCTAACGGCTCCCTAGGCGTTAGTGCTCTCCTCCCTTCCAATACCTTTGGGAACCCCAAAGACACCCAAGGCAACGGCTCCTCTACTGCCTCGGTCCAAGGGCCACTCTGGGGCTGGGGAAAGGAGCACCAAATATCTGGGGACCAAATCTACTCCACAAACACTCTGCTTCTGCTCCTCTGAATTAACTGTCTTTGCTGAGACATCCAAGAAAGGTGGGGTAAGTAAATCACTAATTCATGTCAGAACGAAGAGAACAAATGTCACAATATTAGCATAGGTTTCACAAAAAACCACCCCATGAAGTTCCTGGAATGGTCCAGAATGCTTCTACACTGGCTACCAGTAGAAAACACATTTTCCCATTATATGCACAAGCATTGCCTCAGGGCATCTACTGTTTAAAGTCAGGGTACTGAGTCTTTATAGTTATTACTGTAATTACTAGTAATTGCTACACGTTTATCGAGTTTAAAGGGCCACAGGAACCAGGAAATCTACCCAGTTAACAGTTTGATCTGGGTTCACCCAAATGACATGGAGGCAGCAGCCAAGTTGCTCCCAGCACCAGGAGCCCTGGCATGCCCTGCATGCGTCCTACTCTTACCTCTTCCCGCAGCATGGAAAACAGGAAGTTCATGAGGACAGCATGTTTGCGAGGATACTTCTGACACAGGGCACTGATGGCCTGGACGACTACCACCTGAGTCAAACAGACATGCATAAGCAGAAGCCTCCTGCCACCAGGGTGGAGTTACTTAGTTCACTAATTGCTAATGAAGTCCTTCCTTAAGCAAGGCCAGACCTGGGATGTGACACAGGGCAGGGAAACAGGAACTCCATCCCCCACCCACCCTCAGAGAACATGCAATCCCTGAACCCATCCAGGGCAGGATAGCAGGCAGAACAGTCCCAACAGTCCCAGACCCATACACAGGAGCCCAAACTCTGCTTTGCTACTCAGACCTCATGGTAAGTCTATGAGCCCCCTCTCCATCTCACTTGTCCTGCTTCTCTTCCTACTGCCTCCTCACCCCCATTCCTTTGAGATTCCCCCAATCAGCTTTTCTGATTCCTCTTTGGGTATTCTGTCTCCTCTCCTCTTCTCTTCTCTCATAATCCCTTCAGCAATCTTATCTCCTCCCATAGTTTTAACTACATCTTCTATGCCACTGACTCTCAGATCTTTGTCTCTTGTCTGAGCTCAGTGTTTCTAAATGTCTACCAGATAACTCCACCTGGTGCCCACAACCACAACATGTCTGCAGTAACCACCACTACCTTCTCCTTCCTTCATCCAAGACATAACTTTCTCCCTCCTTCCCCAAACCAATCAATGGCCCCACCATCAACCCAAACTGGAAAAGAGCATCATCCTTGACAGCATTTACTCCCTCGGTCCTCACACAATGTCTTGTCAACTGGCTATACAAAGAAACAGTGTAGACAAACACCAGAGGCAGGACTGTGTGCATCTCCCAAGGCCAAACCCCGTGAAGGGTTATGTACCAGCCTTCTCCACTGAATCCTCAAGCCTGAACATTCCCTCAGGTCAATCCTGGCCCAGTGGCTAGGGAACATGGAGTGGGAACACAGAGCATCTTCCTGATTCTGGGGACTGTGGGTGTTCCCTAGGTGCCCTGGGTACCTTGAATTCATCTGAGATCTCTGACATGAAAGAGGAGATCTGCTTCATGAGGCGGTCGATGCTGCTCTCGCTGCCAGTCTTGAGCAGAGTGGTGATGGCTAGCGTGGCGATGCTGCGATTCGAATCTGTGACAAGGTTCTCTAGGTCTAGATTACAGGCTGTCACTGCTGACGGATGCTTCATGGCAACCTATTTTGGGAGGAAAGATAAAGAGGACAAGGACAAGAGATTAAAAAAAATAGGACTTGTCATCCCACTGGATGGGTTTGGTCTGGTCACAGCTCATTTGGATGAACTCATGTCACCATCTGGTAGAAAGTGACTGTGACCAGGGCTACATACATCCAGGTAAGGTCAGGGACATGGAAATACCTCCCGCTGGATCAGGTTACCGCCCGTGACCCTCTCAGAAGGCCAGGTCCCCCCTTCTGCCCGTCTTAGACCCGTACCTTATTGAGGGTACGGACAGCGGCATAGCGGAGAGCGGCCTTGGGTGAGCTGCAGAAAAGCTGGAGCACTGTGGGGAGACAGATGCCATATGTCAGGCTGCTCTCACTGCTAGACAGCTGGAAAAATCCAGGTAGGCCTCCAGGAGAGGGCAGGAATAGGGCATCGAGGGCATGCAAGGGCTCTGAGGCTGTTCAAACCCAAACCCTCTGCTTCAGCTCATTTCCCTGCTGGCACCCCCACCTCAACCAAGGAAGCGAGTTCTCTCCCTGGGTACTTGAGCCATGAGCACAGAGGCCTTACTATGCACTCGAGAGCCCAATGGATCCCGTGAATGATGAGAGTGGCTGTTTACTGAGCACCTGCTGTGTGCCAGGCACTGTGCTGGGGAACTGCCATGCCTTGTCTTATTGATTCCCCACAACCTTATGAAGCAGCTATGGTTATCCCCATTTAACAGTAAGGAGGCTGAGGCACAAAGGGATAAAGCAACTAAAGTAACTCTAGGTTAGCAGTAAGCAAATGGCAGAACCAGGACTGAAATCGAGGACTGCCTGCACCTGAATGAAGTCTGAGCTGTGGACCCCTGTGAAGTAGAACTCCATTCCTTTCTCCTGAAGCACATACTGAACTTCCTCACTCCTGGCTTAAACAACGGTCTTGGTTCCTCTACTAGCAGGTGCATGTCAGGCAGCATATCCCTTCCTGTGCCTTAGTTGTCAGGAAGCTCAGGGCTCAATTCTGCACTCGAAGTAGTAGTAAATATGACTGCTGTTTTCTGAGGTAACCATGTTCTTTTCTATTACTTGGCTTTATTTTGAAGGCTCTATCCTATTTATGTGTTTCATTATTCTGGAAATATGAGGAATACAATAAGAATGAATGAATGAATACTTAAATCAGTGAATAACTTCCTTTGGTTCTTCTATTTTCATCTCCAAGAAGAAAGAGACTTCTCTCTCCAAACATGAACCCCAACTCTCTGCCTGGCCAGGTTATAACATTATTATGGCGATTAGAAAAACAGGTCCATTCATTCTAAAAAGGCTGCACTCAAACTCTCCTGCCATAACATCTTGACTTTCATTGGGTTCGTCCTTCTAGAACACTCTCCCCCTCTCTGAATCTGTGTTTAGCAATCCTAGCAACATCTCCTTTTCTAAACTCTTAATATACCAACTTTCCAGTACCAACTACTTCGCACATCACATGTGCATTATTATATACAGTGAGATCGCAACACCTAGCACTGGGACCTGTAAAAATAAAGCAATGACCAATTCAAGGCAGGTGGATTCTCCTTAATAACAGCAAAGAACACTTTCCCTGTGGTCACCATGGTGCTAAGCACTTTTCCAAGCCATTTGTATAGATCACACAAATTTACTGCCTACTGTAATCTTATGTAACAGGCACAATTACTACCCACATTCCAGAGAAGATGAAGCATGGAGAAGACGGATGACTTGCCCAGGCTCACTCAGTTGCTAAGGGGCACAGCCACTTAGTAGCTATCAGGCCCTGCCCTCTGAATTGCTTTCTCCTTTACCTGAGACAGCTCAGCACTTAGGAAGTATGCACTGATTTCATAATTCCTGGTTTCCTCCACCAGGCCCTCTTGCATGGCTAGCCAGCCCAACAGGTGCAGAGCAGATTTGAACCTCACCTATGGCACTTACCAGAGCCCCAGTCTCTTTAGTGGTAAGATGGAACTAAATGCACACCATCCCCCAAAGATAACACATGTGAGAGGCCCCAGTAGAGTACCCAGCACAGAGCAGGTGCTTACTGGGTACTAATTCCTTTTCTTAACATTAGACTGTGGCCTATTCAAGGGCATTTTCTTTCTTCCCCTGACCCCCAGCCCAGGGCCTAGTTCCCAGCAGGTACAAATGTGTGAAGCGGAGTGAAGGAATGCCTGGTAACCTGACACAGCTGGGGCCAGCTCTTTGGCACTGCAGCCTGGCAGATTGACAATGGCCGAGGCAGCCTCGTAGACCACCATCTCATGCTTGTTGCGTAAGCAGCTCTCGATGAAGTCAAACAGTGGGCTGTCACGGCTACAAAAGAACATAGGCAGTAAGGAGTTGGAAATGGCCCAGCACGGTAGGTTTAATGAGGCATCATCTAGTGAGGGGAGACAAGAGCCATTACCTGCTATCCTCCTCCTCCAGCTGCTTGCTGGCCACCCGGATCATCATGCAGTAGGCAAAGGGAGACTTGAGGCCGTGCCGTGTGAACTTGCTAATCATTTTACTGACAGCCAGGCGGTCATTCTTACGTACATGGTATAGGAGCCCCAGTGCGTGGTACTAGAGGACAGAAGATAGCAGCTGAGTACAAACATGTGAAGCCTAGGTCTACGAGTGTGTGGCCTGGGGCAGGCCACTGCATCTCTCTGGGCTTCTGCCTTCTCATTTTTAAAATGGGCATCATAATGGCTGTGACAAGTCCTCCAAATGGTCTGTATAGATACTCCTGACACAGTGTATATGAGTATATCTGTAGTCACTGTTCCTGGCCCCGGTTCTGGCCAGGGCTCTGACAGGCATCATTGAGTACAGATGTGAAGGGGACAACAGACACCACAGAGGTGAAAGAATGGGAAGAAACCCAGTGTCTTTACATGGAGGAGGGAGCTGGGCCCTGAGCATGGACATAGGTAGGTAAGTAGGAAGATATTCTTAGACCAATGACTTCCCAAGGACTAATGGCTGGTACTGGCAACGATCTAGAGGACCTGAAATCCAGGGATTCCATTCTAGAGATGTATGGTGTACAAAGTTATTTCCTATCCCTTCTGCTCTTTTCTGTTTCCTTATCAGAGAGGCGTTCAAGCGCTAAGAAGCTTCTCTGACCCTGGGAGATGAGAATCAGTGCAAAGGGTGAAGAGAAAGAGAAGAGGAAAATACATAGAGACTGTACAGGTATGCACCAGATGTGTCAGATATATGCACCAGATGTGTCAGATATTTATAGATGTTGTCTCATTTTATCCTAACAGCTTAGTGAGGCAGAAATTTTCATTTCCATTTTAGATCAAAGGACTCCCTGGCCTCAAAGGACTCCCTGGCCTACATCACTAAAGAAGAGTTAAGTAGCCCTGGCCGGTTTGGCTCAGTGGATAGAACGTCGGCCTGAGGACTGAAGGGTTCCAGGTTCGATTCTGGTCAAGGGCATGTATCTTGGTTGCGGGCACATCCCCACTGGGAGGCGTGCAGGAGGCAACTGATCGATCTCTCTCATCGATGTTTCTAACTCTCTATCCCTCTCCCTTCTTCTCTGTAAAAAATCAATAATATATATATATATATATATATATATATATATATATTTTTTTTTTTTAAAGAAGAGTTACGTAGACAACAGTCCCACGAAGATATTTCTATGCATCACTGACAAACCCAGGTGGCAAAGGCCCTCTGCCTGCCTGGGCCAGGTTTGCTACAGTTCATACCCCAAAACTTTATCAAAATACTTGAATATTTTGGCACCAGGTGGTAAGCAATCTCTAACCCAAGCCCCCCTCTACAAAACCCCTCAAATCTCCCCATAATCCAGTGACAAAAGGATTAAATCCTGCTCTGGCTAGGGGCCACCAGGATGTCTGTGGTGACAGTCCATTCTGACTGGCCAGTGCCATGCCATCGGCCTAAATAATTTAAAGCCACTGCTCCGCTCACACCTCACCTGGACCATGATGTTATCACTTGATGCCGCCTCCTGGGCCTCATTCACCCAGCGCTTGACCACGTCAAAGCTGCACTTCAACAGGTGCTGTGGGCAAAGGGGCACATGAAGGGGCAGGAAGTCAAGAGGCTCTCCCGTCACATCTGCTGGGCCTGGCTTACAGTTCAGCCGGGCCTTGGTTCTTCCCTCAGACAAAGCCCAGGACGTCTCCATTGTCTTGGTCTTCTGAGATGGTGCACAAGCATAGGACAGCTCCCACCCTCACTCTCCCAGGCTTTAACTCCTATAATAGGTCACCCCAAAGGATGGACCAGGCTCTTCAACTGGCCCCTCCTCAATCAACCCAGAATTCCCTGGCACTTTTCACTAAGAAGGTAAGTGGGACTTTCAGATGGGGGGATACAGAAGCACTTTTTATTATCTATTGGAAAGCAATTCTAATATTTTCTTTAGAATATATCCTGCCCCCCCCCCCCAACCCCAACCCAACCCCTGACCCTGCAGGGTCCCGGATGCAGTTACACACCAGAGAAGACACCAGGGCAGAGCTGGAGACACTGGGCACCTTGTCCACGATAGCCTGTTTCATGTAGCGCTCGATAGCCTGCAGCATGGTGCTCTGCGGGGACAAGGAGTGGGGCAGGAGGGACCCAATCAATCCTTAGTCACCTTCAGGAGTGCAGGTGACAGGGTGTGGAGAAATGAGGCGAGGAGGAAGCAAACATGTTTCCTATGCACTCCAACCCTCATCATCTGGCTCAGTGCTTTGCCCAAGAGGCAGGGACAACCTAAAGCATGCAAAGGATGAAACTGAACCTTGACTGAAAAGCAGGGAAAGGACAGATGGCTGGAGAGTGGCAGCAGACTCACATCCGTGATCTGGCAGAGGGCTCGCACGGCTGGGCCTCGGTAGTTGTCTTCTTTCCCAGTCATGTCCTTTGTCAGGCTGCAGGGGGAGAAGGCAGAAAACTCAAAACTGACCAGATCACTCCCCTGCTTTTACTAAAACATTTCCGAGGCTTCCAACTGCCATTACCATCAAGCATAAACTCTTAACAAAAAAGTCCCCAAATAGGCCATGTGATCTCTCCACTCCAGGCATTTGTGTATGCTGTTTCCTTAGCCTGGAAAACTCCTCACCCCATCACCTCCACCTCTTCTATGTCTTATTCCTCCTTCAGGACTCTGTTCAGTTCTTCTAGGAGGCCTTTCCTGACCCAAATTCAAAGCGGGTGCCTTTATGGTCTGCTCTCACAGCCTATCATATGTCCCATATTATATCCTATCTGAACAACCTGACTGCCTGGTTATTTCTCTGTGAATTCTCTGAGTGCAGAGGCCATGTCTGTCTTGTTTGCTGCTCCAGTCCCAGAGCTAATCACAGGGGCTGATAGACAGTCAATAGATATTTTCTAAATGAACCCTCAAATAAATATATGACATCCCCTTCTATACCCTCCCAAAAAAACTATGACAAGAATAAATAAGAGAACTGAGCCTTAGATCTTAAGGGCAGGGATATACCTTAGTCACATCTGTCCCCTGTATCACTCAGCCTAATGTAGAAACCAGTACTTAATAAGGAAGCCTATTTGTATACCTCTTGTATTCTCTATGTCCACTTTTCTTGTGTTCTCTCTTGGTACTCACTACAGTCATTGTGAGAGTTCCAGGTTGGCTCAGGTGACTAAGAGAAATCTAAGGGAAGGAAGAGTTTGTGCCCGAGCTAAGGCCAGAGAATTAAAAGGGAAACAGCATACTCTGGAGTCTGCCATGGGGTGGGCAGCAGTAAATGAAGGATAAAGGAATCAGAAGATGAAAGGGCCCTGACCGGTTTGGCTCAGTGGATAGAGCATCGGCCTGTGGACTGAAGGGTCTTGGGTTCGATTCCAGTCAAGTGCATGTACCTGGGTTGCAAGCACATCCCCAGCAGGAGGCATGCAGGAGGCAGCTGATCGATGTTTCTCTCTCATTGATGTTTCTAACTCTCTATCCCTCTCTCTTCCTCTCTATAAAAAATCAATAAAATATATTTTTTTTTAAAAAGAAGATGAAAGGGCGCCTAAAAGTATGTCAATCAAAAGTTTCACTGTCTGTCTGCCCTAGCCAGTTTGGCTCAGTGGATAGAGCGTCGGCCTATGAACTGAAAGGTCCCAGGTTCGATTCCAGTCAAGGGCACATACCTGTGCTTCGGGCTCGATCCCCAGTAGGGGGGCGTGCAGGAGGCAGCCAATCAATGATTCTCTCTCATCATTGATGTTTCTATCTCTCCCTCTCCCTTCCTCTCAAATCAATAAAAATATATTAAAAAAAAAAAAAAGTTTCACTGTCTAGCCCTAGCTGGTTTGTCTCAGTGGTTAGAGCGTCTGCCTATGGACCGAAAGGTACTGGGTTCGATTTCAGTCAAGGGCACATGCCTGGGCTTTTGGGCTCAATCCCCAGTAGGGGCCGTGCAGGAGGCAACCAATCAATGATTCTCTCTCATCATTGATGTCTCTCACTCTCTATCTCTCTCCTTTCCTCTCTGAAATCAATAAAAATATATGTATTTTTAAAAAGTTTCATTGTCTAGTATATATGAGAAAAAATGGTCTCTGTATCAATAGAACCCGTCAGCCCTAACCGGTTTGGCTCAGTGGATAGAGCGTCGGCCTGCAGACTGAAAGGTCCCAGGTTCGATTCTGGTCAAGGGCATGTACCTTGGTTGCAGGCACATCCCCAGTGGGGAGTGTGCAGGAGGCAGCTAGTTGATGTTTCTCTCTCATCGATGTTTCTAGCTCTTTATCCCTCTCCGTTCCTCTCTGTAAAAAATCAATAAAATATATTTTAAAAAAAATAGAACCCGTCAGAGGAACCATCCACAGACCCAAGACTTACCTACTGGTGACGATGATGACATCCTCTGCAATGCTAGACATCTCTTTGATGGTCAAGTAGCACATTCGACGAAGGGTGGGCTGGGAAAGAGATGGAAAGAGCCCTATGACTCCTAGCCCAGCATGAGGGCCAGCGTTAGAAAAAGAAAAGTCCAGACTACACAAAACTCCAGGCTTTCCCCTCTCAAGGAAAGCTGGGGTTGTGGCACTTACATCGTTGGACTGAAAGAGCTTGGTCATGGCGAAAAAGGCCTCGGTTGCTTCAGTGGTCCCCAGGTGCTCCCCCTGTTTTAATCAAAAAAGTATCAGCTTGGGATGGAGGAGCCAAAGGCTCTTGCAGCTGGATCAGCCCAGGCCAAGTCCTCAGAGCCCTCAGAGGCTCCATCAAAGGCAACACATCAGAATTGGATGCTGAGGGGATCCAGAGCTGGGCCATTGGCTACAACCACTCATGGGCTGTTGAAGAGCCTAAGGGCTATTGGACTTAAGTACCCCAACATCTCCCAACACTGTTTTCTCCACCTCTAAGCCTCCCCGTTACCTGATTTATGAGGTAAAGGATCTTGGTGAGAATGTGGGCACATTTCCGAGGGTTGATGGGAGTTTCATTAAATACACGGGCCTAAGAAGAAGTGACCAAGGATATTACTTTCTAGTCCAGTATATTTCCTTCCATTTCCCATCAAGCACATTCAAAGGCTGAGAAGTCCCAGAGTCAATAAATACAGTTGCTTAGATAAGCTTATTTTCAATAGGAAAGAGTTTTGGCTTTTATATCTTTAATTCGTCTAGTAACAACTCCTGAAATCTTCCTTAATTTCAACATTAGTTAGGAATATACTCACTTATTGACGAACAGGTAGTAGTAAATGCTTGTTAAATAGAAAGAGAAATGCAGAACAACAAAAATGTAAGCATATTGAACTCTCTCCAGGAAGAAGTTTTCCTGTCTTTCCAGGAACAAGTTTCTCCCCTATTGGCTCTTTAAACCAGCACTTTGAATGTGCTCGAATATCAATCCAATCCATCTGAACATGATGCTCAAAGAGCGGAACAAATGACACTTGCCTCCTGGAGCACTGCACTCTTCTCAAGGTGCTGGAATGGGTTGGAACCTCCACCTAGATCAGAGAACAGAGAAGACTGAGCACAAGCCGTGACCCTGAATTTCAAAACTCTCCCATAGAGAAGGGACATATGACCCTACTGTCTACCTAGTCAAGTCCAAACTCCTACGAATGGCAATCAAAGCCCTACAACCTGCACGTAAATCATACCACCCTCCTGCAAGGGTTGCCCTGTACCACTCAGTCACTCAGCTGCCCTGGCACAGTTGCCCTGTGTCTCTCACAGTGTCTCGTCTCTCATTCATTAATGCAAAAGGTGCTTAACTGACCCCTACTGTGTGTGAGGACCACCATCTCCCAGTGACTAGGGTGTCTTCACAGGAGATGTCACGTTTGTAATTAACTACATGTTTTATTATTGTTTGGTTTCTGTCTCTCGCCTCCGTGATGCCTGTGACCATTCTAACATTCCCAGCAGAGGCAGCAAGTGTCTCACTTCCACTGCAGTGTCTGGACACAGTTAAGTGCCTGGCCTGCAGTAAGTGCTCAAGATGTTCGCTGAACAAATGAATGAGTCCGGCTTCTTAGCCGCAGGACACTGGCCCCACAGATAACGCCCCCGTTCACCAGCACCAACTTAGTGCTGGCGAATCCCAAGAGATCGGACGGGAAAAGGGACAAAAGAGCATCTGCTACTCCCCTGACAGATGTGGAAACTGGGGCCCAGAGAGGCGCGTGACCCGCCCAAGGTCACCCAGCGAACAGCGGTCCGATCTAACGAACGCGGGGCAATGGAGCATGCGCTGGCTCTCCGACGCTCGCCATTGACCAGTTGTGGACCTTTGCACGAACCCCTGCCCCCCATGGGGCCTCGGCCTCGGGTCAGACAGAAGCCCCGAAGGAGGGCTCCCAGGGAGGATGCTGAGAGCCTACGCGATGGTCCAGCTTTCCTCAGGCCTAGCTTCAGGCCTGGGCCCCCTCACCCGATTCCTCGTCTTTCTTGTCGAATTTCTTCAGCATGGTGGCGCCGGAGGGGGCGCAAAGCAGTAACCTGGTGCTGGACCGGCGCGGCGACCAGCGGTGCTCCGATGGCGTTTTCACACAGCACTTCCGCCGGCCACGTAGCCCTGCGCGTAGCCCTGCGTTCTGCGCAGGCGCACTCCGCGCTCTACGCATGCGCAGGTGCCGACTGCCCCGCCTAGTCGGGCTTTAACCCTGGTCCTGTCCGGAAGGGGCTTGGGCTGCCGGGGAGGCGTAGGGGGCTTGGGGCGAGGGGTGACGCGGCCGAGGCCTTAGACTCGGAGCTGACGGGCACCCCAGGTCTGCACTTTACTCCCACCTCATCTGTACAATAGGAGGAGGAGGAGTCCCTGCGCCATTGCGTCGTGGCGTGAGTTTAAACGGGCTTTGGGAAGTGAGGCGCCTAGCACACTGGCCCGCGGTAGACCCCCAATTAATGTTACGTGTTATCCCCTCAGGGAGGCCTCTCTAGCCACTGCTCACTTTCAGCCCTCTGCCCTGGCCTGGTTTCTCTCCCTAGCTAGAATAACCATCTAACACACTATTTTTAATTTCTTGCTTTTGTTGTCTTTTATTCACGGCTGCGGCATATAGCAGGTGCTCAGTAAACTCGTGTTGAATGAATTAATGCATGAACTTGCTTTTATAATTTACCTCTGCCCACCTCCTATCACGTCTGTTTCTGGTGCGAATTGTTTTGTAAATTCAGGGATCTAACTAAAGTAAAAGATCAGCATAGAAACTTAAATGTGCTTTTTAAATACTTGGGGTATTTATCGAGAGCCTGTTAGGTACGCCCCCTAGCGCTGGGGACGAGAAGAAATGGGAAATGGGGAGAATGAAACATAACCCAGGGTTTATCTCCCTTGGGCGGCACATCTCGATGCCAAGGTAAGGACCGAAAGTGCCCTCGTGCCAAATTGCATTGACTGCCACAAAGCCGAGTCAGGATGACTGAGCGCTGCGACGCCTGGGGAGGAGGAGGAGCCCGGCTGAGCGGAGAGGAGTGGCCAGATGTTGGGGCACAGGCCTGCAGCGGAAGGTGATGATAGGAGAGCAGGGGGAGGGGTGTTGGGAGAGGGGCCAGCCTTCAGGGTTGCAGAGTAGGGCTGCGGGCTATTGGGAAGTAGGGGATGGGGACAGCGGTCTTGCGCCCAGGTGCAACTGTCAAGAGCCAGAAAAGATGTTCAAAATCTTTAACCAGTAACCCCACCCCTTATCCGGAGGAAATCATCTAAAAAAAGAAAAGAAAATTGCCCACTTCAGCAGTTTGCAGCCAGAAAATTTGAAACACCCTACATGTCCAGCAATAAAGGGATGACTGTGGGAATTATGGAACAGCTCTAGGATGAAATATTCCGCACGCACCACTTATAAAGGAATATTTCTTTTCTGTTTGGTTGTTTTTAATTTATTTTTAAAATTATAGTTGACATACAATATTATATTAGTTTCAGGTGTACAACACAATGATTAGACAAAGGGATATTTCTGATGACTTGGGAGGCAATATTCAAACTTCTTATAATGAGACAAAAAAAGAAAAGCAGGGTGTAAAAGTGTTCATAATTAAGGTGAAATAAATTTGCCTCATGGTTAAAAACCAAGAAAGAACCCCAGAGATTTGGATTGTGGTGTTAAGACAGTGAAATATGAATGAACTGTATTGAATTAAAGTAGTTTTTTTATGTTATGATATTCTAAGAAACTGTATCAAGAGCAATTTTTTAAACCTTATCTTTTTTTTTTTTGAAAAATATGTTTTATTGATTTTTTTACAGAGAGAAAGGGAGAGGCATACAGAGTTAGAAACATCGATGGGAGAGAAACATCGATCAGCCGCCTCCTGCACACCTCCTACTGGGGATGTGCCCACAACCAAGGTACATGCCCTTGACCGGAATCGAACCCAGGACCCTTCAGTCTGCAGGCCAATGCTCTATCCACTGAGCCAAACCGGTTAGGGCTAAACCTTACCTTTACAGTGAGGATTGTGAGTTGTGACTCCAGCTTTAAGTATGGGTTTATAAATGTACAGTTTTTATTTTTATTTTTTTTAATATATTTTTATTGATTTCAGAGAGGAAGGGAGAGGGAGAGAGAGATAGAAACATCAGTGATGAGAGAGAATCATTGATTAACTGTCTCCTGCACACTGAGGATGGAGCCCTGACTGGGGATCAAACCATGACCTCCTGGTTCATAGGTCGACGCTCAAACCCTGAGCCACACCCCCTGGTCCTCTGTATCGTAAGTGTTGATATCAATATCTAGTAGGGCAACTCCTTCCATCTTATTCTCCTTGGGGCATGTCTTGCCCCTTCTTGGCCTTTACTCCACATCAATCTTCCAAATAAAGCTCGTTCCATAAACACACTTATTGGGTTTTAATTGGAATTGATAATATCTATAGATCAATTTAAGCAATCTTTAGTATTAGTGTATTCAGTCAAACCTCGTTTCTCAAATGTCTCCCATCTCGAACAATTTGGTTCTCTACCAAGTTGTTCACAGAAAAAAATGTCTTGAACCAAACTTTGGTTTTCAAACGGACAACCCTTTCAAGCTGATACCTCAGCCTTACAAAAGGTGTCTTAGAGGCAACATGGAAGAGAATGCTTTTGTTGCTGGGGAAATCAACCTCACAATTTTAGAACATAAAGAGGCCATCAAGAGTGCTAATGTTGCCAAGAGTGTGAAAGAAACAGTGACCACAGGGAATTAAAGACTTAGAAAAGCAGTTAGGTTGCATTCCTAGTTAGGACAAATGGTGGGGGGGGGGGGGGGGGGGCTGGGAGTTTAGGCTCAATGCTCCACCAGGAGATGTGCAGGAGGGAGCCAA
>NW_005871138.1:1073448-1076621 GCF_000147115.1 Myotis lucifugus
ACTTCTATTTAAAAGAAAAAAAAGAAAAGCAGCCAGTGAGTGCTGGGGCCCAGCCCAGCGGTCCAGGGGATCGCAAAGTGTGGACGGAGTCGGCGAAGAATGTTTTACACAGAGACAGCGTTCAGAACTCTCTAGCTTTCCTTAGTCTCCGTGGATCTTCCCTGTGCCTGGCTGAGGCCACAGAGAGAGATCCCAAGGCAAGCTTTAAGCTTTTGACTTTATTTTTATAGTCAGAGGTAAACAAGGTAGTGGTTACCAAAGTTACACTGTTCTTGTGAGTTTCACTTGTTTACACTGTTCTTGTGAGTTTCACTTGTTTTTGTTCTTGTTGCACTTCCCTCAGCCCATTAGCTTCCCAGGTAAGATCTAGGGAGCATCATAAGGTCAAGCCTAAATATGCTAAGAGGACTGTGCCCTCTAAGCTGGGACTTGTTTGTGACTTTGCCAACAGGTCAGTCCGAGGTTTAACCCTATAGCAGCTCCCCACAAGTGATAGCATTTGGGGAGGCAACGATATGTGAACAAGCAAAGATGCTACATACTGACCTGAAAGACATCCCTGAAGTGCTGAAAGTGATTCGTTTAAGGCTAGTGGGGAGTGGTTCGATAAACTTAAGTGCTTCTAGATTAAACCGTGATTAGACATGTCCTGTGTATAAGAAAGGTTAAACGGAATCATTTGGGAGTCCGGGACGAATTAATTCAATTTACATTATTTCTAATGGGAAAAATTGATTCAGTTTTTAAACAAATCACTTCAACAGCCTTCCAGAATAAATTAAGTTAGAGAAACGAGGTTTCACTCTTTACAATTTGTTTTTTTTAATTTTCTTTTATTGATTAAGGTATTACAAATGTGTGATTATCCCCCCCATATAATTTGTTTTTTAAAAGTTCATCTCACTTTACTTGCATTTTCCCCTGATGGCTCCCAAGCACTGTGTTATATGTTGCACAAGCACTGTCATTTAACCCCAAGAGTGGGAGGGGTACTGTTGTTATCTCCGTTTTCCAAATTAACTGAGGTTTACAGGATGGCATGACTTGCCCAAAGTCACCCGGGGGATGCAGTTGAAGAGCCAAAGTTTGAGCCCAAGTCTATTTAACTTCAAAACTCTCACTTTTAGTAAAGGTTTACTTAAATCATCCCCTATCAGAAATGTAATTGTTTTCAGTTTTTCCATGTGTAAATAACATGATGAACATCTTGGTTATACATTTTGTTTCTGTTTTCCGTTGTTTCCCTAGGCTACAATTCTAGTAGGACATTCCTTTGTCAAAGAGTGTGCTGTATACTGCCTTCTAGAAATTCATGTCAGTGCTACTTCCCCAGCTTGTTTTAGTGTCAGCATTTACCAATCATTGCCCCTAGTGAACAACCGGGAAGAGAAACTGACATTTTTACAGCTGTTGTAGGCGGCCCGAATGGCACCAGCTGTCTGACCAGTGGGGTCAGACCAAACATGGGTTCAGCAACCTTGGTACTAAGGTTCTGGCTAGGAAAGAATTCAGAGCAAGACCCAAACTGTAAGAGGACATTTGGTAAATTACAGAGGTAGAAAAGGTAATTCCTAGAAGAAATGGGCTTATCAAACAAGTTCTAGGGGTAAAGGAAGGGCCCTTGGAGCGTGGTAGTGAGGAAGCTAATGGTAATGTGCCTGGGGAGGGGGAGGGAAAGGCACACACACTGGGTCCTCCATCCTAAGGGTTTTAAGGGCAGAGATTTTAGAGGAGGTCCCAGGAGAAGATCTCAGTAGAATATTCAGTAGCTTTCCAGGTGTGTCCATTCAGGGTTGTGGTCTCCACTGATTGATTGGCCAGCACCAGGTCATTATTCAATGGAGCTGTATATCAGTTGTGGTTGGTTTTATTGCTTATCTGGGCCTGGGGCTGAAATACAACTGAGGCCTAGATTTATCTCTAGGGAGGAAAGGTCAGGAGGTCCAAACCTCAGGACCAGCAGATATGCTTGGGGAGGAAAAGTCACCTTGGGGGTGAGGTCCCAACCTACAATTGATTGTCTGTTGCTAGGCACCTGGGGCTTTCCACCCTGATGACCTTCTGTATCTGGTCCATCGTCCTTGCTCTGCTCATGTCTAACTGCTTACAGCACAGCCACTACTGTAGACCAAACATAATACTAACTCATCCTCTTATATTGTCTCATTTGATTCTCAAAACAATACCAGGAAACTAAAATCCAAGGAAGCATATGTGCATTTACCCAAGATCACATAGCAAACTAGGGACAAAAAGCAGCCAGAGTATGTTATGTGGCTGTTGCTCTCCCAATCTGGCTCAGCTGAGTGGCCACCTTCTCAGAGAGGCATTTCTGACCTCTGTAGTTAAAGGACCACCCCCTCTGTTTACCATGATCTTGTTTTATTGTTTCATGGAAATTTATCACTGTCCAAGTGATCATTAGTTTGCTTGTTATATTACTCAGGGTTCTGCAGAGAAATAGAAACAATAAAATGTGTGTGTGTGTGAGAGAGAGAGATTGCTTATAAGGAATTGGCTCATGCAGTTATGGGAGCTGGCAAATCACAAGGTCAGCAGTCAGCAATCTGGAGACTTAAGAGAGCCAGTGATTTAGTTTCAGTCAAAGTCCAATGGTCTGAGAACCAAGAGAACTCATGTCTGAAGACAAGCAAGCTCAAGACTCGGGAAGAGCTGATGTTTCAAATCAAGTCCAAAGTCAGGAAAAAAGCTGATGTCTCAGTTAGAAGGCAGTCAAGCAGGTGTAGGTCCCTCTTATTCAGCCTTTTTGTTTCATTCGGGCCTTCAACTGATTGGATGAGACTCACCCACATTGGGGAAGATTCTCTGCTTTATTCAGTCTACTAATTTAAAAGTTAATTTCATGCAGAAACACCCAGAATAAAATGTTTGACCAGATATCTGGGTGCACCATGACCCAGTTAAGCTGACACAAAATTAACCATCACACTTGTCTATTGTTCTCTCTCTCCCTTTAGCTGCTAAGGCAGTTCCTTGACACCTGGCACATAGTAGGTGCTCAGTAAATAGCAGTTGAATAAACAAGTGTCAGAGCTCAGATTCCAGCCCTGGTCTTAGTAACTCCATGTTTATTCTTTTTCTGCAATAAGAAATCCCTTCATGTTGATCCCTGATTAAACTAAAAAAAACAACATTACATCTAAAGTCAAACC